>NC_143520.1:8778750-9114375 GCF_031878675.1 Megascapheus bottae | reverse complement strand
CTAAAGTTGTGCATGGGGCTCACATTATATTTCTACTGGAAAGCTCTGTCTTGGAGCCTACCTCAGACTGCCCAAGACTGCACTGCCTGTAACCACAGAACCCCATGAGCCCTTGCTCAGCAACTCACTAAGGCGTGCTGTGGTTCATGGTAACAGACAGGAAGCTAAGCATTTGAAAAAGGCTGGGATGAAAACAGCTCTCAGGGACTTTAATAATTACAGCCTGTAGCAAATAAGCAGTGGATGTTTGAGTTTGTTTGGTTGAAAGCTGGGATATAATTTATCTCTGCCTACTTGCCACAAAAGCCTGTTGATCCTGGCAGCTAACAATGGCAGGCTATAGCTGAAGCAAGCAGTAGCTCTGAGAATATATGCATCAGAAAAAGCTAGGTGTGTTTTTGTACAAGACCCCTCCCCCTTCATATTCTCATATCATCTCCACTTCTTCTGAAAGGGATAAGGGAAGTAGGGGGAGGGAGTGCAATTCTCATACAGCAAAAACAGATGTGGCTCTGGAGCTTGGGAAGAGAGGCACGGGCAAAGATCACCTCAGGACGGGAGGGAGAGGTGGGGCACCCCTTTCTCTTCGGTTGGATCCACCTTGAAGAAGCAGACAAAACATAATTTTGGTTAGAATGCTATGTTTTTACTGTGGAGAAATACAGGGATGGCTGGGGAGGTGCCCGTACCTCACCCCTGTGAGCAAGGCCTAAGGTAACTGGTGCATGCAGGTGAGAAAGTGAGCACGGGAATGACAGGAATAAGCAAACTGGGAGATGACCACTGAGTGTTCAGAGCTAAATAAACACACGTGCATGTTGTCCATAGATTTAGAATAAATATGCTTGCATCACCCAGGGATAATGTGTACATTCTTCAGTCATATACAGCTTTTTTAAATTCCACAATAGGTCAGTTTGACATCTCCCAAAGTCAATACTTCTTAGAAATAAAATTGTTAATGGCATGCTGCATCCAGTTATATA
This sequence comes from Megascapheus bottae, assembly GCF_031878675.1. Taxonomy (NCBI): domain Eukaryota; kingdom Metazoa; phylum Chordata; class Mammalia; order Rodentia; family Geomyidae; genus Megascapheus; species Megascapheus bottae. The sequence continues at coordinate 9,113,389 of NC_143520.1, read as the reverse complement.
GGACTATACAACAGTTTATCCAATTAATTTCCTTTTGTCAGGTTAAGGTAATCAGTTCATGAAGTCCTTTCCCCTAGTCTTATTTATTTGGTCACAAGGACCAGGGAGGTTGAACATCTTTTCCATGTGCTTAGCGGCTATCTGTATATCTTCTTCAGACAATGCCTATTATTCCATTATTCAATTCATTTTAACTGGTGAGTTGTAGGAATGCCATATGTACTCTGAATATTAATCTCTTATCAGATATATGATTTTCAATTCCTTTTCACTCTCTTCATGTGTTCTTGTAAAAGCTATCCATATTCATGGGCTATTTTGTGTACTGGAACTGTGTTTAAAATTCCTTCAAAAATTAATATATCAGATATGCTGTTGGAGGAGTTAAACAGGTATGAAGTTAATTCCTTAAACAGGCATACCTGCAGAAATTGAGGGGGCTGCTCGACGGGTCTTCAGCAGACATCTTAATCGAAAACATGAAGACTTAGAGAGCCAAGTCTCTGTCTCTCTGTCTCTGTCACTGTCTCTCTCCCTCTCTCTTTTTGGTGCTGGTCTTGGGGCTTGAACTCAGGGGCGGGGGGACTGCCTCTGAGTTTTTTTGCTCAAAGTTAGTGCTCTACCACTCAAGCCATACCTCCACTTACATATTTTTTGGTGCTTAATTGGAGATAAGAATCTCACAGGCTTTCCTGCCTAGGTTGGCTTTGAACTATGATCCTCAGATCTCAGCATCCTGGGTAGCTTAGGATACAAGCATGAGCCACCAGGGCCCAACTTTCTCTTTTTTTTTTTTTTTTTTTTTTTTTGTGCAGCAAGTAGGGCTTCCACTTAAGGCCTCACACTCTTGCTTGGATTTTTTTTTTTTTCACTCAAGGTTAGCATTTTACAGCATCTCTACTTCTGGCTTTTTGTTGGTTAATTGGAGATAAGAGTCTCACAGACTTTTTTGGCTGGGTTGGCTTTGAACGTCAGTCCTCAGATCTCAGCCTCCTGAATAGCTAGGATTATAGGCGTGAGCCACCAGTACCCAGCCAAAATCAAGGTTCTAAGGAGAGAAGTTAGAAAAAAAATCTCTTTTACATCCCAGCTACATCTTTTCTTGAGAAGGCAACGGAGCAGGCACATTTGGATGCTGAACAGCCATCTGTCTCGGAGCCCTGACCTTGACCTTGACCTAGCAAACCATAAATGGCCAGCAGAAGGAGAACTGGCCTTGTTCCATGTCATAAAGTGGCACTCACAGTGTGCTCTCCACTCACGGCTCAGCACTACCTGGGCAGTGGGCTTAGAGGCTGAGGCAGTGATAGAAGAATAAAGCCTGGTACCTGATATAATACGTGTTCATTTTTGTTAGATGATCAGTTATTATATCAATAATGCCTAATATTCGAATACTTAAGCAGATTTTCAAGAACAGTGGAAATTCACCAACTTAAAAATATTTTAAAATACCTATTCTGTTTCAGGCTTTGTTACTCAAAGAAGATTGGGCTGTGAGCAGGGCATTCATTGTTCTAGCCTTCAAGTTACTTGAGTCTTAAAGAAAGAAGCATGGGAGGAAATGTATTTAGCTTGGGAGGAAATGTATTTAGCTATCAAATTAAAATATCCAGAGTATATGGAAGCGGGTTCTCGTACTGATTTAAAAATGTAAATATTTAGGTTTAGAATACTTGTAACTAGTCAGAAAAAGTCTTCAGAATTTATATAATAGCTCCTTAATATAAGTTCATTTTAGGGCCGGGAGTTTGGCCTAGTGGTTAAAGTGCTTGCCTAGCATGCACGAAGACCCGGGTTCGATTCCTTGGTACCACATATATAGAAAAAGCCGGAAGTGGTATTGAAGCTCAAGTGGTAGAGTTCTAGCCTTGAGAAAGTCCAAGGACAGTGCTCAGGCCCTGAGCTCAAGCCCAGGACTGGCAAAAAAAATATATATAAGTTCATTTTAGTGCCCAAGAGGGGGAAAAAAAGTCTGTACTCTCATTAGAATGAACAGTACACTCCCACTCCATTCCCACAGCAATATATGCTTCCTTTCATAAAATTTTAGCCACCTACTCTTATATGGAAATTTTACTATACTTTCACTTTGTATAGGAATGCATATTTCCCCTAACTGAATTTTTCTAGAAACTGGAAGGTTTCTGTCAAGCACAATGTTATTTACTTTTGGCATGTATTCAAGGAAAATTTCCTAGAATATTTTCTAGCTCTGAACTCTTCAACTTTTTTGCACAAAGTGAAATGTGACTTGCGAAATTTAGCCTAATGGAAATGTGCCCAGGCTAGAAATGAAGCACAACTCTGTGTCCCTTCTTCCAGCACTGACCTGTGACTGCCACTTATCAATTCTCCCCACTTATTTTGTTTTAGATGATAATCTACCATGAGGTTAGGAACCAGCCAGCCCCAAATCATGTAAGAACTGAGTGTTAGGACTGGAGGCATGGCTCCAGTGGTGGAGTGCTGGCCATGAGCATAAAAGCTGAGTGAGAGTGCAAGGCTCTGAATTCAACCCTCAGTCTTGGCAAAAACCAAAACCAAAATGGCATGTTAAGAAAAAACAGGCTCTGAATATGTGTAAAGTCCTCTGGTAGGAATTAAGCCATGGCTATAAATACTGGGACCATTATCTGACTTGCTCAGTTTAGTTCTGAGACTAAGGCTGCTGTAAGTCTGAGCTCCATCAATAAATATCTGTATATCTTGTGAAAATTCTTGTTTATTCCTGTTCATTTATTGTGGAATTCAGTGTGGCTATTTTTCCTTCATACATACATTTCTTCTTTAAATGGGGAAAAATTATTTACTTCTTGATTTCTTCCCTTCCCCTCCCTTCCCTTCCCTTCCCTTGCCTCACACCTTCCCTCCCCTCCCCTTCTTTTCCCTCCCCTCTCTTCCCTTCCCCTCTTCTCCCTTTCCCTTCTCCTTCTTTCTATTGGAACTCAGGGCCTGGGTGCTGAGCTCTTTTGCTCAAGGGTAATGCTCTACAGCACCACTTCCTACTTACTTCTTTATGGAACATTACATACATTAAGAAACAACCAGAAACAATCTAAATGTGAAATAATGATAAATTATTGTATGCTCATTTGATGGGCTTCAGTGAGACAATGTATGTGATAAATAAAAAACCTACCACTAAAAAAGTCCCCTCTGGGGCTGGGAGTTTGGCCTAGTGGTAGAGTGCTTGCCTAGCATGCATGAAGATGGGGTTCGATTCCTCAGTACCACATACATAGAAAAAAGCCGGAAGTGGGGTTGTGCTCAAGTGGTAGAGCCTTGAGAAAGTCCAAGAACAGTGCTCAGGCCCTGAGCTCAAGCCCAGGACTGGCAGAAAAAAAAAAAAGTCCCTTCTGTCATTATATATAGCTATGCAAACACTCAGAAGTATATGGATAAGAATGAGAAAAGAATCTGACAAAGTAAAAATATTTGTTCTGTGGAGAGATTGTGGACATATATCACATGTTCATATAATACACCACAAAGCTATGTTTATAATACATTTCATAAGAGATGACTCCACCTGGGCATTGGTGGCTCACGCCCATAAACCTAGCTACTCAGGAGGCTGAGATCTGAGGATCAAGATTCACCCAGCCGGGGCACAAAAGCCTGTGAGACCAGAAAACCAGAAGTGGTGCTGTGGCTCAAGTAGTAGAGTGGTAGCCTTGAGCTGAAGAGCTTAAGGACAGTGACCAGGCCCAGGAAAGATGGTTCAAGGAAGCAAGATAACAGAATCTAAGACTTGCAAAACAAAGGTCTTTTGAGCTTGTTAACAGCACCTTAAAATAATCATATGTCATACACACACACTGTAGGTATCTTGTTTTTCCTCCTACATATGGAAGGAGAAGTTACTAGAATTTTTACTCCACTTTGGAGTGTCCAAAGTAATTTAGGGTCCAAATGTAACTTAGGCTATTCATGGATGAATCTGCCAAATGCTCTGGCAGAGATACTCACTCCGGCTTTCATTTCTTGCCAACTTGCTGGGATAACTCTTGGTGCTTGGTACATATGGCTCTGGAGGTGGCAGATCAGAAATCGGATGGAAGTAGAATCTGCTTTCCCACTCATCTGGGGGAGAAACAAACAGTGTCTTCACCACAGACACTCTGTTGAGATGACTTATGTAATGAAAGGCTCAGAGAGACATAGGAAGAGGGCTGTAGAAATTAGTTCTAGTTTTATGCTGAGAAGTTTACAGAGCAGCTGGCAGTGCCACATATGCCACTGGTTAGTATGTGGATAAACTATACAGGCCTGCAAACAAAACGTGGAGGTTTTAGCCAGTGAGATTGGCATGCACCTCTCAAGAACTGGGCTACCACCAGTAGGCACAAGCATGACTGCAACCACTCTGAGAACATGGCAGAGAGAAGTGCCGTCACATCTGCAGGCCTGTTTAGAAAGGCAGATTCTAAGAAAAGAATCTATAAGAAGGTTCTTTTCAGAATTCTGGAAGCTCTGGAAAGTTAACCAAAGTAAGATACAAACAAGTAACAAATCAGAGAAAGATGAGATGCTTTTTGGGAGATGGGATGGAGGGATTACTGTTTTTAGAATGAGATTCCAGTGACTCTGTCATAGTTTGCTCAGTACAGTGCATTGTGCTAACATGAATGTTAATTCAGGGAAACACCACACACCTTCACATGATGAATCTTGGAAGCCATTTCGAACCGATGCTGATGGTGGAGGTGGGGGGGGCACCCCAGCACCAGGCCTGTCAGGAGGAAGCGGTGGCCTGGGCCCGCTCCTGGGATTATCTGTTCCACTCCTGGATGGCAACTGAGGGGTGGCTGGGAGGGCCCGAGACATACTGCCATTTCTGCCTATTGGAGGCGGTGGTGGGAGAGGGCCTGAGGCAAAAGAGAAGACATTGAGTGCACTGGTATCTTACATGCCTTATTGCTATTGTAGTTATCATCAGTATGCAACTATGAGTGCCTGCTGCATACATGCCTTTTAACTACTGACCATGGAGAAATGGGGGATGTTCAAGGACATGACAAGTGAGTGGCATATATAAACATAAAACGTACATGTGCTACGTGGGTGTGTAAAGTGAGTGTGAATGAGCTCTGAGACTAGAAGTGAAATGTCGAAACTAGAAACAGGTGATATGTATTAATGATATAATTAAAAACCATTTATAATCCTGAATCTGGTTCCAGGCAGAAGTGGCCTGGGAAGCTACACGCTAGTAGTCCTTCTAAGAAGGGCAGGAGTTGCTTCTTGGCTCTCCTCTCTGGGGAGGTTAGGGGAGCACGGGAAGTGATAAATGCTGAGCAGTTCCCCGGTATTGCTAATCAGTGCGTGGGTCCTGCCCTGGACAAGCTGCTGTTCTACGGAGCTAGAGTTCTGGCTGACAGAGCACTGAGTAGTTGTTCTCTTCCCCTAATGCTATTTCCAGGAGTATTCATTTCTCAGAAAAATTTCAAGTAAATTCTCTTTCATAATACAAAAGAAATCCTTCTTGTTTTTCTTCATCCTGCCAAGGTAGAGGCTATCTGTATAGTGAGTAAATTAAGAAAATAGAAGTCCAGGGGCCAGGAATTTGGCCTAGTGGTGGAGTGTTAGCCTAGCATGGATGAAGACCCGGGTTCAATTCCTCAGTACCACATACATAGAAAAGAAAAAGCTGGAAGTGGTGCTGTGGCTCAAGTGTTAGAGCTCTAGCCTTGAGAAAGTCCAAGGACAGTGCGCAGGCCCTGAGTTCAATCTCCACCACTGGCAAAAAAAAATAAAAAAAAGAAAATAGAAGTCCAAACCTTGAGCATTCTCTCAGGTAAATCCAAGTGGCCTTCCTGATGTTTAGCAGTGTTTTCCACTTGTAAAATGCCATTGTTTTACATTATGGAACTAAAATATAACTATCTCATTACTCTTATGTTCAGTATCCAGCTAAAGACTTTCAGTTGAACAATGTGTCCATTTCACATAGCCCTGACAAAAAATTTTGGTTCAAACACTTGATGGGGGGTGGGGGTGCTACCCAGCCTGCTGGTTTTGCCAGGAGTCCTTGATGTCTCAGTGAGAGTGGCTTTGGCAGGTGAGGGGTAGTACCACATGCTGTGGGTTTGATGCCTCTGGTAATATCACCAACCTGACTGCTCCAAATACGATCTATAACACCGATATTACAGGATATAACTACCAGTGAACTTGATCCACTTCATCTCATTTTTGCTTTTCAAGTACATGTTCATGTTCCCAGCTGTCTAACCCATGAAACCTGCTCCAAATATAAGCTGGCACACTAGAAAGCAGACTTCCATTTTTTCATTGGCAGGATAAATACTAAAAATAGTCATTTATTGAATAATAAAACCACATGCCAGGAAATAAGAGAACCTCTATACACACTGCCTCCTTCAAATTCTTTCAACTCTAAGAAGTTCAGAGCCAGTGTGTGTGGTTTCAGAAGTTTTAGAAGTTCCCAAAGCCCAAGCTTCAATTTCAAATCTTCCAATTCTAAAGCCCATTCTCCTAATAATGAAGGCAAACTAAATTTTAAGAAATAGATGCTCCTTCATGACCTTGCATATGGTCTTTGTAAATTGCGAGAATTTTTCTGAAAGGATATTTGCCAGCACCTACAGAATTCAGAGTTTGCTAGGCAGATCATGAAAGAATTCTATCTTTAGGAACTCCTTCAAAGGAAATAGAGATAGGAATAAATATTTAGCTATGAGGATGCATCACTGCATTATCTGTAACAGCAAAAACATAGAGATGGTGGTAGACACCTATAACTGAGCACTCAGGTGGAGTGAGGAGGAGCACTAGTTCAAGGCCAACCTGGTACACAATGAGTGACTCTCAAAAACTGAAACCAAATTGAATCAAAATCCAGAGATGGCCCGTAGAGTCGAAGGACGCGACAGAACAAATAAATAAAGGTTAATCTACAGGATCTAATATTGTGGAGCCATAATAGTTTGTGCAAGAATAATCCTATCAGAAAATGTCAATGAAATCTTATAAAGACAAATTACCACATATTTGTGTTGGCATAATTGATGTATATTCTTTTTAAGAGGTTTGGAAAGATATATAAATATTAATAGTTATTACTTATGCATGGTAGTGTTAGGATTATAGGTGATTTTTATTTTCTGCATACTTTCCTCTTTCTGTATTAAACAGGTTATGACTTATTATGCAATCTAAAGAGACAACGCATGGTATTTATTACTGCCTATATTTAACTTGCTTACTCATATACTTGGTGGAACTGTGTGAAAAAGTCCTCAGTTACTTTGCAGGAAAAAATCCATATGTACTGGAGGAGAAAAATGTCATAGTTCACTCATCTACTCGATGAACTTAAGTAGCATCAACCTAGTGTGATGCTACTAAGACTGGGATGAGACTTAATAGAGTGGTGGCTTCTTAATATTTGGTTTGAAGGTGTGGTTTTCCAACTTTTTTGTGCATTACAGTCACCCTGGTACTTGGAAGCATCCTGATGCCTACTCTGCTTCTGTACTGGCAAAGGGAATCCCTGGGAAAGGACCCACCTCTATGTTTTTTAAGTCTCCCCTTATGATTCCAGCAAGTGCTCAAGTTTGAAGACCACTGATTTAAAGTATGTTCATTAGCTTCCCGAGAGCCTAGGGTCAAAAGTCAGTTGACTTCTCTTAAAAATAAAAAATGTCCCAACTTCAGACATGGTGTAATATGTATCATATGATGAAAACTTGAAAAGCAGGTTGGGGATGTGGCTCAGTGGTAGAGAATCTACCTGCTATGATTTGATTTCCCAGCATAAAGAGAGAGAGTGAGAGAGAGAGAAAGAGAGAGAAACAGACAGACAGAGACAGAGACAGAGAGACAGAGACAAACAGAGAGACAGAAAGAGACAGAGCGACAGAGAGAGATACAAAGAGAGGGTGAGAGGGTGTGAGAGAGAAAGAAAGAGAGAGGTGACTTAGTTTATCAAAAGCATTGTAAGTGAAGAGCATGAGCATGCATTCTACTAAAATCTCTATTTTAATTCAGTGAATGAGGGAGAAACTAGAAAATGACTTTAGCAGGCCCTTAAAACCATGTAATAGCATGCTTGCTTTGTTTCATTTTGCAGTGCTGGGGATTGAATCCAGGGCCTCATGCATGCTAGGCAAGGCCTCTACCACTAAGTTACATCCCCAGCCCAACATGCAAATTTTGAGTTTATGAGTATGAGCATTTTTATGAAAAGAAGTTGATACCTTTGTTTGACTCTCCAAGGGATTTATATCCCAGAGGTGTTAGCAAAGGACAAATTGGACATTTTAGCATGTGAGTGAAGTGGCCTCAAAGCCTGGGAAATGAAGAGAAAAGTATAGAAGTTCATTAGCTCTGATATAACCGTCCTCCTGGGAAGAGTCATGGGTCCTTCTCTCCGTGGTGAGGCTACACCCAACTAAGATGGTTGAACTTGGCTTCAGGTAGGCAAGGCAGCAGAGAGCAGAACAAACAGGGATAAGATGAAACTTCCAACCTTTCCTATCAACTCCCTAGTAATCACTTGTTGGTTCATCTTTTCACCTTTAAAACACAAACTGAGTACTGGTCCTCCTTTCTAAGAGGTTTGCATCATACAAGTCAGTGTTGCTGAGAGGCATGAAGTAGGCTGAGGGTTTGCCTGTGTTCTTAACTGATTCACCTGTGATACTTAGACAGGTGACATTCACTGGTGACATTTGGGCAGGCTGGATTTGGGGGAGACTCCTCACTCAGGTCTTGCCATACCTGATCGGCCCGGTGGATCCCTTACTGGAGGCGGGGGCCTCTCATTGGGCAGGGGAGGAAGAGGTCCTGAGCGTCCCACTGAAGGTAAGGGAGGAGCAGATGAAGTGAGGGACAAATTCCGCTGTGGCAGCCTTGGGATTTCATCACCGCTGCTGGAAGCCGGAGGCAGGGGAGGAGGGCCGGGCCTGCTTGGTGGTGGAGGAGGAGGTGGGGCCTGTGAGGAAGGGGAAGGCCGCGGGGTAGAAGGCCCTGGAGGCTTGTTGTTCTGCGGGGGAGGAGGTGGACCTGCTTCCCTGTGCATGATGGGTCTGTTGCCCACTGGAGGAGGTGGTGGAGGAGGTTTGTCATCCAAGGCCCTGCTTGGTGTGGGAGGCAGGGGAGGCCTGTTGGAGAAGGGGGAAGAGGAGCCCAGCGGGGTCTGGCGGACAGAGCCTCCTCCAAAAGCAGCACCTCGGTTTCCAGGGAAAGGTGGAGGGGTGGGCCCCAGGCTGGGGTGCCTGGGGGCTCCTGGCACTGGTAGGGCCCCTCGGTTGTGTGGAGTTGACTGGACGGGTCTTGGTGTATTTGGCACCGGAGGGGGAAGGTTATCAGGCTTTGAGCTCACGTCGGGCCTTGGGGGAGGCATTCGGTTCCTGGGCGGCTCTGGTGGACCACTCCTGTGGCCTGGAGAAGGCACAGGAAACCTCCCTGGACCACTTGGGGGTGAAAAAGGCTTGGCAGATGTGGCTCTTCCTCCTGGGGGCAAAATTGGTGGTCGGCTTCCTCCAGAATCTGAAGAACAGCAAAAAAGATGCCCAGTTATAAAACTAAGATGCCTACAAACCCCAGCAAGCTGGGGGTTGTATTCCTAGCTACCCCAAGTCTTTTTTTTTTCATTTCTGTTTTTTTAATAGTAATTTATAGAGGGGTTCCAGTTATAATCGCCACATAGAGGGTGCATTACTTCTCACACACTGATACCCCTTCTCATGTTTTTGTCTTCATTTCCCTCCCTCCACCCCCTCCCAATCATCTTGTTTCCCCCCCTTCCCTCTCCTATTTCAAATAAACATATATACAATATGCCAGGGAACAAAGTCAATTACTGTAACAATGTGAGATTAACCAAAGAGCAACAAAAGAGAAGAAAAATAACATAGTACATTAAGAACAACAATCGCACAAGATAAAGCTCTTGTTTCCATATCCTGGAGATATTTTCATTTAGCCTCATTCTATATGGCCTTATGTATCTGTGTTTTGAGCTACTGTAATCCTCTGCTAGGAGAGCCCTAGATGTGTACTCATTATTACAAATGAGGGAAACCATTAAACCTATGTTCCTTTGGGTTTGGCTTACTTCACTTAATATGATTTTTTTCCAAATCTTTCCATTTCCTTACAAATGGGGTAATGTTGTCCTTTCTGATGGCAGAATAGAATTTCATTGTGTATAAATACCACATCTTGATCCAATCATCTACTGAGGGGCATCTGGGTTGATTCCATATCTTTTCTATGGTAAATAGTGCTGCAATGAACATCATTGTGCTAGTGGCTTTAGTATGTCTTTGTTTCTGGACGATTGGGTAAATGCAGAGTAGTGGAATTGCTGGGTCATAGGGGAGCTCTATGTTTAGTCTTTTGAAGAACTGCCATACTGCTTTCCATAGTGGTCAAACCAGTTTACAGTCCCACCAACAGTGTAGTAGCGAGTTTTTGAGAGACTCTTACTAGGCCACAAGTCTTTTTTTACAGGGCTATACATTACAGATCAAAAAAGATACCAAACGTGTAGTACTTATATAAAATCTAAGTGGGTTCTCTGAAGGCAGAGTAGTAGACCTGGACTTTTTGTTTGCTTTCTAACTCCAAGCTTAATCCAGAACCTTCAAATGGACTCTTGAGAGGTCACTTAGCAGTATGTAGGGGAGGAGCCAGGATGAAAGTCATCAGCACTCTGGAAAGCTCCCGGTTCATCACAAAGGGTGAATACAACATGGCTAGGACATGGGGATTTTCATTTATCCCCACTGTGCTCCTTATATCTCTCAGGTGTGTAAAAATAATTCAGCCATTGCAAGCAAAAAATGATGCATAGATACTTCTGTCTGTCGAATCTAATCTATCTTGTGGTGCTAAGCAGCAAACCCAGGGCCTTGTGCATAGCTTGGCAAACACTTTGCCACTGATCCTTAGCCCTAAGTTATCGCAATGTAAACCTCCATATGCAAGGCTAACTTAGTTCCTTTGAAACAAGTGCCCAAGAAATGGTGGGGTGGGAATTGTAATGGAAGAGTTAAGAAAGCATTAAGAATGGGAAAAATAAATTGATAGAATTGACACCAATAGAAGTCATTTGCAAAGGAGTAGGCAATCAAACACGTAACTTTTGTTGTTGTTGTTGTTCCTACTAAGTTAACTGCCATTTCAATATTGGCAGGACAGAACACCTCTGTTAACCACTTTGGCTCAACAAAAAACCAATTTGGCTGAACCAAAAAAGCTGAAGTTTAGGGAGGAACTCAGAAGGGGAAACAAATGGAAAGTTATAACAACCTACTCTAATCTCTTGAAATCCAAGGTAATTCTTGAAAAATGCTAAGCCTTAAAACATTTACCTCTTTCCTCATGAGCTAATTAAATCAAATATGTACTATTTTATCAAATATGTACTATTTTTCCATCCATTATTCTAGATGCTACAGACAAAGAAATAACCAAAGCAGGTGAGATCCTGTTCTCCTGTAGCTTACATTTTTGTAGGGGAGACAGACAGAAAATCAGAGAAAAATATTTTCTGGTAACTTATAAAATCAAGAGTGTGTGGAGTGGCAAGGATAGAGAGGTACTAGGGACAGCTCTTCTTTGGATGTGACATTTGGCTGAGACCTGACAAGAAGTGGACAGCCATGGAATGATGAGGGTGTGACTGCAGATAGCAGGCCAGCAGGTACAAAGATCCTGACATGAGAACTCCATAGGAAGCAGAGGCTGAATGGTCAGGAGCAGCTGAGTCACAACCAGACTTGTAGACCTGAGTTCCTTATTTTATTCTAGACACAAGAAGAAGCACTTGGCAGATTTAGTCAGTGAAGTAGCATGAACTAGAGGGAGAATGTTTTATTTTGACTTTAGCACTAGAAAGAAAACCTGTATTTTCTTTTACCAAATAGTATAACTATGTCACTGTGCTATATCCCCCAAGTTCATATTTAAGTTCATTTATCAAAGGCCATTCTGTACTCTAAACTTGAATTCCACCTTTATTTTACTTTTTTCCTTGTTTTTTAACTTTACGCATTGCCAAAGCATAAATGCATGTGTCAGAGATTTCAAATGCTTTGGGTGGGTAGGTTTTAAGTAAACCTTTTATTATTTTAAAGTGATACTAGGCATCGAACTCAGGGCTTTAAGCTTCCTAAATAAATGCACTACCATTTGACCCAGACTCCCAGACCTTAAGCAAATAAAGTGAGACACCAGTTTGGCAAGATGGGATGTGTTGGGTATTTTGAATATTCATTGCATGTCTCCTCACACTTCAGTCTCTAGACTGTGAACATCCATGTGAATAGTCAACTAGCCCTGAGCAGTCAGTGAATGTGTGAGTTTGATGTTTTTTTCCTAGAGGAAATTTTATACGATTCCAGAATTAGAAATAAAATTCTTCTCAAAATAGTTTTAGGTAAAATTTCTGAAGATTCTTATAAAGAAGTTAAGAGAACTAACATACTGATAGTCTCCAAAATACTTCTGGTTTCAACTATTTCAGGTGAGATACTTGCTGTTCTGAGAACCACAGACATGGTATTTAGGTTTAGTAAGATGTGTGGCTATGTTTCCTCTGATATATTCCACAGTGCATTTGATGAGGGCTCACAAGTATGTGCTAGGCAAGACAGGAGGGCTAGGTGCCTTCCAGAGAAAGCTGCTCTTAGTGCCTGGACAGAATGGGGAAGGGGGTCGAGGCAAGTTCCACGGCCTCCTTTCTTCTTTTCCTCCTTTGCTCACCATTACACAGGTGTGAAAGAGGACAGGTTAACCTTCAGGACACTAGTATGTGTCCTGTGGAGATGCCTAATCCTGTTTGATAAACAGGGGCAGAGCACAGTGTCCTGTAAAGTAGTGGTAACCGCTCAAATGCTATAAGCTATTTTAAAGGATACAGAGCCTTAGGGGGTCTGCCAAGGCTGCAAGCTGCCAAACCTAGGTCTTAGTCAAGAAGGACACACAGTACCGTTATCCCTGTTGGCTGTAGATCTCAGCTTGGGCATTCCAGCCTGGAACAATCCTCCCAATCCAGGAGGTCCTCCTCCTCCTCCTCCTGCTGCTCCTCCTCCTCCAAAACTGCCACCACCACCTCCACCGCTGCCACCACCTCCAAAACCACTGCCACCGGCTCCTTTTGGTTCTGTACAGAAAGAAAATATATGCATAAGAAAACACCTGGGCACTCCACTAGGCATAGCCCAAGGACTCCATAAAACAAAGATGTGGTGGGAACTTGGATTTTCCTTACTCCAGTCAAGACAGAAGACACTCCCACATCTAGGAGTGGAAGAAGATGGATGGTCCCCAGAGGGCCTACCTGCTCAGCTGTCATCTGGGTTAATGCCTATTTGTTTTCTATCCTAAGATTTAGCAAATAAAAGAATCTTCAAAAGAAAAGGGTCTCAAAAGGGATAGGGGTCAACAAGTAAAAAAATTGGTAAGGAAATAAAAAAAATCTTTCATAACATTACTCTTTGGAAATGCCCATTTTGGAGCTGTATTTTTTTCAGTCAATTCCTATTTATTTATTTACTTACTTATTTATAGTGCTGGTTCTGGGGCTTGAACTTGGGGGCTTGCACTTGGCCTTTTCACTAAAGACTGGTGCTCTACTACTGAGCAACACCACCATTTCCACCTTTTTGTTGTTTAACTGGAGATAAGCGTCCCATGGATTTTTCTGCCCAGGTTGGCTTCACTCAGATCTCAGCCTCCTCAGCAGCTAGGATTACAGGCATGAGCCATCACCATCAGCACCTGGCTATCAGTTTATGTGTTTTGTTTCTGTGGTTACTGTATCTGACTTTGTTACCTAGTATACTATATATATGTTTATTTGAAATAGGGAAGGTAAGGAGGGAAAACAAGATGTTTGGGAGGGGACGGAGGGAGGGAAATGGAGACAAAGATGAGGAGTATCAATGTGTGAGAAGTAATGCACCCACTACCTGACAAATGTAACTGTAATCTCTTTGTATGTTACCCTGGCAATAAAATTTAAAAAAAAATTAAAAAAAAGCAAAAACGTAACGGCCCTAACCATAGGAACACTGGATGATAATTAACAAAACCCTAACCCTAACTATAATACCAGAGCCATTTTAGGGGGCCCCATACCTCCCAACAATAAAGTCACCAGCACTTCATGAAAAAAAAAATCCTACCAGCAGTTTTTAACCTACTTTTATTTCTAATTACCATATTACTATTAGCAATCCCCATGTCAGTAAACATGCTTTAAAAATAAGTTTAAATATTCTGTTGTATTTTAGAACATAAATCTATTATAATTTACTTAACCACTTACTTCTTTGATGGCTTTTTGGGTTGATTTTAATTTTTTTAATATCAAGTCCAACAGTAGGCTTTAACAATTAAATAATTGTTTGCAAATCTAGAAGGTGTCAGATTTTGTTTTGCCTTGCATTAAATTATAGAACTGTGGAACATTTTGAGATGGGAAACAAACAACAACAAATAAAAAACAAACACTAGAGAGACAGACACAGAGAGAGACAAGGAGAGGAAGAGGTCTGTCACTGAGCACACTGGCTAGTCTTCTGGGTTAATTTATGTATGTATATGTTTGTATTTATGAGATGAAACATTGTTTAAAATCTTATCCCCTCCAAAGTTGAATATTTGATAAGATATAAAGATCTATAAATGAAGCTGGGAGAATGGACACTTTAAAAATATTTAGATGTCACATTTGGAAAGTAGTATATTTCTCCATTTACCCATGCCCTCTAGAGTTTTTGGAAGAATTTTGTATACTTTATAAAGTAATTTCTTTTTTTCTTTTTTGCCAGTGCTGGGTCTTGAACTCAGGGCCTGAGCATTGTCTTTGGACTTTCTCAAGGCTAGCCCTCTACAGCACTTGAGCCACAGCACCGTTTCTAGCTTTTTCTATGTATGTGGTACTGAGGAATTGAACCCAGTCTTTGTGCATGCTGGGCAAGCACTCTATCCTTAGGCCAAACTCCTGGCCACTACACACTCATTTTGGATTAGGATTACTCTGAGTATATTTTTATTTGTTGAAACTGTAAAAGGGATATTTTTCCAGTTCCAATTTGTAATTGGTTATTGTTGGCAAGACATGTCTTTGCTGTACATGGTAAATTCAAATATACAAAATAGTCCTGTACTTTCTAGGTGACAAAATGTAATCTTTTTTTCTTTTGGTTAGTTGTGGGGCTTGAACTCTGGGCCTGGATGTTGTCCCTGAGCTCTTTATCTCAAGGCCTACTGCCCTACCCCTTTAGCCACAGTGGCGCTTCTGGTTTTCTGGTGGTTAATTGGAGATAAGAGTCTGACGGACTTTAGAACCCGGGCTGGCTTTGAAGAGTTATCCTCAGATCTCAGCCTCCTGAGTAGCTAGGATGGGCATGAGCCACCACTCCTGGCAATAAAAATAATCTTGAACAATAAAATTTTGCTTCTTTTCTAGGAGTTTCTGTTTTACTCTGATGTATGAATTTCTATAACAAATTACTCATGCTAATGGTGACTGGTTTTGATGAGGACACCTCTAATGTTTCACAGTACATGGCAAATATGAGATTAAAACTGGTTTTTCATTTTTCCCTTTCTACATATTTACAATGAGGAAGGACCTTTTCTTGTTGGGAATTTAAGACTTTCTGATAGTATAGAATTTTATCACATGCTATCCCAAACCTGCCAATGTATCATATGTTTTTTCTTCTTTGATATGATAGCACTAAAAATGGAATAAACTTTGGTTCTGGTGAATTATTCCTTTAACATTATTTAAAAGTAGATTAAAAAACTGACATTCTTTGGTTTCTGATTGTAAATGATCTGTGATAGGGTTTCTTAGTTTGGGAGCTACTGACTGAGAGTTTTCTAGATAATTCTTTGTTATTGACTGCTGCTCTTTATAGAATGTTTAGAGCACAATGGTCGCTACCCACTAGCTTCCTCTACCCTTTTAACTGTAACACCTAAAAATGTCTCCAGGAGCTAAGTAGACTCTACAGTGGTCAAGTGCTTACACGTCTGCAAGCATTTCACATGTGAAGCTCATGGCAAATTTGTAAGTTAGGTCAGTAGAAAAGCTATCATGAGGGATGTGTCAGGATCTAGCCCTCCATTCTCTTGCTGGCCAGGCCAGGGCACTTTACATGTTTCATGGTGCCTCTTGACCTGTGGTGTCAGGAGCAATGGGTTAAGCACCACAAAGTGTGGTGAATAATTCAGAGAATCACAGCTGTGTGTGCCTCGGACAAAGAATTATTATACTGCAGCTCTACAGGGGAACCCAGCCAAAGCTGTAAGCGAGAATGCATGATCCAGTCCCTTATTTTGACAGCTCTGCAGCTGTTGTTAACAACAAAAAAAATTGTTTTGTGGGAGGTGTAGGGTTGATTGTTAGGCAATAAACTATCTTCATGGAAACAAGCTTTTTTCTTTCACTTACTGTCCAATATTGGGGCACTTCTGTCATTGGTGACTGTCTTCTTTAGTTTCTTTCCTTTGCTGATATCAGAGAGGAGAGCGTTTCTCCCAGCCTGCTCTGACTTATTCAAGGTAGGCTTCTCTGTATTGGCCTGGAAGGAAACCACACAAACTCACAAATTGCACTTATAATAATTATTAGAAGGTTATTATTAAGGTTCTTGGAAATAGAGTGTCAATTCTCCATAAGGTTTAGACTCCATGTCACTTCTTTTAAGATGCAAAGGTTTGGGAGAAGATGTAGCACTAGATCACATTCATTTTTAAGGTGGGAAGGAGTCAGACCCTGATAAAACTCACACCATAGTCCGGCTGTAACCAGCATGGTAGGTAGACAGTTTCCACAAGAAGGGAATTTTAAGTCAGAAGGAATTCTGTGGGGTTTGTAGGCTTCCTCCTCTAGGAGGTATCCTGAGTAATGGGCCCCAATGCTCATCTCTCAGAACCCACCTAATGCAAAGGAAAAAAGGGTCTCCGATAAGTAAAAACTTGCTGAAGTTTTGAAAATACTTGCATCTGATTAACATTGATAAAGATGCTTTTTCATCTTTTTAAGTCAAGTATAACGAATTTATACTGAAATCAACCTTCTATTTTACAGTTTTGTTTTGTTTTTGTTTGGTCAGTCCTAGGGCTTGAGCCTTGGGCCTGGGCTCCGGTCCCTGAGCTTCTTTTGCTCAAAACCTAGTGCTCTACTATTTGCATTACTGTGTCAGTCCCAGAATTTTCTGAGTAGTTTAATAGAGATAAGAATCGCATGGACTTTTCTGCCCAGGCTGGCTTCAAACCTTCATCCTCCTGATTAGCTCAGTTTGTAGTTTTGTAAGGTTTGTTTTTTTTTTTTCTCTCCCCACCATCATTGTAGTGCTGACATAAAGACTTTAAACAGATAGATTATTTTCTTTTACTCAATTAGACAGTCATTTGGCAAATTGCCTAATAATCTCATGGTCCCATTTCTTTGTGTGTGTGTGAGTAGGCTGGCACTGGGCTTGAACTCAGGGACTTGAGTTTTCACTTGAGCCACAGTCCCACTTCTGGCTTTTTGCTGGCTAACTGGGACAGAAGAATCTCATGGAGTTTTCTGCCTGGCTGACTTTGAACCTCAATTCTCAGATCTCAGCCTCCTTGAGTAGCTAGGGTTATAAGTTACAAGACTGAGCCACCAATGCCGGCTCAGTTCTGTGGGTTTTGACAAACGTAGACAGAGTGTAACTATCATAGTAAGATATAGAACACCTTCATTCCAAAAAGTTCTCTAGCATTCCTTTGGCCTAACTTATTTCCGATGCTTAGCCCTTTTGAAAGCTTAGATACTGCAGAGTACACAAAGATGCTGCTTTAACAAGTTTGGGAATTTTCTGTTTGTCTGTCTGTCTGTCTGGTTTATTTTTTTGAGTTGCTGGAAATTGGGGATGGAACTTTGGACCTCACACATACTAGTAGTCAACAGCTCTGCCACTTGAGCCATGCCCTAACATTTTTGTTTCTATTTTGTTTTTGAGATAGTATCTTGCTGTGTCAAGGCTTGCCTTGAACCTGATTCTCCTGCTTCCACCTCCCAAGTAGCTATTTGATAAATGTGTAGCGTACTTGGCCTAGATATTGGGAAAGAGCCCTACCATGAAAGTGGAATCTTTTCCTTTAGGGTTACTTTAGGACTGGGACACTAAGCAGGTATCTGCCTGTGTCTGTCACATGTGGAAGCTGGCTTGATACTGCCTGGTTCCAGGAAGCCACAGGTCCATAGGAGAATCAAGAGTCCTCCAGGCTGTCTGTCTGTCTGTCTGTCTGTCTGTGTGTCTGTCTGTCTGGCTCTCTCTCTCTTTCTCTCTCTCTCTCTTTCTCTCTCTCTCTGGAAAGGCCGTGATTTCAGATGAGCCAATGAGAGTCACAAGAGGTAAAGCTGCAGAAACATATGGCTTGATACCTCCTCAGCTTTATATTAACAAAGGCAGAAGGGAGCTAAGAGGAACCCCAAAATAGGCTTCATAGAATCACCATATGTTAAGTTGGAAGTATCCTGAAATGGTTCCATTACTTACTCATGATAATAACATATAACATTTTGGTAGCTGTTACTCTAGGTTAGATACTGTTTTCATGTGTACTGCTTCATGTAGTCCTCACCAACTCTGAGCTACTTCCATTTTACAAGAAAAAGGAGATTGAGACATCAAGGGATCAAATCATTTACTCCAGTCATCAGATTCAAATCCTGGGAGTGTGACTCCACAGTGCTCTCTACAGGACTGCTCCTGCAAACTCCTGTCTTGAACCATCTCATTTGCCATGAGGAACAGAGGCCCAGGAAACATAACCTGCATTCCAGGCTTGTGCTATGCACTGTAGAAGACTTTGGCCAAACAAACCCTTCATGTTGTTTGGATTCTTGAGGTCTCGGGGTTTGGCAAGGCTTGTATCTATGCTAGAATGCATTTACATGTAAAACACATGGCTGTGGGCTAACTTTTGACTTTGACTGGCCTACTTTATGCACAGAAAGTGAATGGAGAAATCCAGGCATTATGGCAGTTTTCCCTTAGTCCCAGCCCTGGGGAGACACGGGCAGGAGTGTGAGTTAGATGACAGCTTGGACAACAATGTGAAAATCCTGTCTTAAAAAAAAAGTTGTGTGTGTTTTAAATGAATAAAAGATGTGAACTGCAGCACTAGTTAAAAATACTTCAAGGGCAGGAATTACTCACCAGTGCAAATGTCGGTGGCGGTGGGGGCGCGGGTGGGGGAGGGACAGGCATCTTGGCTATTTATGCTTTCAATAGCCTTGCTGATGGATCTGTAAAGACAACACACACACGTATTAGATTTCTTAGTAACACTCTTACATTTCGAGCTTTCCCACCAGAAGTGGAAGCTTCACATAGGTAGACTTTTTTTTTTTTTTTTTTTTTTTGCCATTCCTGGGGCTTCAACTCAGGGCCTGAGCACTGTCCTTGGACTTTCTCAAGGCTAGAGCTCTACCGCTTGAGACTCAGCACCACTTCTGTTTTTTTTTTTTCTATGTATGTGGTACCGAGGAATTGAACCTGGGTCTTTGTGCATGCTAGGCAAGCACTCTACCACTAGGCCCACCCCCTGGGTCCCCAAGCAGACTTTTAAGAGGGACTGGATCACTTTTCTTTCCCTTGTGGCTCAGACTAGACTATTCTGAAAGGACCCTAAACAGAGGATGAGAGTGCTGGGACGTGTTTCTGGGCACTGGTGGTGCTACTCAATTCTACCCCACCACAGCAGTCTGTCAGGGTCTTGCCTAAGTAGGAAGGTTTTATGAAACTACTAGAAATACATCCTGGCCACATCTGATGGAAAACAAATACACTTCAAGTGGCTCTTCTTCCCCCTCATTCCCATGACAAAATGCTTTCTGCTCTGCTATTCTATCCCCTGTAATCCCCTTTGTGTCATGATTAGCATTTTGACAAGATCTCTAGATGATTGAAAAACCCAAGGGCAGTAAATTTGGAGAAGTGTGTCAGAGAGTTTGAACCTTAAGCCAGCAGATAGGCTGGGCCAGCCATCACCTGAGTGATATAATTTATAGGCAATATATATCTCAAATTTCAAGCAACAGTGATTTTCTTTTATTCTTGACCATTTTCCAATTGTTGAAAACAATTTCTTAAAAAGTACTAATTTTGCTGGGCACCAGTGGCTCACATCTGTAATCCTAGCTACTCAGGAGGCTGAGATCTGAGGATCATGGTTCAAAAGTCAGCCTGGGCATAAAAGTCCATGAGACTCTTATCTCCAAATTACCACCAGAAAACTGGAAGTGGGGCTGTGGTAGAGCACTAGCCTTGAGCTGAAGAGCTCAAGGACAATTGTCAAGACCGGAGTTCAAGTTCCAAGACTGACCGAAAAGAAAAATTAGTTTATCTCACTCACAAAAAGTTAATGTGAAACATTTACACCTTGAAATAAGCATTTTCTATTGAAATCATGAATCGGTTGATTTCTGTGAACAGACATGGAAAGGAAAAGTAAGAGTGTTTCTACAAGTGTTGTAGTTGCTACTAAACAAGAATGGGAACACTTCTGTTTGAACTGCTGATGAGAAAATAGATTTATACATTCACAACAATATCAGCAGCTATTACTGCAAATCAGTTTGATTCCCTTGCAGTTATTAACACCTGCCACAACCCAGCACAACTGAGCCCATCTTAAAGCTGAGAATGCTGAGACAGAAGGAAACTGAGTCACTCACTAAAAAGCCCCCAGCAATTCACTTGAATCATGTCCATTTGGTCACGGCTCTCCACTGGACTACACTGCCTTGCCCCCTGCCCTTCAAGTATTTTTCAGGGAAGTTAACTAGACTGGAATTTTTTTTAGTAAAAGATGTTTTGGACAGGATTCCTTTCAAATGCATTCTTCAAGACACTAATCATTTTCCCAAGGGGTCAAATGTAAGCAGGATCAGCTGGCCCCTTAGCAGGACTGCCAATGACTTTCAAAAGCCTGGGCAGTGGTATCTCCCAGGACTGGAAGGAGCGGGGATCTGCAGCTGAATTCAGATCCAACTAGGATAGATGCTGGAGTCAAATCAATGATATTAACACAGCCATGAAAAGGTGACTTACTTAGGAAGGCAGGGGATGCCAGGTCCACCCAGAGATGGGCTCCATGGCATAGTTAATTCATGTGTTTGGTGGATATGATATCCCTCAAGATTCTAATTTATTTTGTGTGATTCCGCATTTACCAACCAATCTTATGTCATCTTAATGCACAAGAAGAACTAAATTCTGGTCACCTAACAGATATTTCTTTTGGGTTTAGTTACTATGAGTTATCTCTGCTTGTAAAGTTCAAATTGAGCTACCTTGAACAGCTCTAGAATCACATTATAGAATGGGGACCATTTCAAGAACTTTGAAAGGCCTCCTTAATTATCCTACAATTCTCTGCTGTTGCTGTTTTAACACTGTATCTGAATTACTTGCTATATAGATTATATATATATATATTTTTTTTTTTTCTAGACTACAATGCTATGGGAGGGTTGTGTAGACTTTGTAGTCCAAAAAGCTCCTGTGGAAGAAACAGCACTGGTCTTAGCTGGGAGATCAGAGCAGGGCCAGCTTGTAGAAACAAGCAGGTAAAGCCAAGAGGGATTTCATAGACTTCAGAATCACCTCCTTGCCACTTTAGATAAAGGGGAGAGACTGGGGGGCGCATTCTCATACTCTGAGAGGAGTGGGGAATTAATTACCTGTTTCCTTGTCTTATCTCTTACTACTCTTCTGAACTATTCCCATGCCCCTCTCAGTGCTCAGAGCAATATGTGTGATTTGCTCTTTCCTGGTAGAACAGCTCCTAGACATGGTCTGTACTTCTCCATGCTAGGCCTTCAGGGAATATCATCAACTCCCACCCCCCAAAGAAACCCTAGACTGTAATTCTGTCACCTCATTCACCACATGGATCAAAAAAAAAAAATGAACGAGATAGGGTCTCATTTGTGCCACCAGGCCCACTTTTCTTTTTCTTTTCTTTTTTTTTTTAATTTTATAGTTGGAGTGATATATAGAGGGTTATAGTTACATCTGTCAGGTAGTGGGTACATTATTTCTTGAATATTGTTAACCCTTTCTATGTTTTTCTCCCCTTTTCCTCCCCCTCCCCATTCTTCTTGTTTCTCCCTTCCCTATTTCAATTAAACAAACGAAATAAACTTATATACAATATAGGCTCACTTCTTTTAAGCCTGTCTTTGCAGAAATATGAGTAACTGTCAAACTTAAATAGTAACTAAATGAACAATCAAATTTTAGGTGAAGGGGAGTGAAAAATCTGCCAATAAATGTTTCGTGAAGGAACTGGAAGAACAGACATTACTTTGTAGCAGTGACTGAGAAATGTCATCTACTATTTCTTCTTTTTGTGTGTGTGTGTATGTAGGCACACATATATGTCAGTATTTTGAAATTCTAAAATGTTCTAGTTTGATGAATAAAATGCTAGCCCACTTCCTTCCTAGAGGGAACTCATTTTCCCTAATGGCAGAGCTAACCTGTCCTAGGAAATTCACACCTTCATCCATATGCTAAAAACATAGACTTATCCCTAGACGTAAAATAATTATCTCGAATCAAGAATTTATTAGTTATTTAAATAACTGCTTTTTAATTTTTGCTGGTTAATTCTGGGGCTTAAACAGCCTATCATTTTCATTTGGCTTTTTGCTTGTGGCTGGTGCTCTACCACTTAAACCATGCCTCCAGTTTCACCTTTTAACATATAGCCAATTAGAATTCATTCTAGAGCTCACCACACAAGGCCTACACTGCAGAATTACTAGAGAAAGGGAGAAATTTCCAATAGCTCCCAGTAGAAACAGATGACAGTCTCAGAACAGAGTCCTTCCTGGCCAGAGGTGGCAGGGGGGAAGTGCTTTTATGAGAAGCGGCTTCATGCAACTGAGTTTTTTTAAATCACTATTGTGGATTAAAAAAATATATAAAGTATTTTGCTCTTTAAATCTTGCAAACATTGTCCTTAAATACTATCCCACCTATAATGAATGGGGAGAAACAAACATCTGCCTTTCCCAAAAAGCTGAATTAAACAAGGGATAAGTTTATTTGCTCTGTATGTGAAAAGGGGAGGGGAAAGTATATCATAGAAACAATACAAGTAGACAGATCCAAGGGTCAACTGCCCTCTTGCCTTTGTTATTTTCTTCATATTATTTTCATTTACACTCATTTATACTTCAGTATATGTAATGTTGTTAACCTATTTTCATAATTCCTTTTGTGCTCTTAGACTCTTTAGCTTGCCAGCTGGGTGCTGGTGGCTCATGTCTATAATCTTACTTACTTAAGAAGCTGAGATCTAAGGATGGCAGTTCAAAGCCAGCCTGGGAAGGAAAGTACATGAGACTCTTATTTCTAATTAACCACCAGAAAACTAGAAGTGGCTCTGTTGCTCAAAGTAGTAGAGCACTAGCCTCAAGTGAAAAAGATCAGGGACATCGTATAGGCCTTGAGTTCAAACCTCATGGCCAACAAAAAAATAGAAAAAAAAATAATTGCAAACTCATTCATTACAAAGTCTATGAATCCCCTCCAAGGCACACTGCAAAAAAAATCATTTAGCAAACTCAAATTTCTGATAAACTCTTTCATTTAAGAAAGTACAGCTTTGAGATTCCTACTCAAAATTCTTCTTCTTTTTCTTCTTTCTTTCTTTCTTTTTTTTTTTTTTTCTGGGCGCTGTCCTGGTGCTCTTCAGCTCAAGGCTACCATTCTACCACTTGAGCTGTAGCGCCACTTCCAGTTTTCTGGTGGTTAATTGGAGATAAGAGTCTCAGGGACTTTCCTGTCCTGGCTGGCTTTGAACTGTGATCCTTAGATTTCAGTCTCCTGAGTAACTAGGATTATAGGCTGAGCCACTGGCACCTGGCTCAAAATTATTCTTGATTCAATTCTTTAGAAACTCCATACTACAAACTTAGTTGATATCTTTCAGAATCTGAAAACCATTATGAACAAATTAAGATAAATTTGGCTTTCTTTTTCTCAACTTCCTGTAAAAATGCTCAACAGGAAAATTGGTGCTCACAGTAAACCACAGTCATCCTGTTTCTTTAACACAATCTTCTCACAGCTGCAGTTGCCTGAACTTTCTATTTTGTACATTAGTCTCTATGCAACATCGCTGCCTCCTCTATCCCCCAAAGATTTGGTTGGCTATGTCAGAAACTTGTAATACCTTTGCAGAAAGGCCATTGCTCTTAGCATCATTCTCCTCTCCTCAGGCTGAATGATCCCCAAAGCAATCAAAACAAGAGAAAAAAAACTGAGGCAGCTGGACCCAAGAGGAAGCAGAGTTTAGAGAAGCAAACTTGCATTTGTAAGCAAAGCACCAGCTTCGTCCAGCAAGTGACCATCTTTACCCTCTATTTTCAGCTAATGTAGAGTCCACATTTGCTGTGTATGGAATCCATTTCTTACAATGAATTTTCTCTTTTCTTGATTAATCATTAAAAACAACAGCTTTGGTGATGGCTTAGATTGTCTTCTCAGTACTGTAGGTTTGTGCCTGTGTCTATGTAGCACTTAGAGCACCTTGACTTCTCCGGACATGCTTCTTTTAAAGTTCTTTTAAAAGGCAATTTATTTTGGTGGGTAGGTGGGGGTGAAAGGCCTTTTTCAAAGGAGATGTTTGAAGCATTTATAATGTCATTAAAATTGACCAAGAGCTTGGGCATAATTTTCCTCCAAGTGCAACTGCTGGGGAAATAAGATTTCTATGAAGTAAGATTATTCTTTAATCTACTATTACACACATTTAATTTAAAGATTAACAGAAAACAATAGGCATCAAGACTTTTTTAGTAGTGATGAAAGTTTAGCTGAGTGATACACCTACCTGTCATTTAACTGAAGATCAGGGAATGAAATACTTTTTTCCATATTCATAGTACTAAAATGTGGCCATTTTCCTTCACTGTCATCCATCTCTTGTAAGAAATCTCAAAGGTCAGCACCACATTCAGTAGTTCCATTCCCCAGCATACCTTGCATATAGGTCAACATACTTCATATGTTATATTTATTTCATATTTGAAAGTTTAGAGTTGTAATATAATCTTAATAAAGCTTCCATCACAATTAAATGGCCAGATACTACCCAAGTAAATGAGTCCTCGCAAAATGTGAAACTGACTTCAAAGTCCCAGTAGCTCATATCCTGTGAGGTTTCAACCTATAGATCAGAGGTAAAATTTGATTTCCTCATCCATCAGAATGAATTTGCTGCTGGAACTTAGTAATAATTTTCACCGTGAGGAGCTTTCTCAATCTGCAGTTAATCTAGAACACACATCACCTCCAACACTCAGATAGTCACGTTCTGAAGAGTCGTGAATAGGTAACCCAAGGATAAACTTGTCTCAGAGTCTAAGAAAAGCTGACTTAAACTTATAAAAAGAAGAGTTCGACGAGATCATATTGCAGTTCAGATTCAGTAAGATTTTATAAGAATGTATAGTTCTCTAAGTAAATGATGATTATGTTTCGACACTAATAGAACCTGTATCCTTTCCTCTTCTTTTCTTATTATTGTCAAGCTTTTCCCCACTATCCATCAATCTTTCTACCAAGCTGCCTTACTTTCCTTTCTTCTTTTTTGCCAGTCATAGGGCTTGAACTCAGGACCTGAGTACTGTCTTTGGGCTTCCTCAAGGCTAGCACTCTACCACTTGAGCTACAACACCACTCTGGCTTTTTCTTTGTATGTGGTACTGAGGAATCAAACCCAGAGCTTTCTGCATGCTAGGCATGCACTCTACCACTAGGCCATGCTCCTGCCCTCCTCCTTTTCTTAATTAGAATCTTCTATAACCTGTTCTTCATTGTACCTGTTCTTTATATTGTACTCTATACAACAGTTATGTCATTAATTTATTAAATGAAACTTGTACTTATTGACTAAAGTTGTATATGTCTTCTTTTTTAAGCTTACATGTTTCTCCCAGGAGAAAAGGGACTAGAGATCAGGTTGCTTTTTCATACATAAAGTGTATTTTATGCCAAAGTGTTAGTCATATTAAATGTAAGTAGATATGAAAAATGTTATCAATGCCAATTTGCAATAGTATCTGTGCTCTATATTGTTTTGAAGTAGACAGAAGTATTCTAAAAGTCAAGCTGACTACTGCTTAAGAGAGATGGTTAGAAATGGTTTTGTGGGGAGCTGGGTGCCAGTCTCATGCCTATAATCATAGCTACTCAAGAGGCTGAGATCTGAGGATCACAGTTCAAGGCTAGCCCGCACAAACAAGTCTGAGAGACTGTATCTCCTCTGATTAACCAGCAAAAATACTAGACTGGACATGCGTCTCAAGTGTAGAGCACTAGCCATGAGCAAGCAAAGCCGAGAAAGAAAGAATGAGACTTTGAGTTCAATTCCTGATGCTGACATGAAAGAAAGCAAGAAAGCAAGCAAGAGAGAGAGAGAGAAGTAGAAAGGAAGGAAGGATGGAAGAAAGAAAAACAGAAAGAAATGGTTTCGTTCAGGAGCTGAATTCCACATGTGCACTGCAGCAGCAGGTACATCAGTGGCTTCTTTCCAAGTTATATTTGCTATATTATTGTGCCTAAAACTTCCAACGACTCAATCTTTAGCCCATCTTCTACCAAAGGGGCACATATACTTATATGAGTCCCATTTAAATGGGAAAGAACCTCAATAGTTTCATATTTGTCCAATGGTCAGGAAAAGTTATATCTTAGCTCAAAACACAGTCATGAATTACCCACAATCACCACAGTGGGCAACGGTAAATAAATCACATAGTCTGCTAAAAAATTACACAACTTTATCTCACATATGAGAGCCCATTAAAAGCCATTCGGTTCTTTCCTCTGACAAAATAAATTTAGCTTGAATAAAATTTTCCTTACCGTTAAAAGACTGTAGGAAGGCATGTTCAGAGACCCAGGCAGGTAGAGAGCAAGTGAGACACATGCTAAGACACAACTGGCCCTGTAAAAGCATCATCTTCTAACAACAGCAGGAGCGGGGTTGTTTCTGGGTGGCCATTTTGGATAAGCGCTGGCCTGGGGTTCAGCATGACCCAGTGAACACAGTAAGTCAGAGGCTGACGTCCTTCTGTGGTATTCACTTCCTGTCTGATTAATTCGTTGTCCCTTCCCCCTTTGCTACAGAAAAAAGAGACTGGCTTGGTTTTACTTAAGAAGCAAGCAAAGAAAAAACTACATATATTACAAGTTTCTCTTTTCTCCAAGGTACAAAATAGCTTTGTGACAGAGTAACAAGTTATACTCAGTATCTCTATTCAGTTAATAGCCCAACTTTATCTAGATACATCTATAAAAATAAATCATTCACCAAACTTGAGATTCCTTCAAAAGAATTCTAATGGAAAGCATGACTCTCAATTCTGATGATTCCATTTAGAGATAAGAAGAGTCACTCAGCAAATAAAAGCTCTTAAGTATACGGAGAATTAGTCTAAGTGATCTTTCCTCATTTACAGAATACTTAAGTGTGCAGGGAGAAAGCTGCAAATGCAGGTGAACACAGCAGTCAAGGTGGAGGAAGGCAAATGAGTTTGAAATGTGATTTGGGAGCCTGAGGCAGGAGAAATGATATGCAGCCCAAGTCAGCTGCAGAGCCATAGCTTTCCAGGCCAAAATGTTTCTGTCCTCCACTTGCAGGGTAACAATACCTCTCCCAGAAGGTAACCTGAAAAAGTATACATAAAATGAGGGTAGAAGGGGCAGTTGCATTTCCCATTTTTAAGGGACTTTAAGAAGTGGGTGACATGGGATATGTCGAATCTGGAGTTATATGTTTAGAATAATCTGGAAATGCACATATATATTTTTTCTTGACCCATTAGAAATATACAGACTTATATAACATTTCCTTACCTACTCAGGAAACATTTTCAGTTAAGGGTGGAGAGCAGTGGGTGGGACTGGTAAGAAGATGGCCGGTAAAATTTGGTAGGCGTGGCTAAGAACATGAAATTCGCTATGGCATTCAGCCTCAATAACAAAATTGTTCCTACTGAGACACACTGAGATAGATGACACCTAAATTTGGAAGATAAAACTCTGTCTCTGTGCTGTGTTAAACTGCACCAACAGCTCCATGTTGCTAGGCCGTGGACACTATTTCTCCAAGTGGAATATCCGAGGGTGATTGTCAGAGAGCCATTGTTTCCCTGGCAACACCAGAAGTTAGGCAGTGCATTCCTCTTGCTTAATACACAGCCTGAAGTGCCAGAAGCACTTAATCTAGGGGTATTTGGGATATAGGTGGGGTCTCAATACAGGCACCAAGCATCTACTTCCTCTTCTACCAAGCCCCTGGGAAAACAGAAAACCCAACCACCTTGAAATAAATGCTTGAGTGAAGTTTTAGAGGAAGTCTAACTCCAGCTGGGTTCAGACAGAAAACGTAGCCAATATGGTAAAGTCTGTATTTATACACTAAGTGCACACACATGCACATGAGCAAATTCAGTACACATACTGTCCATGGTTATTCCCTTTCATTAGTGAGAGCTCAGTAAGAAGGTAGGCTAGACACAGACAGCAGCTGTGCAGTTTGGGTCTATTCTATCTTCAGTGACAAATGGTAAGTGCAGACAACATTGTACACAGAAAGTTTCTACATGAAGCTGTGTTTTAAAACTATAATCCCAGCTACTGAGGAGGCAGAAATTGGGAGGATCACAGTTCTAGTGAGCCCAGACAAAACATGAGCAAGATCCTAACACAACAAATAAGCCTTGTCTGGTGGATAATACCTATAATCTCACCTACAGGGAGGATACAGGGAGAAGGAGCATAATCTGAGATTGGCCTTGGTAAAAGAATGAGACCCTATCCCCAAAATATCTAAACCAAACCAAAACAAAAAGGCTGGAGTTGTGGCTCAAGTACCTGCTTAGAAAGCATGAGGCCCTGAGTTCAAAACAAACAAACTGTAAGGCGGCAGGAGATGGCAGAGATCAAAATGCACTCTATTCATTTGCAGTCAGGGAAATGGGATCCAGGATGCATGCAGTATGTCACACAGCTAACCCCTGCAGAGCTGTGGGGAAATCCTGGGCTCCTGCTCCATGGTGCAGGTGCAGCACTGCCGTTACTATCTTAAGCCTCACTGTCTTTTCATAAAGGCAATTCCATCCAACTCCTTCCTATACGCATAAGAGGAAGCAGGAAGAGGATAGAAGCAGGTTTAGTGTGAGGGGTGGTGTTTGGGTCATTGTCCCTGTTAAAATGATCATCAAAGGCCACCATAAGTAGGACTGGACAATCAAGAACCTGGACCTGGAGGCAAACTTCAGATGCCTCTATCTTCCTTATCCAATACACAGACAAGCCCAGGTTATGTTAGAATAAAACAATAATTAACAGACTCTTGGATCAATCAGGTTAAATAATCTTCTATATGAGTCTACAGAAATAAAAAGCTAAGAGCAGACAGAAAATTGTAAAATGATAGTATAGGTCTTATTAGTCTTGGAAAAGTAATGAAGAATCAGAGCCAACACCTTCTGTAGTGGCTGCAGTCAACCCCCGGTGGACCAGCACAATGTGAATGAGTACAATATGGAAACACTTGTCTGCTGCGACTGTTGCTGCTGCTATTGTTTTCATAAATAATTCAGGTTTGTCAGCATGTTTCCATGACTACCATGTAACTTGATAATGCAGAGGTTTATAATTCTTTATTCTCTCAACGCCAAAACACATTCTTTTTTTTGTTTATAGGTGTTTTATATTTGGTAGACTTAAGATGAAGTTGAATATTTATCATAATAAAACTAGTTTTTAAACCATCCAAGGGAAGTTACATGTAAATTTTGTTATATTCAGTGTCAAAGTAAGTACAAAGTAAATGTATGCACTTGCCCAATGGTCTTTTTATTTTTTATTTGTATTGTTATTATAAAGGTGATGTATGGAGGGGTTATTATTTTATGTCAGCTGATGAGTTCATTTTTTTTTTCTTGCTAGTCCTGGGCTTGGGCTCAGGGCCTGGGCACTGTCCTTGGGCTTTCTCAAGGCTAGAGCTCTACCACTTGAGCCTCAGCACCATTTCTGGCTTTTTTCTATGTATGTAGTACCGAGGAATTGAATCCAGGTCTTCCTGCATGGTAGGCAAGCATTCTACCACTAGGCCACACTCTTGGCCCTATGAGTACATTTTTTTATGGGCAATGTCGCCTTTTCACTCACTCTCCCAGGTTTCCCTTCCCATTCCTACCCACAAGTTGTATAGTTCATTTTCAACAAAGGGCATTTTAAAAACTGTAATTAATAGAAGGGTTACAGTTATGTTCAGCAGATAGAAGGTGCATTACTTCACCCACATTGATACCCCTTCTCGTGTTTTGTCACCATTTCCCTCTCCCTCCCCTCATCTTCAAAACACATTCTTGAAGAGCGAAATGCTCCTCTTCCAGCTTTCAAGGAGAAAAACACAATCACATGAAAATGATTTATCTATTATTAGAGGAATCTACTTTCCAAATGCTAAAATATAGGACTGGGTATAGAGCCCAGTGGTAGGGAACTGAGTTACAACCTGGGAGTTGATGCTGTAGAAGAGCAGGCTCAGAGGAATAATCCACTCCCATAGCTATCAATATAGTTACATGGAGGGTCAGTCACTTAAAACTGGTCTCAACAATATGGAGAAAAATCAAGTCAAATTTTATAGTATCATGCCACTGTTAATAAAAGTTGGTCTAATTTTACTTGGGGACAACTGTACTATATTTCATGATGCTCTGGTGGCTTAGTGAGTGACATTCATCCTCTTGGTCCTTGTGATTTGGTTTGTGGGGCCCCTTCTCTGTCCTTCTCAGATCATGTGAAGCCAGGTGTCCCCACTCCCACTGAGATT
This sequence comes from Megascapheus bottae, assembly GCF_031878675.1. Lineage (NCBI taxonomy): Eukaryota > Metazoa > Chordata > Mammalia > Rodentia > Geomyidae > Megascapheus > Megascapheus bottae. Next base: position 9,082,483 of record NC_143520.1, on the reverse strand, counting down.
CACAGCTGGCTAACAAAGCCTTGCATCCATTTATTTGGCCTTTGGGATTTTTCTGGCCTATGAAGCCATCAAAATCAAGGAGACTTGTGAACTGAGGGGAAACTTTTCCTGGGGTCAAGGTTAGAAGCAGTGTGAACATGGAGAGGGTGGGCCTGCTATATTTCTTCTTTGACTACACTCGGTCTGAAGCTGATACAAGCAGTGGAGAATAGATAGGTCTTGATGCTGCTGGCTAAGCCCTGAACCTATCTATACCTACAGCTGGCATGGTTTCTAGACTCTTGATTCATATGAGACAATCCATTTTTTATTTTGTTTAAGTCAGCTTCTGTCTCTAGCAGTGCAGGGGCTTCCCAGTGATACAGGAGCTAGGACCAGCAGTAAGAGCGAAGTGTGAGCCTAAAATGCACAGCCTCTGCTTTAAGGCTGAGGGAAGACTGGAGCTGGTTCTCTGCCTCTAGAAAGTGGTCATCTGGTACACAACAGTGGCACTGTGGGTAATGCTGCCAGCTATTAAATCCACGGTCTAAGACCATGAGCCTGCAGATGGCCTTCCTTCAAAGTGCTTCACAGAAAACAGTTAGAATGTCTGAGTACCCTGACTATACCCAGGAAAGACAACCAGCTAAAAACCCACTAGATACACAGAGGAGATAATGGAAAAATATAGTTCTTAAAAACAAACAAAACAGAAGGCTCCCCCCTTTTTTGTTGGTTGTAGGGCTTGAACTCTGGGCCTGGGCGCTGTCCCTGAGCTCTTCAGCTCAAGGTGACCACCCAACCTTTGAGCCACAGCCCACTTCAATTTTCTAATGGTTAATTGGAGATAAGAGTTTTGGTCTTTAGTACCCAGGCTGGATTTGAACCTCGATCTTCAGATCTCAGCCTCCTGAGTAGCTAGGATTTCAAGCATGAGCCACTATGCTCAGCTAGAAGCCCCTTTTAAACTTGTGATATGCAATCAAATGGGTTGACAGTCAACCTGGAGCCTTGAAGGGTGGGAAAGCCCAAATTGTCCTTGTTAGATTAACGTTAGATAGAGCAGGGTTGTTCTATTTATGTTCTCTTGTTTGAGGGAAAAAAATGAGCTACTTTCATTGTGGCCAGCATGAGCAAAAAGTAAATTACCAAATGAAGAGTTTGGGTTTGAGGTGGACTTGAGCCTGAATTAATTGTGTCTTTTAGGGCTTTTAGGGGACAGAAGTGAGCACAATTTGTTGAGGTACCCTTTCTAAACTGTGTGTATGGGAAGATACATGGGAGTAGAAGGCTGGATACACTGAAGATGTATTGTTGGCTTTGGAGTATTCACCCCATGAAATACAAAGTAAATTCAGAGTTTGGAAGAGACTTGCTGATGTTCAACTCTGATCTAGCCTTAGTTGGGTTAACTCTGTTCTGTGCAGGAGTGGAAAGTGTTCTGCCTGGGCTCATCACAACCTTGTATCTACCCAGTTCAGAGACGAACATGAATCTATTTCTGAAGGCAAGAGACACAAACTGGTTGATTTCACCCACATTGTAAACCAGTAGCAACTGAGAAAATGAGGAGAAACCCATTAAGAGCTCAAGGGGATCCTAGATTTCAGAAGCACAGCATGCCACATGTGGATGTTACTTGGCTTCAGATTCAAATAAACTAAACAAAGAAACAAATAAGACAGCTGGAAATTTGAATGTTAATTGAATACTTAATGTTATTAATATCCCATTGCTAATAGTTAAGTATGGTGTTATTGTACCTATATTTTACAAAGAATCCCTAAGTTTCAATGATTCCCACTCAACTATTTGTGGATAAAGTGACACGGTATCAAAGTGATATGGAAAGGGCAGCAGGAATATGAATGAAACCAAAGTCTTAGGATAATCATTTTTAAAGATGAGCAAGGCGCTGAACCATTTCCACAATGGAAAGCTTTTATAAAACAGGACTTGTTGCTCATTCCCTTATTTATCCACTAGGGGCTGTTGGAGAGTTTTCCTCGTTTTCTCATTACCCTGCTTGGGATTTAAGAAACATTTTCCTGTACTTCTCAAGTTAATCTCTTTGCTCTTGAATAAAATGGGATACTAAGATATGCCATATAATGGTTCACAGCCCAAGTAGTTCTTCACAGAAAATGATTCCATTTATCAAATCCAAAATCCATCAGCAATAGCAACTAAAAAAGCAAAAATGACAATTCCAACCAACCAATTAACCAAATAAGGAAAAAGAGAAAACAGTTACTTTTCCATATAGAGATTAACCAGTAGAAATGTAATTGGAAGAAGTAGAAGTGAGGCTCAAATGGTAAAGTGTCAGCCTTGAGAGATACACACACACACACACACACTGTAATTATAGCTCCATCCCTCCTTCTTTCCTTCCCTTTTCTGTTTCCCTCTCACCCACTTTACTAGGGTTTGAACTCAGGACCTCTCCACTAGTAGCACTAGTGGTGTTCTACAACTTGAGCCTCAGCCTTTTTTGCTTTCCTTATTTTTTTAGATAGGGTGCTTTTTGCCTATGACCAACCTAAAACCACAACCTTCCAGCTCCCGAATAGCTGAGGTTATAGGCAATTTTGTTTATAACTAGCAATATCTTACTTATATTTAAAAAGTTTAACTTTAATATGAAGTAAAATGTTTAATGAAGTTACTAAAAGGTGTTTTATGTTTCCCACAAAAATTCCTCAGAAACTATGTTTTCCTACTGGTGACATTCAAGCCCTCCGGAGCCCCTACCATACTGGACAACATAACTGGCTGGCATGGGCTGTTGGACAGGAAGCCTCCTCAGCCAGGAGATAGTGTTCTATATGTCCATTCAAATGGAAGGCACAGAAGAACTCTATGGACTCAAAACCTTCAGTGCCTTCCGTATTACATCCAGTGAAATCTAAACCCTTCCACATCTGTCAGGCCCACCCAGAGCTAGCTCTCCCTGGCCTGGCCTCCCTTTCCTTTCTCTACCTCTCTCTTCTGGCTTTTGAATTTGCTGTTTCTCCTTCCAGGACACTTTTCCCTTGGCTGTCCACTGGATCAGCTCCCTTACTCCGTTCCTGCCAGGCATTCGTGCATTCATTGCAGCAGTGGTGGCATGAGGGCAAGGGCTTTTTATCTTGCTCACAGTTGTTGGTTCAACTACAGTATCTGACATGTCACAGTGTCAGGGATGGGACTGCCTCTCACTTAGCTTAAGCAATGGCAAGGCGACTAGCTTGCAGGGAGAAAAGGGAATTCCATCATGGTGGGAAAGAGGCCACAGAACCACAGAGGTGGCATTCCCACAATGGGGGTCACTCCAGTATCCAGTGGGAAAGACATAGTGAGGAACTGTGTCTTGCCAAGCTGACAATGTACAAAACCCAGAAACCACAACAAATAAAAATGGCCAAGTTGAAATGTCACTAACCTCATTTCTTTGGGGAAAGAAGAAATTTTCACATTTTCACATATGGAAATCTATTAATATTTCTTTTCAAAGCACTTTGTTAATTTAATTAGACTGCCAATATTTGTCAGTCACTAACATCCAACACCAATGCCTCCCACCAGGGGAAAACCCACATGAAATATAGAGAGGGTGCTGATAGCCCAAAGGGTAAGCGGGTGGAAAGTCCCTTTCACATCCTGCTTTGTTTATTCTACATACATGTACTAGGTAAACTCAAAAAGCAATGCGTTCCTTTTGATTTTCCTGGTGTACTTCTGTAATCCCAGCTGCTTGAGAGGCAGAAATAGGATGACAGAGGTTCAAATTATTTTTTTTCTTTTAAGGTTAGATAAGATTGGGGAAAAAAATTGACAAGATTTTTTTTTTTTTTTACCAAGCTCTGTATGCCCCTTTTTGGAAAATTGTACGCATAAGGACTTTATCAAGTCATGGTCTTTCAGCATCTAACTAGTTGATCTGCTTTGGTTCCTGCCATGTTCATGGTACATACAGATGGTTAAGACCTCACCACTAACTTCACTGTTTCCTTCTCTTCTTTCTTAGATCTCTGTGTTATATGTACAATTTTAGTATTTTGAGAATAAAAGCATTTTGGCAGTAATCTCTCTCTCTCTCTCTCTCTCTCTCTCTCTCTCTCTCTCTCTCTCTCTCTCTCTCTCTCTCTCTCTCTCTCTCCTTTCTTTCTTTCTTGCTCACAGGAGCTTCATGCTTGTTAGGTGGTGTGATATTTTTCCTGGTTATTTCTAGGATATTCCTACTCACATTACTGCCTGAGCTGAAATTCCTGTATTTAAGGTTTCTTGTCATTTCTGGGATCAGAGACACACACCACTATTCTGGCTTCCTACCACAGCAAGAAAGAGTCTTGAGGATTTGTCTCCTTGGGCTAGCTTGGAATCACCACCTCCCAGTCTCAGCCTCTGAGTAGCTAGGAGTGACTGGTACATGCCATTGTGCTCAGATATGGACTAAAGGGGTGGTAAACTATACTGTCCGGGCAGGACTCAAACCACGATCCTTTTATCCTCAGCCTTCCAAATAGGATTTCCAGGTGTAGATCATCAACTTCATTTTGTTTTCTTAGAAGTTGTACCTGGTCACTTATCATTTGAAGTTATTTTGGAAAATCTGCTTTTTAAAAAATTTCTCTTTAACAATACACTGATTAAAAACAAATTATGCATGAAATCACAGTATTTCATGTATAAAGTTTATTAAAGTTTGTAAAGGAAGAGCTGGGAAAATATTGCTTTTAAAAATGGTCAGCGAGGCCGGGAGTTTGGCCTAGTGGTTGAGTGCTTGCCTAGCATGCATGAAGACCCGGGTTCGATTCCTCAGTACCACATACATAGAAAAAAAGCCAGAAGTGGTGCTGAGGCTCAAGTGGTAGAGTTCTAGCCTTAAGAAAGTCCAAGGACAGTGCTCAGGCCCTGAGGTCAAGCCCAGGACTGGCAAAAAAAAAAAAAAAGTGGTCAGCAGTGAGAGAGGGCTGAGAGCCACTGCTTTTAGGTGTTCTGGGGATGCTGGCATAGCTCTGAGCTCTGGGCTCTGTTTGGTAACTGCTCATCTAGCCCAGGAAATGGGAAGCCCGTACCACTACAGCTGTTTGCTTACTTCTAGCTCTGTGCACAATTTCACATTCTGCTCCCTATGTATTACAAAGGCCTGTTTGCTTCTCCCTTCTGCTTCTTAGGAGAACTCCGCTTTCCTCTTTCCTCCAAGGCTTGGCCAAAACAGAATTTATTCTATCCAAATGACCCCAGATTTCCTCCAGGAATTTTCCCCTCCCACTGTTCTGGATTCTCCAGATGACTGACTGGAAAACACACTGTTGGAAAACACTTTCAGGTTGCCCCTAATGGGGTCAGTACTCTACCAGACCCCAGGAAAGCAGAAGGTGCTTCCAGCTTCCTAATATGTATTCAGGAGTCAGATGAGGGGCTGTCATGAAGTGACTTTCGTATGATTTTTGTATGATTGTTTTTTATTTTGCCTTCCCTTCTTCAGCCCTGATCAAATGTCAATTTTCCCTGCAACACAGAAGCTGCTTAAGTCTTGGCTCGCTTCTCCTGTCTCATACTCAGTCCAACAGTGGGCAGTTGGTGGCTTATGTGAAATGTAGCTCCATGACTACATTTAAATATTGACTGCTTTGAGGATAACAAACTGCTTTGAGACAAGCTATAAATCCACATATGGTTTATATTTCGTAGGTCATCTTCAACGGACAGAGGCAGAAAAATGCATTGAAATGGCCTTTCTCTGTCTCTTTCTTTAAGTAAAAATCCAAACTAAAATGAAACAACAATCACACAAAACCCACCTGCATTCTTCTGGCTTTTGGGTGGCAGTTACATCCTGGCAAGGCACGAAAGTAGCTGACGGTGGGGGGCAATGGCCAAGGCCAATGCGTCAGAATGACCTGATATAACCTTCACCTCAGTCCACATCACTGCCTGACCATGGCTTCTTTCTGTTGTCACAGCTTCTTTTAGATTAGCTTCTCCATCATTTCAGCCCGACAGTCCTCATCTCCCCCCTAACCTGGCTCAATATTCAACCCCTGGGCTTTCCTCTCCAGTCTAGGACGACAGGTGTAGGCTACTGTGCTCAGCTTCTTCACTGGTTGAAATGGCAAAGGCAGGTCTCCCAAACTTTTTGCCAAGGCTGCCTTTAAACTGAGATCATCTGAGTCTCAGCATTCTGAGTAGCTAGGATTATAGGTGTTAATGAACAAACTTAGCTCTTTGGTTTTTGTAATGAACTCCAATATGTTTGATGGTATACTGCTAGACCAGCCCCACAAGTCCATAATCCATTATGAAACTGAACTGAAATCTAAATTCCAAGTCCTCAAAGGAAAGAGTTTTCAGATTTGGAGGGAAAAGGAGGAAGAGGAGGGGTTCAATCATCTTTGATGCTCTGCTACTCTCACCTCTGTTCTTGGTCTACACACCAGCTCTACGTATTCTCTCAGATTTACCCCCGATTATAATTCCTCCTCCCTGCAAAAGATAATCTCATTAAGGTGTCAAAAGGAAGCCAAGTTGCTTTTCACTTTAAAAGAGAGGATAATTGTTAACCCAAACAATGGTGAATTTTGTTAAGAAGACTTTGATTGGAGGTAGGCCTGGTGTGATGGAATCACATTGGGATTAACTTCTGATTCTCCAATATTTCATCGTTTTTTTTCCTTTGCTTATAATACATGTTTTGGTTTGTGTTGATTTTACTAAAAAGTCACACATGGAAAAGTCTAGAAAATATAATTGTTGTAATAATTTTTTTTTTTTTTGCCAGTCCTGGATTTGAGCTCAGGGCCTGAGCACTGTCCTTGAACTTTCTCAAGATTAGGGCTCTACCACTTGAGCCTCACCACCACTTCCGGCTTTTTTCTTTTTTTTGCCAGTCCCAGGCTTGAGCTCAGGGCATGAGCACTGTCCTTGGACTTTCTCAAGGCTAGAGCTCTACCACTTGAGCCTCAGCACCACTTCCGGCTTTTTTTTTTTCTCAATATATGTGGTACCGAGGAATGGAACCTGGGTCTTCATGCATGCTAGGCAAGCACACTACCACTAGGCCAAACTCCCAGCCCTGTTGTAATAATTTAAAATAATTTAAAATCACTCACTAGCACCCAGAAAAATGTCAATATTTTGGAATTTCATTAGCACCCAGAAAAAAACTTGCCAATATTTTAGAATTTCCTTTGAGTCTTCCACCTCCTACCCCTCTGTTTTTATTTTTTGCAGTACTGGGGTTCAAACCCAAGACCTCAGGCATGCCAGGCAAGCAGTCTATCCTTGAGCTATTACCCCACCCACCCCTGCACACTCAATGGATTTTGCAAACAAAATAAAATGTTTAACCATTGGGCTGCCGAGTGGATAGTGCTGGTTATGTCAGCATGTCAATCAAATGCTCATAAATAGGGGCACATGTATTACGCATCCATGGTAGGCTGGGAGGAGGGTGCAGGACTTGTAGGCACATCTCAGTGCAGACCTTCCTGTCTCACCGACAAAAGCAGGAATGCCTGGGCTTATGTTCCACGAGTGCAGACAGGAAATAACCCTTATGATCCTGAGTCACCTTAATATATTTTGCCCAACATCAAGATTCCTAGGAACTAGGGAATAATTTAGGCTGACCTAATAGGTACCCAAGCTTCCCTTATTTTCACTAGCCATTATGAAACTATTCTGGAAAAAGTGAAATCTCATTTAGACTATTTTATGATCAAAACTTGGCAATCTGAACACAAGATGGTTCAAAGCAACTGTACTGGCGTACAGGATGGTGGCTGGATAATCCAGTCTGCTCTGACAGCAGTGAGTGGTCTTTGGTCCACATGGTTCTTCCCAAACCATATCTTGAGGAGATGTTCCTCATTTTGTACGCTTCTCTCTTCTAGACTGAGAAGACGTTTAACACATCTAAATTAGGCAGACAGATGCCTTGGGGTAAAGAGCCTGGCATACATTATACAACCACATTAGCTATCATTACTGTTGTTAATGGAGCTGAACTTCTCAATTAATGCTACTTGGTTATGGAGGAAACAAGAGCAGGCTAGGGAGGAGAGTAAGGTAGATAAGAAGGCGAAGAAAGGAGCCTGGAAGGTAAAGTGGCTCTTGTTCTTTTCAGAGAGACAAACTCCATGCAATTTAAGAATGGTGAATTTGTGCTCATATTTGAAGAATGTTAAGTACTGGTCATTTCAGTCTCCATTTGTATCATTTATTTACAAAGTGGTTTTCAAATATACTTGGCATGACTTCAAAGATCTGGCACTGATCCACTCAATTTGTGCCACTCCTATTCTCATTCACTACTTACCTTTGCATTTTGCGCATATTCAAATATCACAACACTCAATGAGTGAAAGCTTAGAAACAAATGGTTCACAAGCTTACTAAAACTACAACTTCTAATGTTGAGATGAACTAGAAATTAGTAACTAGAATTTATGCTCAGGATTAGTTTTCATGTCATCTGGAGATGGCCAATGGATAGGTAAATTAAGGTTCTGGGAGAAGAACTCAGGGCTTTGGTCTCCAAATCTTCCACTGCATAAAACAGGATCTCTCTTCAGAGATGGGAATATAAAACACTGCTTATTTTCAAGGCTGTTTCATTATAAAAGGTGACAGGTCAATGAAGAACAATGGTAATCTGTGACTGTTTTCAGAGGGGACATATAATGGACACAGAGAAAAATAGGTCTTGAGGAAAGACCTGGATTTTCTGAGCAAGTGAGAAAATAAAGTCCTGATTCCTATCATTATGCTCAAGTTCACCCACCAGAGGACAATGGCATTCTGATGTGAAAGATATCAGTGCCCAGAGTCGAATAAAGCTGCAGCAAAATTGAACACCACACAGAAATCACATCGTGGATCCAACTCCCCATTGGCAGCACATACTTAGGAAAGCAGTGAAGAGCAATGAGAAATTTTATTTTCCAGAGAACAAAGGATTTCTGCGCACAGACCTTCCCAGTCATCCAAGTTTCCCTCTCACAAATGCAAAACACCATATGGAAACACTTTTCTAATATTCTTAGCAGCAGCACCTGCCTCACTTCTATTGTTTTACCCACCCCAAGAACTCGGAAATACAGATGAGTTTCTCAGAAATGCTGAAAGATACACAAAAACAAAAAGCATTTCAGAAACAGTTATAGCATAACCAAAAATCACAAGTCCCAACAATGGATAATAGTAACATTTTCCCTCTGATCCACTAGCCAGGGATATCTGTGACATGTACAGTCTTTTAAAGGCATCTTAATTAAAAAAAAATTATCCATGACTTTATTCTAAAATACTGCAAAGAAACTATCAGAGAAAATGCACGATCTATTATTCTGGGCAGTAAAAGGAGACCTGATATTTTAGTAGAACCTGGGCTTTCACAAACAAGGTCCAGGAAAAGATTAGCCAACTCACTGGTTTTCAGTAAACTTCTGCAATCTCCTCATAAAATAAGCAAAGCTTAAAAACTCAAGGCCTCAATTTTCTAGAAATCTGATCAGTTTTTAATACATATTGGAGAATATCCATCACTATATACTTACTATGCTTACAGATAGTAAGCTCTTAGTTTTACTTTATTGAATATAAATGTATATGTACTTAAAGTTTTAGAATTTACTTTTGAGAAACCACAAAACATTACTATCTAAATGGAAACGCAATTATGACTATATGGAAAAGGGTATTTTTATAAAACATGTTATTAAAAGCACTATTTGTGCTGGGCGTGGTGGCTCACATCTGTAATCCTAACTACTCAGAGGCTGAGATCTGAGAATTGCCATTCAAAGCCAGCCTGGGCACTAAAGATTGTGACTCTTATCTCCAATTAACCATTAGAAAACTGAAAGTGGTGCTGTGGCTCAAGGGATAGGGTGGTAGCTTTGACCTGAAGAGCTCAGGGACAATGCCCAGAGTCCAAGCCCCATGACCAACCAAAAAGAATAATAATAATAAAATAAAAATAAAAACACTATTTGTTTTGGTATGTCAACACTTAAAAGTATTCAAAGACATTCACTGCCAAAAATATTTAAAATGTACTAAAAGGAAAGCTTAGAGCAATTCAAACTTGCAGTTTCTACAACTTATCAGGATCAAAGAACCTAGAAGTGTAGAAGATTATGTAAAATCACCCATCTTCATATTCTTTCTGAGAAGAATGAGCAAGCAGACAAAGATCATCCAAAAATATTATGTTAGCTCATTCTCTGAGTATCATTCAAAAGGGAGTCAATACTTCTTATTTGCAAAATGGATAAGAAATCATTTCATCAATTCATTGCAAGTAAAGTTGTCTTGCCATTCCTCAATCACTGATCTACAGATCTGGCAAGAGTATATCCCTGTGCCAAACTGTTTCAAAATAATGACTTCGAGGAAGTGGTGTGCTAATACTATGAAAAAAAAAACACCCTCTAACACAAGACACTTCAAAAAAATCATCTGTTTATGGCTCAAAAGAAATAAGCAACTCAGCTAATTTCAACTCAAAATAAACCCAAGAGACCAGTTTGCCTTGGCTATGGCTACATACATGCAGTGAAACTGAAGTCCGGGTTTATGCAGATTTTGTTCTGTGTCCAAAGGGATGAAAGGGCAAGGGTATGCCTCCTGAGGTCAGGATGGAATAAGAGGAAATAGAAGCAGCCAACTGGCTTCAGAAACTGAATCACGTGTATGTAAACAGATTTCACACCTTTTTTCTACGTCACAGGTGGGCACTCAAACTCTTTACTCAGCTTGAGACAGAAGGGAAGGCAAGTTTGAAGCCATTACAAGATAAGTAGCTCATTCTAAGAGCCTCTGACATATGTTTTCTCCATGGATTTTCCTTCCACAGATGCTCTCGAACACTAAAACAGCAAGATGATTCTGATGTGTTTCTTTGGTTAAATTTGGGTTGAAACCTATCTATCATTTTAAAAATAGTTTTCATTCATTAAAGTTTCTTCAAATTAAGTGAACCCACCATTGACAGAGTATGTTTAATATGGTTTCCAAAAATCAAGGTTTTATGTAAAAGCAGTTTTCTTGAGAAAACAGGTATTAACTGCTACCAATGTTGTTTTTTTTTTTAAAGGCTTACTTTTTTTCAGGTAACTTTTGGGATATTTGTCAGTGGAAGTCTTCAGACTGTTTTTTCAGTCTTAGCCTGTGTTGCTATTTGGGGGAATTTATTCTTAAACAGAGTTAAAGAACACCAAAGAGACCTTTGGCTTTTGGTCATTTAAGTAAATTTAACTTATAGCTGGTGGCCTAATTATTTTATTTTTATTGAGGGAGGGAGAGAAGAGTGGTTAAGTCTTAATACATTTTTTTTTTTTGCCAGTCCTAGGGCATGAACTCAGGAGCTGAGCACTGTCCCTGGGCTTTCTCAAGGCTAGAGCTCTACCACTTGGGCCACAGCAGCACTTCTGGTTTTTTCTGTGTATGTGATACTGAGGAACTCAACTTGGGTCTTCATGCATGCTAAGCAAGCACTCTACCACTAGGACAAACTCCTGGCCCCTGTAATATAATTTTTTTAATGAAAAAAAAAATAGAGATGAAATCACATGTGAGTACAATTAAGATACTTTAAATGATGCTTTCGCTTCTTGGAGCTGTGGTCATAATATTCAGCAGAGCAAAGGAAGAAGGATTTGGCTTTGGCTTGACTGCTTACTCATGGATTATTTCAGGTCTTGCCGTTTCCACAGTTTTGTCTTTCTAGGTGGTACACCAGTCAGCAATTCTCTGCAGCTGGCAAAACCCATCACAGAGCTCCTGGGCTGCTATGAAGACACACAGTACTAAGGGAGGGAATACTTTGTGTTCAGTGTTTCCAGTGCTCTTCTCTGGCTAGAAGAAATACCAAACCATAAAGGTTTGAAAAGTATTCCCTTATGATGCTCTGGATCTTGGTAATTTCTGTCATGATATTACCATTCTCATCTGTGATTTTGTTTATTTGGGTGTAATCCCTTCTTTTTTTGGTAAGATTTGCTAAGGGTTTGTCAATTTTGTTAATTTTTTCAAAGAACCAACTCCTTGTTTCATTGATTCTTTCTATAGTTTTTTTGGACTCTAATTCATTTAATTCTGCTTGGATTTTAATAATTTGCTGCCTTCTACTGGGATTAGGGTTGTTTTGTTGCTCTTTTTCCAAGAGCTTAAGGTGCGACATTAAATTGTTGGTTTGCGATTTTTCCAACTTGTTAGTGTAAGCACTTAGAGCTATAAATTTCCCTCTGAGTACTGCCTTTGCTGTGTCCCAAAGGAGCTGGTATTTTGTGCGCTCCTTTTTGTTATATTTCATAAACTGTTGAATTTCTGTTCTGATCTCCTCGATGACCCATTGGTGATTCAACAATGTGTTGTTCAATCTCCATGAGTTACAGGGTTTTCATTGGTGGAGACTGATGCTCAGTTCTAATTTGATACCCTTGTGATCTGAGAGAATGCAGGGAATAATTCCAGTGTTTCTGAATCTGCACAGGTTTGTTTTATGCCCTAAAAAGTGGTCTATTTTGGAAAATGTTCCATGTGCTGCTGAAAAAAATATACATTGTGATGTTGCTGGGTGAAATAATCTGTAGATATCTGTTAGATCTAGTTGATCTATACAGTTTTCAATTCTGAGGTTTCTCTGTTGAGTTTTTGCCTGGTTGATCTGTCCATAGGTGAGAGTGGTGTGTTAAAGTCACCAGCAATCACTGTGTTTCAATCTATGTGTAGTTTTAGTGAAAGTAAAGTTTGATTGATGAAGTTCAGTGCTCCAGAATTAGGTGTGTAGGTATTTAGGATGGTAATGGCCTCCTGGAGGAGAGATGCCTTTATTAGTATGTAATAACCTTCTTTGTCTTTTCTCACTAATTTTAGTTTGAAGTCTATTTTATCTGATATGAGGATGGCAACTCCTGTTTATGGGGGAAGTTAGCTTGATAAATTTTTTTCTAACCTCTCACTTTCAAAAAATGTTTGTTTTTTGGGGGAGCAAGATGTGTCTCTTGAAGACAGCAGAACGATGGATCTTGCTTTTTGATTCAACTAGACACTCTATGCCGTTTAATTGGAGTCCACTGCAGCACTGTTTACCATAGCAAAGATATGGGACCAACTTAGATGCCCCTCAGTTGATGAGTGGATCAACAAGATGTGGTATTTATACACAATGGAATTCTATGCTGCTGTCAGAAAGAATGACATTGCCCCATTTGTAAGGAAATGGAAAGACTTAGAAAAAATCATATTAAGTGAAGTAAGCCAGACTCAAAGGAACACAGGCTCAATGGTTTCTCTCATTTGTCATAACCAATAGAAACCTTGGGCTCTCCTAGCAGAGATTTACAATAGAGCAAAACCTAGATATATAAGGCCATATAGTATTACCCTAAATGAAAGGACCTCCAGGATATAGAAACAAAAGCCATATAATGAGTGATTGTTGTCCTTAATGTCCTACGTTATCTCTCATCTCTTTTGCTGTCCCTTGGTTATCTCATATTGTTACAGTATTTTGCCTTGTTATCTGATATATTGTATATATGCTTATTTGGTTATTTGAAATCGGATAGGAAGGGGGGAAAACAAGATGAGGGGAGGGGTGGGGGAGGAAAATGGGGACCAAGACATGAGAAAAAGTATCAATGCATGTGAAGTAATGCACCTTCTACCTGGTGAATATAATGTAACCCTTCTATTAATTACAATAAAAATATATGAAAAAAAAGAAATACCAAACCAGAGGCATCTGGAAAATAAAGATATGATGTAGAGTGCCAAAGATATTCCCAAGACTGAAAGCATGGGCCCTCTTAAATGTTCACCTGTCTGTTCCCTGCTGTCCTTAGCAGAGTGGCTGGTGATGGGGTGAGCAGTAACTCCTATCACACTTGGCATCACACAAGACCCAAGGTGAGGGTGAGTTCAAGTAGGAACAGGTGGACTTTGGTTTAATAGCCTTGAAGCCACAGGAAGTATAGGAGTGGGGGTGCTCCAGGAAGTGTCTGAGGTGTTAGTGTCCCCCACTAAAGCTTCTCTACAGGCCACAGCCACAGGAAGTTTCCAGATGGCTCACCAACATCTCTCATAGTGAGCATACCATATTGTTTTCTTGGGTACTTCATATACAGGAAGAAGTCAGCAAAAGACACCAGAAAAAGATGGGCTGCCAGGTAAACTGATGAAGCAGTGGAAAGGACATGGCCTAGAAAGGCCATGTGTGATAAAGTCATCTGAGGTTTCCTTCATTTTTGAAGTTCTGAGCCACATAATTTCCTTTGTGGATCTTAACAATAACCAACGAGCCTTAGAAAATGAATAAGTATGCTAGGGGGAAAATGCCAAAGTTCATCTTGTCTCTTCCCCAAGTTTAAATCATTTCACACTTTCTCCTACATTCTACAGGTCTTTATTTATTTAATTTTTAATTATCTTCAAATAGTTGTATACAAGGTTTTCAGTTTAACATGTCCAATTATATGTGCATCTGGATTGGAGACACCCATTTCCATTATTCTATTCCCCTTACTAATGTTCCTCTGAGAACATCTTAAAAATTTTTATTTCTGAGACCTTTCTGCATGCCTACATTCTCAGAGAGAGCACAACTACAGCTGGACCCACCCCAGCCAGGGCCAACTGGACAAGGCAGGCCTAACCTTCAAAGCTCTGATCTCACAAGGAAAAAGGGGCCTAATAAGCACTGCAGTCCCTCCAGGTCTGTCTCACAAGTATGAGTTGGACACCATGGAAAGAGACACCAGAGAAGTACAAGGAACAACAACATACAAGGAGGTTTTTCAAGTATCTGAACTGCATGCTAGACTTCAAAAATTTTAGCTGCATTAATACCAATAACAACAATATTAACAGTTAAACTCTTACTTTGCTCTACAAGTATCCTCAACTCCTTCAAACCTCACAACTCCATGAGATACACAGAGTAATGCAGACCAAACTGAGCAAAAGACAAATTAAATAACACAGAAATGGTCTGAACCCCCAGAGCCCATGCCCCTACCCAACATGCACCCTTCTAGGTCACTGCTTCTGGGTTCCTGTATCCTTTACTGCCATTCTTCCAATAAAGCCCCTCTATTAAGGAAGGTTGACACATGGTCTGTTTCCTGCTCTTCTACCGTTTCACATCTTAACATTTTTGTCTTGGTTCTACTCATTATGCATCTTG
Source organism: Megascapheus bottae (assembly GCF_031878675.1). Classification (NCBI taxonomy): domain Eukaryota; kingdom Metazoa; phylum Chordata; class Mammalia; order Rodentia; family Geomyidae; genus Megascapheus; species Megascapheus bottae. Next base: position 9,067,326 of record NC_143520.1, on the reverse strand, counting down.
GTAACTCAAGTATATATTTAGTAATTCAAGAATTTTTAATGACAGGCGCTGCTAGGGGCTTTAGAAAAGCAGATTCAGTCCTGTTCTGGCCTCCAGGGATTTTCTACCTTACAAAGGGAAGGACTTAGTATGAACATACCAGGCTGAAATGGTACCAGTATTTAAATTATTGGCTCAAACTCATGTTTCCTCATGCATCAGGACATGTGCGGTATCCTATCTTGGTATATTTCATATCTTGCTTTTTTCATAATAATACATAATACCCTGAGATCATTGATAGAACAATTTCTTGACTTTTTTTTTGTTCAGTTGTGGGACTTGAACTCTGGGCCTGGGCAATATCCCTGAGCTCTTCAGCTCAAGGCTGGTGCTCTACCCCTTGTGCCACAGCACCACTTCTGATGCAACAATTTCTTAGAGGCAATTAAAAGAAAATGCACTCAAACGAGTGCAGCCAAAGTGCAGGTGATGGCCTTGGATCTTCCTTCTTGGAATGCCAGATGAGAGGAAGCCTGGGTGAAGAAGCCATCCTGCCCCCAGTGGCCGGGTCAGCTCTGAAAGAGTACTTGCCCAAGGGTGTCCACAGGCATCAGAGCCTTAGTGAGCTCTGGCAAGATGGCACCTGAAGTTAGGCACCACGACTACTTCCTCTCTTCTCTTGTAGTTCACTGGGGGCAGCCTGTTCATGCATGGATCCCCGCTTCCTCTAAGAAGAATTCCTCTATGTTTGTTGCCTCCCTCCCTACTCCCAAGATGTTGTAACATCAGGCATTGCATCCTTTCTACTCCCCACCCTGCAGCGGTCAGCATAAAATCTGTATTTCATATTAGAAAAGATTGTTTTCCCAAAATATGACTGTAGCAGTGAACATGATAAATAATGAACACACATAAGTTCAAAGAAAATAAGAGCTGGGCACTGGTGGCACATGCCTGTAGTACTAGCTACTTAGGAGGCTGAGATCTAAGATCTGTTCAAAGCCAGCTTGGGCAGAAAAGACTATGAGACTCTTTATCGCCAATTAGCCCACCAAAAAGATAAAAAGGAAAGAAAAAGCTATGGTTCAAGTGGTAGAGAGCTGGCCTTGAGCAAAAACCAAAACCAAACCAAACCAAACCAAAACAAGGATAGTACCTAGGCTCTGAGTTCAAGTCCCAGGACTAGCACAAATAAAAAAGGGGAAAGGAAGGAAAGGAAGCAGGGAGGGAAGGAAGGAGGATTAGAGAGAGAGAGAGAGAGAGAGAAAGGAAGAAAGAGAAAGAAGTTACAATGCTATATTTGGATAATTCTAGCATCTATATAGTTTTGAAGTATATCATTATATAGGTAGTTCTGAATACAGCTTTTGTTGTTCTTCCATACTACTAAACATTCTTTGAGAATGTGATCTCCAGGATATGGAAACAAGAGCTTTATCTTGTGTGATTGTTGTTCTTAATGTACTATGTTGTTTCTCTTCTCTTTTGTTGCCCTTTGGTTAATCTCATATTGTTACAGTATCTAACTGTATATTGTATCTAACTGGCATATTGTATATAGATTTATTTGAAATGGGAAAGGGAAGGGGGAAAACAAGATGATTGGGAGGGGGTGGAGGGAGGGAAATGGGGACAAAAACAGAAGAAGGGGTATCAATGTGTGAGAAGTAATGTACCTTCTATCTAGCAAATATAACTAATCCCTCTATACATTACAATAAAAAAAGAAAATGTGATTTAAAAAAATGACTGCATAATTTTCCTTTGACATTTTTCTATTACCAATCATTTACACTTTTTTTTTTAGTACTAGGGTTTGAACTCAGAGCCTCATGCTTGCTAGACAAGCACTCTACAGCTGCAGGTCATTTTTAGCTGGTTATGTGTGAGATAGAGTCATGTTCCCACTTGGCCATATGCGTGGACTACAGTTCACCTGTGCACCACTGCACCCAGTGTTCTTGGTTGAGATGGAGGCCTCCTGACTTTCCTACCTTTAGTGTCCTGAAATCAGAGAGAGGCAATCCCGGGGTATTGAATTCAGTGCATTCTGCTGGCTAGGAAGATGCTCTAACACTTGAATCACATATACCAGCTCTCTTTATGCTTTTAGTTATTTTTCAGATAGGCTCTTGTATTTTGGGGGAAGAGGGGGCCTGGATACAGCCTCAGACTGTGGACCCTTTCCACCTTTGGAAGTGGAAGGACAGGCATTCACCTCCCTACCAGGTTTGTTGGCTGAAATAGGCTCTCACTGATATTGAGGCTCTCCACCTCAGAGGTAGGCGGTAGCTAGGATTACAGGCATGCACCACTATGCCTGGACCCTTACTTTGCTTTTAAATTGGGCTAATATCACTACCCATATCCAAAATTCTTATGCACAGATAGCTAGGACTCTGCTACAGGATTCATGGCAGAAACAGAAGTTTTGAAATTATAAGTTTGAACAATTTAAATTCACCTGACAGTGCAAAAGGCCTACTGGGAGGTTCTTGCTTCCCCCAGCCACATGAAAACAATCACCATTCTCCTTGAACTTGTCAGCACAGAGTTAGAAAATGCAATAACTAGAAGATCTTTTGTCTTGTTTTGTTAATGGACAAATGATCCAAATATTTAAACTACATTATTAATATTTTAAAAGGAATAGTTAGCAATGTTAAGTGCAAGCATACCTATGACAAATAGTTCCCAACTTTGAAACCTTTGGCACTTTAAAATACATTAAAATCACTTTAGAGATAACTTAGTCAACTGTCCTGGTATATAAATAAAGCAACCAAAACTCAGAGATGTTCTGTCTTGGGCAAAATTACAACTGGAATCCAGGCATGTACATCTATGAGCCATTTTTTTTAATGGAAGTAACAAACTATTGGTAGCAAAGTAGAGGTATAAGAAGAAAAGTATCACTTGGATATATTTATTTGAAAAAGAAACTATTATTCTCAACTCAATTTTCATGGCATCAAATCAGAAAAATTATGGGTAAAAGGAAAATTGCTTCTAATCACTCTGTTCACTCTAATTGCACTCAAATCACTCTATTCTCAAGATCTTATTTGAATTTACAGAAGACTTCTCTACTTAGAACCATTAAAATACTCAGCATTTACACATCATCTTCTCCCCCATCTCAAATTTATTAAGTCTACACTGTGACTAGTTCTTGTGTTAGAGCTGGAGTAGGAGGAGAGAAGGCGCTAAGTTAAGCAACCAGGGATCCATTCTACAGGGAAGCAGGAAAGAAGACATGTGAGCACATGATCGTGGCACATGTGAATGGTGGTCATAGACATCCACAAAATGCTTCAGCCGGAGCTGATCCAGGGGCTGAGTCTTTGAAGGAGGAAGAATAACCTTAGGCAAGAAAGCATTGGAGTCAGAGGTGTCCAAACTTGGCCTAAGATACCAGATGAGACTGAAAAAGTGTTTGGGAGTCAGGCAGTATTCAAGAATTTGGAAATTTGCTGGCAGTGCATGATACCTATAACACCTACTTAAGCAAAGGTGCCATAATCACATTTGGGCTTTACCAAGTTCATTCTTATGGCAATATGAGAAAGAACTGGAGACTTCCAAGACAAGTGACTCATCTGAATTGTCCAGACCATAGGTTTTGTAGGCCTCAGGGTGAAGACAGAAGATGTATTTGCAATATTTCATAGGAAGAAATAATAAGACCTAGAAGCTAATTAAGGCTGGTTATCATCCTGGAGAAAGGGAAAGGAAGAATGAAGGCTAGCTTTCCCATGAAGAAATTTGCACATATTGAGGCTGAGGTCCTAATAGTTATCAAGTACATCTAGAAAAATCAAAGAAAATGCAAATCAAAGACAAAAAAGTACACATGGACCTGACAGATAACCTCCTGTCAAAAGGAGGTTATTCTTAGGAGAGGATCACAAAGGCTCAATAGCTATGCACATATGATCATATAAAATGATGTTTGTCAAAATAAACTCAAAAAAGTGCCAATGAGATTTTTTTTGTTATTTTGCTTTGTGCGCGTGCACGTGCGCGCGCTCTGTGTGTGTGTGTGTGTGTGTGTGTGTGTGTGTGTGTGTGTGTGTGTTTTCTTTCTTGGTTGCTGTTTTTGATTACTGTACCTTTTATCTTATGTGTAAGTTTATCTGTTTTAAGGAGGATAAGGGGAAGCCCAGAAATGGTAGGACTAAGGGTAAACAAATGCAGCAGTGATAGTCACTAGACACAATGTTGAAAATGAACTATACAATTTGTGAGGGAAAGGGGGCCAGGAGGAAAAAAAAAACTGGGATAAAACAAGGGAAGAGGTAACACTGTTCAAAAATAAATTACTCATTACCTGACTTATGTAACTGTAATCCCTCTGTATATCACCTTCACAATAAAAATAAATTTAAAAAAGAAATGTAATTAAAAACAGATATCAAAGGAGGAACAAATAGAGTCTCATATGTGTCAGCATAATCACTTTACAGATACAGCCTCCTGCCCACCCTTTTCCACATACTTGGGACACTTGCCCTTACCTGCAAATGGGGGGTAGAATGCCAGTCACATACATAATATGCAATTATCTAATAGCCATATTTTAAAAAGCAGGTGATATTAGCTTTGAGAATATATTTATCTGTCTAAAATACCATTTCAACACTAATATACAATTTTCTAAAACAAGATAATTGGGAGTGAGTGGGAAGAAGGTAATTGGGAGGAAAAACATGGGAAGGAGTATGTTCAAGAAGTAATGTACCCACTACCCGATGAATGTAACTGTAACCCCTCAATATGTTACCCCGGCAATAAAATACAATTAAAAAATAAATTATGGCTGGGAGTTTGGCCTAGTGGTAGAGTGCTTGCCTAGCATGCACGAAGACCCGGGTTCAATTCCTCAGTACCACATGCATAGAAAAAAGCTAGAAGTGGTGCTGAGGCTCAAGTGGTAGAGTTCTAGCCTTGAGAAAGTCCAAGGACAGTGCTCAGGCCCTGAGCTCAAGGCCCAGACTGGCAACAACAAGAAAAAAAAATTTAAAAATTTCTAATGGGTTTTTTTTCTTCTCTTTCCCCTCTTATTTTTTTCAGTTTGGGGATTGAACATACTAGTCAGTCAGTCACTCTAGCACTGAGTTCCATACTCAGCCCTATTTTTTTTTAGACTATCTTCAAAATCTGATGTTTCTTTTGTACTTTCATCCCAGCCTGACTCAACATGGCCTGGATACATTTTTGTAGGCACTGGCCTGGACTGGATAGGATTACATAATGACCCACAGGGGTGAATGAAACATCAACATGAGATGATCTGTGGAATTAAATGCAATTTAGTCTTATTGGATAGCAGCCAATAGAAAACTTCTTATCCCTTAATCTTGCCACATCATTGCCCACCCTCTTCACATCCTCTCCAGGAGGGCAAAGGGGCAGTGTTACATATCCCTGTAAGCTCTGGAGATGTGCAGCACACAGAGCCCTGTCCTCCACATCTGGCCTTCTCAGTTATCTAATATCCTGACAGAACCTGAAACAAGCTTAGGTCCCACGGACTTCAATAGGTTATCTGTCACTGTGTACGTATGTCTATGGTTAATTTCCTCATACATTTCCTAAGTGATTCTCAAACTTCAACCTCCTAGCAGAATGGTACACAGCCATGCACTACACAATGGCATTTTAGTCAGTGACAGACTGAGTTGATGGCATGGTCCCATGAGGTCATGTTTCTTAGTGCCACCATAGTCATACAATGATGAAATCACTTGATGATACATTTTTAACACATTCCCATCATACAGTGATTGTGCGACTGTTATTTATTTTGTATTTTTATTTTAATTTGATCTAAAAAAACCGAAATACATACTTTGGTGTCATCCTAAGAGACTATATTCATGAAGTCACATCTTTCATTGGTATTACAATGCATCATATAATTAATAATACTTAAATGAATGTTTATCCATATGTCTCCTGAAATCATCTCATAAACAACTAGCAAGCAGTGTAATTCTGAAAACACAGGCTGGGGAGGGAAAGGGAAGTAGTATGGTAGAGTCCCTCTGGACCCTCAGTGCTCAGTGGTGCTCACATCCTAACCGCATCCCTGCTTTGACAAGCAAACACCCGTGCACTGCTATACACTGTCATCTGTCAGCCTGGCATTTATTTTGGCTGATTAGCACTTGTATTTACCAATTGTGAAGACATGTTAGGTACTAGTCCCACATATAAGGGAAATTACCTTTATTTGAATTTTCCAGGGCTTCTAGAGCTAGTAAATTTGAGAATTGGGCTTTTGACTAGAAACTTCATGGGGCAGAGATAACCACAATATTTACCATATGGACCTCTTAATATATTTCTTCTTGCAGATATTTGGTTATGAATTATTTTTAAAGCCTGAAGATGTTGAAAAATAAAATGTAAATTTCAATGCTGAAGCCGGGAGTGGTGTCTCATGCCTGTAATCCTAGCTACTCAGGAGGCTGAGATCTGAGGATCAAGGTTCAAAGCCAGCCTAGCCTGGGCACAAAAGGACCTGAGACTCTTATCTCCAATTAACCTCTAGAAAGTGAGAAGTGGGGTTTGGCTCAAGGGTAAGGCAGTAAGTAGCCTTGAGATGAAGAGCTCAGGGACAGTGCCCAGGCCGAGTTAAAGTTCCATGACCCAAGTCATATAGAAGTGTGTATTTTTTTTATAAAAGCAAGATCTAGTAGCCAGTTTATTACAATAATTTCAAAGTAATAATATAAACATTTGAAGATATCTGCAACCACATTAGTTAATTCACCATTGCATAAGAAATTATCCTGGAATTTAGCAATGTAAACCAAAAAGCATTTATTGTATTATCTCAGTGCCTGTGGGCCAGGGATCCAGTTTAGCTTTGACTCAAGTTCTATCACAAGACAACAAGGAAACACGTTCTCATGTTTCTGACCAGGAGAGAAACTGCTTCCAGGCACTTTGTCAGAAATCAGCTCCTCACTGGCTACGGGCCCAGTACTTTCTGTAGTTCTGTGTTGCATAAAGCTCTCTATACAGCAACTCCTAACATAACATGGTAGCATGAGCATGTGAGAGAAAGCCCCAAGACGGAAGCTACAGATGTTTTACAACAAACTCTCAGACTTAACTTCTCATCCCACATTACTCACCAGAGTGAATCATTAACTCCAGCATGTATCAAGAGAAGGATCAACAAGGGCATGAATTTCAGGAGGTTGGGGGGGTCACTGCGTGCCACCTTAGGTTTTCTATCACCTGATGACATAAAAGAGCTATGATTTCTGATGGTGTGTTGCCATAGTGCTGCTCGTGGTCCTGAAGTTTATTGGCTGCATTTATAATGATAGGATGTGAATTTTCAGTTAGGGGTTTATAAAAATAACAGTATTATTTTCCCAATCCAGTCCACAGACTACAGGTTTTAAAAAAAATCTGTGATTAAATACATAGTGAATTTTATACCATCTAAAATCAGGGTTTCTTATTCTTCCCTGGAATCTTCCATCTGTGGTCATTGTGTTTATAAGGTATTAAAAAAAAGAAGCAAAAAACCCATGTGGTATGAATGGCCCATTCAGAAACAAATCCACTTTGAAAACTTCCCACATAGTTGCAAAAGGCAAGTGTTTGGCAACAATAGGGATTAGAGGAGCTCAATTTATAATGAACCTTCCACACTCCTCTGTGCAGATGGTTACCAAATGAATTACAGGAGCAAACAAATCATGATTGAAAATAATGATAAATAGGACTGGAGTAGGAAGTTGACAGAGAGATCATTTTCTGCAATATCCAAACTCTTTTAAACTTGGAGCCATCTGAAATAATGCACCCAAATCAAGTAACCAAAGACTCTGTGTCACCTCTGCTCGTTACCTTTCTAGTCTAAACCCTGCAACCAGTCTCCTCCAGAGGAACAACTTGGACTACTACCAAGACAGGCATAGCACAGAAGCAGTCACCGAGGTCACAAATGCAGGTTTTAATTTTTCTTCCTGGACCCCAATCAAAATTTCTCATCACCCGCTCACAGTCATGTTTCAGTGTTCCATTTTAGCAGGGTAGGACTGCATTCAAAAATTTTAACCACTATGACACAGAGGCATTAAGCAATCATGGCCATACTGGATGCTGGAGCAGCATTCTGGGGCACCAGTCCTTCAACTATGGAACTGTGGGAGAACACGTTAGAGATCCAGGAGTGTGCAGACAATTCACCAACCTGATTTTGAAGTGCCTTGATTGTTTAACAACCAGAGTGTATCTGCATCCGGGCAAATGGGACTGAGCATCAAGGGCATCTTGCTTCTCCTTCTAGAACTACTACTGTGGTGCTAGATCTGGTTGTCCTACAGCTCTCACTGACCTACTTCTTCCTGAGCCCTGAAATGAGGCCAGAACCTTCAGGTCCTGAACTGTTTTCAAGGTGCACAGAATTCCTCATGTGGGTCTCCCAGAAACTGCGGACTGGCAGCTTTCCCAATACTAGGTGTCTTCTGAGCAACCTGGGACATCTGTTGCTGGCTAGCACCAATGGGCTTCTGAGGAAGAGATGGCTGGGTATGGGATTGCTGTAGTGTTAAGAGTTTCAGCCCGTCAGTTATGTTTCACCCATAGATATTCACTTTTGTAAAGGCCACATAAAAAGACTTGTTTGGGATCCCTGTCTTCTAGATTTGTTTAGCAACTACTTGACATTCCTGAATGGCACCCTGGCTTTGCATCACTGCACTATTACTTGGTCGACATGTAAAATCATAAATGCTTTCTGAAATTGAAATCTCTGGTTTGTTTTACTTCTTGCATCTGGGAAGTGTACTGGGGAAAGCTTTAGATACTCAAACACAGCTTTCACTGTGAAATTCAAACACTTTCCTTCACACCTCTGCAAATGGAGCTCCTCAGTGTCTGCTTTGGGCTGGCTGAGGGTCTAATGACCTAAGGACAAATTTGACAAATGTCTTTCATTCTTCTTATAAGGTCAAGGCAAGATCCAGAATTAACAACTCGTACTCTCAGCTTGGCCTAGGAAATGCCAGTGTCATTCCAGTATACTATCAGTATATATTATTCTAGTACACGTAACTAATTAGAAACCAAAGAAAAAGAGTGGCTTTGGAAGTCAAAATGTATCTTAATAATCCTGCATTGTCTCAGATTTAACTCATGGGAACTCTGAGTTCTCTTGAATAAAGCTAGTGTATTTCCTTTTCCACAGTAAGATAGCTTAAAGAAGAGCCTGCACTGGTGGTAGATGCCTATAATCCTAGCTACTGGAGAATCACAGTTAGAAGCCAGCCTAGCAAAAAAAAAAGTCCATGAAATTCTTTTCTCCAATTAACTAGCAAAAAGCAAGAAGTGGAAGTATAGCTCAATGTTAGAATCTCCAGTATTGAGCAAAAATGCCAAACAAGAGTGCTTGCCTAGCATGCACAAAGACCCTAGGTTCAATTCCTTGATACCACTTACATAGAAAAAGTCAGAAGTGGTAGAGCTCTAGGCTTGTGAAGAGTCCAAGGATACTGCTCAGGCCCTGAGTTCAAGCCCCAGGACTGGCCAAAAAAAGAAAAAAAAAAAAAACAAGTGTAAGGACCTGAATTCAAGCCTCAGACTGGCAAAACAAAACAACAACAAAAAAAACCCTTCTCAAATCACTTCTAAGTCTGTACATCATCTCCATGATATCACTCTAATTGCCCTACTTAAATCTACACACCTTTCAATGTGACTCTGTTCTTTCTTTTCCTGCTGTAGTTCTTCATAGCAATTACTGCATTCTAACCATCCAAAAGATACATCATGTAAAGCCAGGCATGTTGGTATACACCTGTAATCATAGCACTCAGAAGACTAAAACAGGAGTATCACAAGTTCAAGGCCAACCTGGGCTACATAGCAAGTTGAAGGTCATCCTTGGCTACATGATGTGAAAAAAAAAGTGGGGTACCACAGACATCAAAGTGCATTATGCATGTGTTGAGTGTGTGTCATGATTCATGCTGTGAGTGGGAGCCAGGAAGGGTGATGAGTTTAGCCTACATAGCAAAAATTCCAGGCCTTGTTGACACATCCTGAGTCTGAGACTCATCAATCACTGGAGAACAACCAATCACTCCCGGGCTGAGGTGGATGACCCAGGGCTCTGGAGTGGTAGAGGGCTGACCTCAACACAATGGATAACATTTGGATGTGACTGGCTTGTTGACTGCTCAACTAACAGATTGACATTATTCTGGTGGAGCATTCCCCCCATGATCGTGTTTCTGAATCCTCTGGCAGAACATGTGCTGAGATAAGATTTCAAGGAAGTTTATTAACAAGATAAATTTCCACTGCCTCAATTTCCCTTTAGTCTAGGAAGTATTTGCTATACATGGACTAGTTGGAACAAGAGCAGTATTCATTCTTTATGTTTCTCTCTGGCCAATGGGATACAAGAACTGGGGTCACACCCACATTCCATACTGCATAGAAGCACTGGCATTCCCTCTATTGGGTCACACCACTACTAGCAGTTGAGGGAGGTAGAGGTGGTGAGTGGTAAGTGAGAGAATGGAGATGATTTTGGAGGTAGACTTAGTTGGAGGTTAGTTTGAGAATAGAAATTTCAGAGAGACTAGGAATGTGTCTCCCCTCTCCTCCATGTTCCCCATTCTAGCACTGGGATGTCTGGGCAAATAAGATGAAAAAAAAATTAGCTGCTGTAAAGAAACTACTGCAAGCATTATTCACCATAGCAAAGATATGGAACTAACCTAGATGTCCCTCAATTGATGAATGGATCAACAAGATGTGGTATTTGTACACAATGGAATTCTATGCTGCTGTCAGAAAAAACGACATTGACCCATTTGTTAGGAAATGGAAAGACTTAGAAAAAATCATATTAAGTGAAGTAAGCCAGACTCAAAGGAACTTAGGCTCAATGGTTTCCCTCATTCGTCATAATCAGTAGAAACCTTGGGCTCTCCTAGCAGAGATCTGCAATAGAGCAAAATCTTGATACATAAGGCCATATAGTATGAAGCTAATTGAAAGGACCTCCAGGATATTGAAACAAAAGCCATATAAAGAATGATTGTTGTCCTTAATCTACTATGTTATCTCTCATCTCCTTTGCTGTCCTTTGGGTATCTCATATTGTTACAGTATCTCACTTTGTCATCTGATATATTAGATTTATTTGTATTTGGTTATTTGAAATTTGATAGGGAAGGGGGGAAAACCAAGATGGGGGTGGGGGAAGGGTAATGGTACCAAGACATATGAAAGGGTATCAATGTAAGTGAATTAATGCACCTTCTATCTGGCAAATATCATGTAACCCTTTTATTAATTACAATAAAAATATATTTTAAAAAAAAGAAAAAAAAAAACTACTGCAAGAATACCAGCAGAGGAATTATCCTGATGGATCTGCAGAATCCCAAAAAAAGAAGAAAACTAAAAAGGGAGGCAACTCCAAGATAAACACCACTGGGTACTATAATTCAACCGAGTGTTTGGCCAAAATCCACGTGGACCTTGAGCCTCCTGGGCTTTGGGCACAGTTGGAGCTGCCAGAGTCAAGAGTCTTACAGGTCCCAATAACTCTAAGGATCTGGAAAGGTGCTGCCAACATGTGGCATTTGCTCTGGACTCCAGCACAATACAAAAACAGCAGCTCTGCATTGAGAATCAACATCTGAAGCAGGAAGAGAAAGACCTACAGGATCAAAAGGGGAAAGAGAGAAGATGGCCTTTGTGCATGAAGCACTGAAAATAAAACCGGAGCTCCACAAGCTAATAATGCAGACTGTGGTTTCAGAAAAATTTGGTTTATAATTGGCTCTGGCCCACATGCAGCAGGTGGCCAATGAAAGAGCACGAGAGCAGGATGGGTTAGCCTGCCCCTGCAGGCTGCACAGCAGCAGGCCACAGAGCTAGAGATGACATGGTCTGCAGTCTCCGCCATGCAGGGTAAGACCTACAAGAACAACCTAGAGTTCATGAAAGCACTGAATCATGTGAAGCTGCAGCTCCAGGAAAAAGCCATAAGCTACCACAATTTGGAAGAAAACGCTGAGCTGCAGGAAAAGCTGGAAGTGCTCCTGACACAGAAGTCCAACATGAAGATCAAAACTCACAAGTTACAACAAGCGCTAGTGGAGCAAGCAGAGTTGGAAAGACAACTAGACAGCATGAAAGAGTCAGTGAGAATATTAAAGTTGGAGAGAGACAACTTGGAGGACCAGAGGATGAAGAGCCCTACATGGAAGAAGAGGGTCCGGCAGCTTTGAGAGCAGGTGAGCCAGCAGAGAGGAGAAAAAGCAAGGAGGGGAGACAAGTGTTGGACCTAGAGGCTCTGCTCTGGTGGAGCAGAGAATACAGCTGGCAGAGCTGTGGTCCTCATAACCCCTGCAGGACCATCTCAGGCTGAGCAGCAGCTGTAGGCCTCGGCCTTCCAGATGCAGAAAGAGTTCAAGAAACCTGGAGGAACAACTTCACATTTAAATACAGGGAAAATAGAGAGCCTGGGTTTCCAGCACCTGGAGCAGCAGCAGCAGCTGTGGATCCTGGAGAAGAGGGCTGAGGAATGGGATCAGCATAGTGAGGAGCAGCACAAGATCCTTGAGACAACGGAAAGGGAACATGAGAGCATGAGGTGCACACTGGTGCACAACTGAGCGCCTTCCACAGGCTGAGCGGGGAAATGGAGAAGCTCACCAGAATCCTGCATTCAGAGCAGCAAATGGAGAAACATCCGCAGGAGAAGATAGGCCTGCTAGAAGAGAAGAATGGAAAGAGATGGCTACGAGCTGCTCTGGATCTGCAGGAACAGCATGACCAGTGCCTGGCCCAGCCGCAGGAGCTCAGTGCCACCTGTGAACAGCACCTGGTCTACCATCAGCAGCTGACCTCAGAGAAGGACGACCCATAGCAGCATCTCCTGAGTCAGACCCAGCTGCTGGAGCATCTGAAGCAGAAGCAGGTACAGAGCAAGGTAAGGGACCAGACAGTGCCTCAAAAATTACAGGCCACACTAATGTTGCTGGAAATAGCAAGACAGGAAAATGAGTAGCTGCAGGTCCAGGTGTACTTCCTGGCTTTCTCTAGCTAGGGAAGGTGAAGAAGTGAGCAAAGAAGAAAGGGGTGAAGAGGCGACTCCATCCACTGCGACTGTTCCAAAGGACAAAGACAATTCATAGACCATGTGGGAATTTTACCTTGAAGTGCTATTCATTGCTGAATCAAAGAAGGCGAAGCTCAGCCAGCAGCTGCAGGAACAGCAGGATTGTTGTGGGTGCCTGGCCAATCTGGCCAACCTGGCAACCCAGTGCCAGAGAAAGCTGGAATGCCAGGCCCTCTTCTCCACACATACCCATCATATACCTTAGAGTTACTGCTCATGGTTCATATTCTTCAAGAAGATCTACATGAAAGGTTCTCAGTAAATATTTCCAAATTAAGAGAAAATGTCAAAAGAAAAGTGTGAAGAGCTTAAAGAGAAACTAGAAAAATTTCCCTTGTATATAAAGGGTCTTGTGATTTCCAATGACAGAAGCTACTATGTTTCATTTTCTTCTTTTAATAATGCTTGTGTTCTGGAGATAGAGCTTTGTTGCTGAAGCAGAGCAACAAAGACATATAAGCCAGATGCCAAGCAAAGGCTGTTTGCCCAGCAAAGACCCTGGGAGTAGCTGTGATATATATACAATTGTGGACTTCCTTTCTAATTCCTGACTCATAACTTCCTCCACAAAGCAGACCGTAGAAATCAAAATTTCTCTTCCTGTAGGCAAGGGAAAAGAAGTATCATGCCCTCATGAAACTTGAATATTACCCAGCCTTTTTTTTATCTTGGATAAGCTCATAAATTTTCTTATCTGAAAGTAGGTCAAACCACCTTATTCCCTCATATTCTGGAGGGAGGAATGCTACAAAAAGAGGTCAAGATGATACAACAGCTGGGTATATGCAAAGATATCTCAATAACAACTCAAAAGGCCAAGCCTAAGGGAGATCCCAAATAGCTAAACATTGGCTAGGGGAAGGTTCTGGTGGGTGGCATCCTGTCCCTTCTATCACTCCTCACTTTGTGTCTCTTCACCTGCATCCTTTGTAATATCCATTGTGTTTCCCTGTGTTCTGGGAACTCTGCTGCAGCGAAGAAGCACAGGTGGAATAGTGTGGCTGGCATCTAAAGTGGGGAGGCAGGAGCAGTCTTGGGACCAGTGAATGCCAGGCTTACAGTGTCAGCACTGAATCAGCTTAGAAGACCTCTGCTGGTGTCTGCTCTAGAATCGCTATTAGCTGGCAGTAAAGATGGTCACATTGAGTCACAGAAGTGATCTGTGTTGTGAGTGCATAATAAAAGAAATCTCAGTATGAGTTGGTTTAGAGCTCGATTACCATGCTTCAAATGGAGCCAACATCAAAGAGGCCCCACCCAACACCTCCCTTGTATCCAGAAGCCAGAAGAATCAGATTCAGACTGGTTGACCCTCCACTAAAAATTCACAAGGGGCTGCTGAGCACCCTAGAATTTACAGGTCATTCATTTCCACTGACTCTGTCCACTTCCACACTATATCCTTGCAAGGTAATGGTACCCAGGAATCTTCTTTGGTATTCACAAGCTGGATTGGAGATTTTGGACTTGATATTAAGAATCATTAACCTTTACAGGGACTGTTTAATCCAAGATATGGTGAGCCATGTTATTCATTCATACTTCACATTTTTTTGTGCTCGTAAAATTCAGTGTATCTTTTCATGGCCTGGCCTGTGCCCAGTAATAAATTTTAACTCTCTCGGTCTGTTTTCTTCATATTATGAGAACCAATTCATTGCATGCAAACTTTCTCCAGATAGGAGGGAATACGTTTTTGCCTACAAAATTAGAATCATTTTCTGTATCTCCCAGGAACTTGACTGAGAGGATAGAATTCATGTAAAATCTCTTCTTTTTCTAAAAATACCTATAATTTTATTTTTTATCCACTTCTTTAAATCTTAATGACAATAGCATCTGAAAACTTCTTTCTTAAATGGTTTGAAAGCCAGATGTTCCTGGCACTGAAGTAGAAGGAAAAAAAAAAAACCTAGTTTTTAAATAACCTGACATTTTTGTCTTTTAGAACAAACTATTCTTTGGCAGCTTCAATTCTCTTTCCCTGGCTTTCTGCTTCCATAGGAATCCTGAAAGTAAGTTTACTGATTCATATCAGGATCTACCATCTTTTTTTTTTTTTTGATCTACAAGCCTTTTCTCAGTTTTATTTTTTTATTGTAATTAGTAAAAGGGTTACATGATATTTGCCAGATAGAAGGTGCATTAATTCACATTCATTGATACCCTTTTACATGTCTTGGTACCCATTACCCTCCCCCCCACACCCCCCACCTGTCTTGGTTTTCCCCCCTTCCCTATCAAATTTCAAATAACCAAATCTTTAAATTGATACACTTTTTTTCCAAGTATTTTCTCTATATGAAATATCAAACATTTAAATCAATTATATTCACGAGCATTAATTTGTCTCTGTTTTGCAGGAAAGTTTTTTCCTTACTGAATAAACATCATTAAGCTTGTAATAGTCAAAATAGCAGGTTTTTATTAGCATATAACACTTGTACAAAATATTGGGTTTTTATCATGACATTTTTCACCCATTTAATATATTTGGATAATGTATTCACCCCTGTTAACTCTTTCTTGTCCTCTCTTCTCTTTCTTGCTGGTCATCTTCCTCTTCACAAATGGTCTCCTTTCTACTCTCATGTTTCAAAAAAATAGATTCTGCATATGAGAGAAACATGATTTTGGCTTACTTTTGCTCAACCTGATACACTGCAGTTCTATTTTCCTTGGAGATAAGGTTAAGGCTTAAGAGAAAAGGGCCAAGGAAGGAAACACACTGTCCGTGCATAATACTTGGGTTTTCAAAAAGAGATGGGCATGTGATAGCAAAGATAAAAGTTTGTAGAACCAAGAAAAAGAAAAGGAAAAAGGAAGAGAAAGACTAAACATATACTTCATTTGCTTTGAAAGAGGTTTTTGAAAAGGTCCTAGTGGCAATTTATCAAAAATGCTCATTTAAATGACTCATGGGACTAGGGCTTTTCTAAGTCACTCTGCAGTAAGAGGCAGAGCTGGAGCATCAGTTCTTCAGTTCTTCCTTGACCAGCTCCTTCTGCACAGAAACTTCTGCATACAGGCTGGTGAGGAACTGGACAGCCCCTCCTCTTTCTCTACTAAGGCTATACCCAGACCTCAGGAGTCAAGCGCACACCACAGGACTCAAATTCCTCAAAGGAAGACCTATCTTTCCATTGCTGGTCTGGAAAGCAAAGATGCTCCAAATTCATAATCACTCATAATCACTAAAGAACAGTAATTCACTAGCAAAGCCTCCAAATAACTCCACATGGCTATCACAGGCATAGCCTCCTAGTCTGAAGTTAGCAGCATATGCTAAATAATCAGAGGTTCCAACCATAAATGACTTTTAGCAACAGGAATACATATCCTACAGAATTTCTTCCATTATAAAAAAAAAAACCTACTTACAAATACGTATTTGTGTGTATGAATAAATATTCTATTAAAATACTCATTTTTTGTCAGGTATGAAGCTTGAGCTTTTTTAAAAATATTTTTATTGTATTTAATAAAAGGGTTACATGATATTTGCCAGATAGAAGGTGCATTAATTCACATAAGCTTGAGCTTTTTTGCTCATGGCTAGCACTTCTACAAATTTGAGCCATAGTTCCACTTCCGGTTTTCTGGTGACTGAAGATAAGAGTCTCACAGACTTTCCTGTCTGGACCAAATTTGAACCATGATCCTCAGATCTTAGCCTCCTGAGTTGTAAGGGTTACAGGGTAACCCACCAGTGCCCAGATTACAAAACACTCTTATTAAGCAATACTATGTTTACAAAACTGTTAGCGTTTGGATATGAGTTGTCTTTCTACATGGCTCATGTGTTGGAAGCTTGGTTCTCAATGGAGCAGTGCTCAGAGCTGGGATTTTGGGGAAGTGACTGGGCCCTGACTTCATTAATGGATTTCATGTCCTGATGGATGCAGATGGAAGGTAGGCAATAGGACCCAGCTAGAGGAAGAAGGTCACTAAGGAAGTGTTCTGGAAAGATGTGCCAGGCCTCTTCTTGGCTTATATGAGGTGAACATCTTTCCCCAAAGAAGCCCTTCTTGAGCCTAAAAGCAATGCAGCTAGACAACCATGAACTAAAACCTCTGAAACTGCAAAGCAAAATAAATCTTGTTTATTTTATTAGGTATTTTGATGAAAAGTGTGATTAACATGCTAACCAATACAATAAGTTTTAACCTGAAATATGACATCAAAATCTTAATAATGAATTCGAGTACAAAGGAAACCCAATTCATTACAGAAAACATCAAACATATGCTCTGACCCTGTTGACTATCTACCTGGTTAGTCTCTCAGCAGTAACTTCTCATTAGTATGAAGAAATTATGTTAGTATTCTATGAATACCTCCAGGTGGAACAGAGTAGGATATAATATAAATTAGGAATACGTGATTCTAAATTCAGTTGGTTGCATCATGACAAGGCTCTACTTCGAGGATCCATCTTTTCCTCCATATTCTTACATATTCCTACATATTTCCTACTTATTCTTTTCCAGGAAAAGCTTTCTATGCCTTTTCATAAGCAAATGAAGCCATTCTTGTCATTTTTATAAACAAATGCAACTGCTCTTGTCATTTTCTGATGCCTCTTTGAAGAGAGCTTGGTGACACTTTGAAGCTTTTAAAAACAAAAAACCTAACATAGTACAGTCTTTGTAGAAAATGAACTATGCAACTTATGGGCAGGGATACGAAGGGAAAAGTGGGGGACAGTGAAAGAAGGAATGATATTATTCAATAAAGAAATATACTCGTTACCTGACTTATGAATTAGTAACCTCTTGGTACAATACATTAATTGTAACAAAATTATATTAAAATAACACCAATGTTCCACCTGATAAAGAAACAAAAGGCAATTGAAATAGAAAAGCAAAATAGATCTATTGGCAATCCCTTCCTGGAAGTGTGAGAGTATTGGCATTCATACTTACAGAAAACAATCATTACCTTACATTATGTCAGACTTCCTATCACATCTTCCTTACCATTTCCTTCTAGAAAATCTGTAAATACCTGCCCCAGGCACTCTTGCAGAACAGCTTCTCTGAATTTGCTCATTTTCCTAGGCAAGCTGTCCAAGTTGTTGAGCTAGATTCCACCAACTTGAAATGATGACCAAGGATGTTTGATGTAAAAGATTCACACATACCAAATTTCATTCATTTTCTTTTTGCTTACTATCATGAATATGTATGTGTGTGTGTATGATGTATCTTGCTATTTTATCGCTCTGAAATCTAAACATCTGTGGCTGCTATTCTGTGTTAACTATCATGTCATGTGCTATCCTGAGGGGAAGAGGCTGCCCATATGTCAAGGTGTGGGTGAAGGGATATTTGTGAAGCCAGCCCATTCCTCTTCTTCTTTAATGGACTC
This sequence comes from Megascapheus bottae, assembly GCF_031878675.1. NCBI lineage: Eukaryota > Metazoa > Chordata > Mammalia > Rodentia > Geomyidae > Megascapheus > Megascapheus bottae. Next base: position 9,048,803 of record NC_143520.1, on the reverse strand, counting down.
AGTAATATGTCCACAATGTCCCTCTCCATATAATGTACCATTTTTCTCTCTAGTTAAAGGCCAACACTCATCTCTTTAACATTTTTGACCTCCAAAGTGAACTCTATGTTCAGCTTGGTAGTAATTCTTGTCTAGCAATTACATACAAAATTACATCAGGTACTTTCCACCATCCAGCATAACCCGCTCCTTCTGCCATGCTGCCTCTTTTTCTCAGAACCCCTTCAGCCTAGAGGAGCTGAAGAAGTGAGGGCCATTTGTAAACCTTTTCATGCATATTAAATACCAGATAGAGAACATAGTAAAATGAGAAAGTGGAGGATGTGCCATGAAGTGGTTAGGAAGAAATATGGAAACAGCTCTGGGAAAAAATGCATTCACACACACACACACACACACACACACACACGCACAACTTCAGTCCATCTGGAAAGTATTTTAAGAAAATAAAAAGCCCCTTTTTACGATGAGAAGTCGATTAGCATAATATAAAACTCCATGAATAGCAAAGCTCTATGACAAATTAGAAAAGCAAAACAAAACTGAAAGAAGAGCTCCTTTGAAGGAGGCACAGTCACTTACTAAGATGTAAGCCTCTTTCTGGTGCTCAGGAGAGCACTACGGTTGATCCACCACACTGGAGTTCTTACTTGGGCATCTCCAGGCATTTGTGCCAACAGATCCAACAGCAGTAAAGTGCTTACCCCCCATCCGATAAAACGGGTGGGTTTAGAGATAGCTCCTCAGAGCTGGCCAGTGGTCTCTGAAGCCACTCAGAGCTGAGTCCTGACGTAGAATCTCCCTACTGTAAGTTTCCTCTCTATTTTCTTGCACAACTTAGTACTAAAAAATGAAAAGTATGTGGCAATTAGAGAACAAAAACAACAGTGATTTTTTTCACTTTCAACACAGTCCTGGTTATTTTGCATTACTGGAATATAAGCAATGTGTGAATCTAGTGACCCTTTATCCGCTTTGCTGTTTTTCAGTAGATATATTTTAGAATACTCAGGCTGGAATAAACAAACAGGAAGTTGTGAATCTACCCTTCTTTCCTCATTACCTCTCTGTCTCCATTAATACATAACACAAGCAAAGAAACAAATCTAGAATGGTCCACAAACCTCCAGCAACTGCTCAGCTACCTTTCTGGTTTACCAAACTTGCTCTAGAGCTTAATAATGCCTGAAGAATGAAGTAACTTCCTTTTACTAAGTCAGCCTTGAGACATTTTCCTTGCTCATCATCTGTCTGCAAGTGGCAGGCATTGTGTCAGAACCCTTCAGCAACATTTCTGATTCTTCCCAAAACTCTTCCTTCCTGGCTACAGGATGAATGATCTTGCGCCCTTTTGTTTCTGAGACCTTCTTCTCTAATTCTTTCCCTATCTTTTAGCGTCTTTGGTTTTTTTTCTCCAAATGCTTTCAATCTTCGTATCAGAAGCACAAGGCTAAGGAGAAAAATCTAGTGATCTCTAATCCTTAAAGTTTCTCCAAACTCTTCTGGCGGAGCTTTAGCTCCAGGCTGTCCTGTCTTTCTTAAAGCCTTGACTTCCTCCTTGTCTTTTCAAGCCGCCCTATTCTCCACTCTCATTTTGTATTAGCAAGAGAAAGAAAGAGGAAGACAAAAGCTTGTTTTTTTTTTTTTTCTTTTTTAATTTGAGGGAGCGAAAAAGACCAGGAAAAAAGAATGGATAGACCTAAGAAATTATTTTAACATAAAATACAAGCCAAAAGCCATAGTGGATGAAAAGTACATAAAAGCAACAAACATTTACAATGAGCCCTTAGCATGCTTTTACACACAGCATTTCTGTATGCTCTAGTACCCTGTCCACACCCCACATGTCTACAGACACAAGTTCATCTGTTCTGTTTCAGATTCATGCTAATAAGTAAAAATGAAAAGAGGCTTAGCTGCATTCCATGAAGTAAGTTACTTAAATATTTGACTCTTTTTTTTTTTTTTTTTGTAGGCAGAGAAGCTCTAAACAAGGAAATCAAGCAATTCTGAGAATTTCTTGTCACCATACTGGCTCAATGTTTGTTCCTCTAACAGCTAAAATTACCAACCATGCCCTGCTTACACATTCAAAGTCTGAACAGTTTCTTTTTATTAGAAAAACAGTTACAGGGAAGGGAATCAGGTTTGTAAAAGCAGCAGTGAAAGGATTTTCAGAAGAAAGAAAGGCACTAACCTGAGTTGTTTGAATCCGCTGAAATGACCAAGTGCTCAAGTCCTTGCTAACTGTCTGCTCGCTAGCTTCCTGTAAAGCTGCATGTGACATTGCACTTCCTCTCTGCACCTTCTCCTACCGCCCCTCCGAGCAAATGCTCACAGGCATGTGATAACATCGGCTGGCTACCTCTTCACGTGAGGTCATCCCTTGTTAACAGAAATGGTGGTCTTCCCACAGAGGTTCCCCAGCTTCCTTGGGGTGTTTGCAGAGTGCAAGAAAAGAGGAGATAAGATAGGGTTAGAGGCTAGAGAGGTGCTTTCTGAGCCCCTGGCCCCTCTGACTACAAACCAAGAAGAGGGAGAAATGCTTGAGCTCCAGGGTATGCAACTTGGGATTGGGAGTCCCCCAGTTGAGCAGGGTAGACCCCCATGGTACAGTCTGGGGTTGGGGTATCCTCCTGATGTCAGGGCAGCACCTGGTGCTGCAGCCCACTTTGATGAAGCAACTCCTAGGATGTCCCCACACTCTGCTCCTTGGGTACACCATCAGTGGTTCACACCCTATTTTGGTTCACATTTCCTCAACCACTCACCCTGAACTTCCTGGGATAGTTTCAAGTTCACATGCAGCCTACTTAGTCATGCCATCACAGAGTGTGCCCTAATTCTTAGTCTAGAAAAACAAAGCCAGCCTCCTGAACTAAGGAGCTGTGGTGATGGCCTGACAGGAAGGCTGGGGAGAGCTCCCAGTTATGTCTGGGAGCTGGAAGAGAACTGGACAAGAACTGAGCAGGAGGCCCAAGGATACCATTTCCAGCTGTTGTGTTCCTCTTTGCTTTTATAATCCCCTTCCATCAGGAGGGTCCAGACACACTGGAATTGTAGATGTCGGAAGTGATGAATGGGACCACTTCCTGGACCGAAGCGAAGACTCTGTAATTTGCACAACTTGGATCAATGCAGAAAACCCACAACTGTTCCTATTTGGCTACCTTGTCATAATTCTTTTTACACAATGGTTTTGCTGTTTCTTTTTGCCGGTCCTGGGGCTTGAACTCAGGGTCTGGGCACTATCCCTAAGCCTCTTGTGCTCAAGGTTAGTGCTCTACTACTTGAGCCATAGCGTTACTTCTGGATTTTTCTGTATAGTTCATTGGAAATAAGAATCTCATAGGGACTTTTCTACCCAGGCTAGCTTTGAACCTCGATCTTCAGATCTCAGTCTCCCGAGTAGCATGAGCCACTGGCACCCAGCTTTTACAAAATACTTTTTAAAGTGATGCCTTAGTTTTTAGTAAGATTACTGCAGATGAGTACCAAGTCTTGAAAATATCATCTAGTAATTTTCCAAGAGATTTTTGCATCTGCAAACAGGGAGGAAGGAAAGGAGTCCTGCAAGGCAGAGATGGGGACAACAGTCAGTCTCAAAGGTCTCACCATATGATTGCAGTTCGGGCCTTGGACACCACATAACTGTCTTTTGTCTTGACAGCTGAGGGCTAGTTTTCCGACAGATTATCCATTTAGATTAGACAGATGAACCAAGATACTCACCCAAACTATAGGCATAGTATCGGCTTTAAAATAAGAATAATAGGAAGTGGAACTGTGGCTCCAGTGGTTGAGCACCAGCCTTAAGTAAAAGAGAATAACGGTTAAATCTTGCCATCTTGGAGTCAGACATCACGAAAAAGTCTGGGAGAAAATGCTATGTGGGTAAAAAATAATAACTCCATCTGAGAGTATCAAGAAGTGTCACGTTCTGAGCTCAGCTTCCAGTTCTATTTTTCAACTAATCAGTTGTATTCTTGTTAGTTATGTTCTTAATAAGAAAAGATCTGAAGAAAATATCTTAGATTGTTCTTTAAAATTACTAACCTGATTTTCTGTCTGTAATGTTTTGTTTAGAAATTTAAAATGTTAACACATTTTTCAGAATAGTTGTAGATTTACAAAAAATCTGAGAAGACTGTACCACACTGTACCTTGACCCGCACCCTCATTACTAACATTGCTGATTATGGACAATCAGCAAACCCACACAGAAACATTACACTTAAGTCCATAATTTATTTTGGACCCATCCAGAATATCACATTATACCCAATTACCAGGACTTCTATGGCTCCACTGGGCTATGACAGTTGCCCCCTTTCCCTGCTTGATGAGGTACACTGGCTAGAGATTTTGTAGAATGTGCCCCAACAAGATCTCTCTGATGTTTTTCTCATGGGAAGACTGGGGTATAGGTTATTTGTTGAGAAACACATAATCATGTGTACAGTTCCTCCCCAATTGTCTGATTTTTGTCTTATTTTGTCTTGACAACAGGAATAAAAGAGACTAGATTTGTTGTCCATAAAGGACTTTTATATGCCTTCAATTTTCTTTTGCTCTACCCATATGCACTAATAAAAGTCCTTTATTGTGTGTGAAGTTGCATTCATAAAAAATAGTTATAGCATCTACCAGCAGCAAAACAAAAAAGCTAAGAGATCAAATGAGTGAAATCCTGCATTTCTTTCATTCCAAGATGCATTTCTGCAAGGGTGGTGTGTTTCTCCCTTCAGGTGATTACGCTCCTGGAATCAAGGTGTGCCTTTAATACTGTGTCCTTTCTTCCATCTTACCTTTTCTTATTTTGATGGAATACCTTACACTTGGTGGTATCTTAGGAATTGAAGTAAAGCAAACAATTAACTCTTATTTGGAGTAATGAAAATTATTGAACATATTTTCACTGATTTTTTTTCTTCCACTGACCAAATATCTATTTTTTGCCAGTTCTGAGGCTAAGCTCAGGGCCTGGGCACTGTCCTTGGGGCTTTCTCAAGGCTAGTGCTCTACCATTTGAGCCACAGCACCACTTCCAGCTTTTTCTGTGTATGTGGTACCGAGAAATCAAATCCAGGGCTTCATGAATGCTAGGCAAGCACTCTACCACTAGGTTATGCTCCTGGCCCTGAACAAATATTTTTTAAATTTTAATTTTATTATAAAGGTGATGTACAGAGGGGTTACAGTTACATACATAAGGTAATAAGCACATTTCTCTAACACTGTTGCCTCTCCTTTGTTTTTCTCCTATTTTCCTTTCCCCCACTCCCCCAAGTTGTAAAGATTTTCTCCAACAATGAACAAATATTTTTTATCAAAGTGGTTAGACATGTAAATAGACATTAAAATTGTCATCAAGTCCTAAAGACAGAGAAAAGAGGGGAGGTGTTGAATTCTTTTTTTTTTTTTTTTTTTTGCCAGTCGTGGGCTTGAGCTCAGGGCCTGAGCACTGTCCTTGGACTTTCTCAAGGCTAGAGCTCTATCACTTGAGCCTCAGCACCACTTCTGGCTTTTTTTTCTATGTATGTGGTACCGAGGAATCGAACCCGGGTCTTCATGCATGCTAGGCAAGCACTTTAACCACTAGGCCAAACTCCCAGCCCCCAAGGTGTTGAATTCTTTCGTGAGATTACTATCTCTGACTCTTTTTGACTTCCTTGCCTCACTGTCCCCAGGCCTCATGGATCATGACTGAGGAGCTAATGGTGTATGATGACTGGCTGGGAGAAGTTGCAGCATGGAACATGAGGGGTCCACAGAGTGGTCAGCAGGCAGGCAGTGGGGAAGACTTCTGGCTCCTATTCCTCCTTCTTCCTTCCACCCCCAGAGCCACCAAAGGCACAGCACAGAATCAGATGTTACCTTCTCTGTGGCCAAGATTTACCATGCAGTTAGTGAGCTAAGTTTGTTTAGCTTATCATCTTGGTTTTTTTTTTCCTTCTTCCTTTTGATGAATATAGATTATTCCAACCACTCATCCCTGGCCTGTTTCATATACAGTTACACCAATATGCTCAATCTTTTCATCTGGACTGGCTACTGTAAGCACTGCTTCCTGTCTCGCTCCTACCTAAAAGGCAGATATCCATAGTGCTCTACGCAGTTCACCAATACCCAGATGGGACTTACAGAGATTATGGACTGTTTGCAGCAGTCATTTACCAAATCTCTTTACATGTAGACAATTGACTAGGTGCTTCACACAGCCTCTCGTGTAATTTCTATAATCCTGTAAGGCAAGTATTGTCATCTCTATTTTACAGATGAAGTACCCAAGAGAGATTGACCCAAGCCCCATCACAAATTTGAAACTAACTTGCAAGCTCAGCTCTGTCTGAGGAAATACAAATCAAAACCACAGTGAAATAACATCTCACTTCAATCTGAATGGTTAATGGTTATATATATATATATTAAAAAAAACCCTAAATGTAAGTAACAATGCAGAGAAAAGAGAAATCTCAAACATTGCTGGTGGAAATGTAAATTAGTATAGTTATTTTGCAAAATAGTATGGTAGTTCCTCAAAAAAACTAGAAATAAAACTACCATATGTGATCCAAATACCCCACTAAGCAGGAAAATAACCAAATGAATAAAGTCAGTATTAGAAGAGATGCTTGCGTACACACTTATTGCAGCATTATTCACAAGCGGCAAGAGGCAAGATGTGGAATTAATACAAGGGTTCACCCATGCATGAATGGGTGTGTGGTCTACATGCATATCACACACACACACACACACACACACACAAACACACAAATGAAATCCTTACTTGTGAACATAATTCAAAATACTGTGTTAATTACTGGGAAATAATTCAGACATAGGAAGAAAATTACTGTATGTTTTCACTTTCTTATACTATAAAAGCTGATTCTGTACAAGTAGAGAATAGGATGGTTTTCAGAGGCTGTAAGTATGGGGAGGATAAAGTGGATTTAATGGGTATAGAAGTGCAGTTGGGTAGGAGAAATAATTTCTTCTGTCATATAGCACAGTAATATAATGAAGGTTGGTAATAAATTATTCTATGTCTCAAAGAGAGGATTTTTTTTTTTCGTTTGTGGGGCTTGAGCTCAGGGCCTGGGCACTGTCCTTGAACTCTTCTACTCAAAGCTTGTGCTCTACTATTTTGAGCCAGCACCACTTCTAGTTTTTGAGTGGTTAATTGGAGAGAAAGAGCCTCATCAGGACTTTTCTGCCCATACTGGCTCTGAACTTTGATCCTCAGATTTCAGCTTCCTGAGTAGTTAGGATTACAGGTATGAGGCTGGGAATGTGGCTTAGTGGTAGAGGGCTCACCTAGCATTCCTGAAGCCCTGGGTTCAATTCCTCAGTACCACAAAAACAAACAAAAAAAAAGCCCCCAAAGTGGCACTGTGGTAGGGGGCTAGCCTTGGGCAAAAGAAGCTCAGGGTCAGTAGCCAGGCCCTGAGTTCAAGCTCCAGGATGGGCAACAACAGCAAAAAAGGATTACAGGTGTGAGCCACCAGTGCCTGGCTCAAAGTGAAAGGATTTTGACTGTTTATAACACAGAGAAATGATGAATATTTGACAAGAAGATGTCAGTTACCCTGATCTGATTCACATGGACAGAAATCACACTGTTGTACTTCATATATAAGTACAATTGTTACATGCCTACTAAAAAAAATTAGTAAAACAAAAGAAACACTGATTTGTGGCCAACAGGTGTCTATTTGGGGGTACTTGAAATTTTATATGATTATGGTAAACTCAAGCATATTTTTAAGTTTTTAGTTTGTAAATTTTATGTTTTATTATTTTATTTGCATTTTAATAGATTTTGTTTTACCTGATTTACATGGTAAGTTAGTAAATAAAGTTTCATTATTGACCAATTCATGTGGGACTTATACTTTCAATATTCTTTTATATAATTTTTGTACATTTAATCCTACATTTTCTCATATTAGCTTTTTTTTTTTGCTAGTTCCGGGGCTTGAACTCAGGGCCTGAGCACTGTCCTTGGACTTTCTCAAGACCTAGTGTTCTGCCACTTCAGCCACAGCACCACTTCTGGCTTTTTCTATGTATGTGGTGCCAAGGAATTGAACCTGGGTCATTGTACATGCTAGGCAAGCATTCTACCACTTGGCCAAACTCCCGGCCTTTATTATTAACTTTACCATCCTATTTTTGTTTTTCTAGCTGGCCTCCACCGAGTAGTCCTCATTTTCATCCTTTCTGTGTAATTCTGGTATATATGCAACTCTTTAAGACTGTATATAGCTATATTATACCTTCCCCTAGTACTGGTAAGGGAACCTAGGACCAACAGTGTGACAAACAAGCATTTTATCTTTTTTTTTTTTTTGCCAGTCCTAGGCTTGGGCTCAGTGCCTGAGCACTGTCCTTGGATTTTCGCAAGGCCAGCACTCTACCACTTAAGCCATAGCACCACTTCTGGCTTTTTTCTATGTATGTGGTACCAAGGAATCGAACCAGGGTCTTCGTGCATGCTAGGCAGGCACTCTACCACTAGGCCAAACTCCCGGCCCCCGTTTTATCCTTTTGTTTGTATATTGTTTGGTATTGCTGACATTTAAAATCAGGTCTTCAGGTGAATGCATTACTCCTTTAGTTATATCTCTTAGCTGTTTTTTTGTCTTTTGTTATTTTTCAGATAGCTCTTACACTTTTGCCAGAGGCCAGTCTCAGAATGCAATACTCCTACCTCTTCCTCCTGGGACTGCAGATGTATAGCACTACATACCAGCTTATATTGAGATTAAAATCTTGTTAATTATTTGCCTGGGCTGGTTGAATCATGATCCTCCTACCTCTGGGATTATAGGCATGAGGGCCTATCTATTACTTTTGAGACAGTGTCCTACTAAGTTTGCCTGGGCAAGCCTCCAACTTATGATCCTCCTTCCTCTGCCTCCTGGGTATCTAGGATTATGCCCAGCTAGATTCTGCTTGCTTGCTTGCTTTCCTTTTGTCCAAGCTCAGGACTTGAACTCAGTATCTGATGCTTTTCCTCATTGACTGGTGCTCTACCAGCTGAGCCAAGCTTCTAATTCCCTAGATTATCTTTTTAGTAGATATGAGAGTCGCTGATTTTATTAGATGAATTTAACCTAGTAATATTTTTATGATACGTTATGCTGTTTTCTTTTTCTGTTCTCCTCCCACACCATTTTTTATTCCTTCATTTTTTTTTGCTGTCGGTTAAGGTATTTTGCTTTTTGTTTGTTTGTTTCTTTAATAGTTGTGAGTTCCCTCTATTCTCCAGGTGAGTTCCCTCTATTCTCTACGCTTTGTTATTATTTTAACATCTAATGGGTTTAAAAATCCTATTTATACTGCTTTCCAGATATCAAATACATGTGAACTGTATGGTAGGCTCCTGATAACTGGCAGATAAGTCCATTGTCATTTTGGGAAATGAAGTGGTAACTTCACATTATTAGCTGCTACATAGTGAGTAGATGGCATTACACAGCATTAGAAACTGTTCTGAAAGGGTACACTCTCGCTAATGATGTAGGCGGGTGTGCAGTGGAGGTGCAGCCAGGAGCCTGCTGGCTCAGACACAGGAAAGAATGCAGTGGGGTTGGTTCTGCAGTCTAAAGAGGAGTCCACAGAAGGAAAGCTGGTGGGGAGAGGGGGCAAAGAAGGGAGACGGGGGCAGTTCTAGTCACCTTACTTTCTGTCTCTAAAAGTCATCATCGGCTGAGGAATCTGACCTAGAATTAGGCATGATCATAACAATGTAAACATATCTTCAAAAAACAAAACTCAGGAATTCAATTGAGAAAGTTGTTGCTCAACCTGCTATGGAGCTAGAAACTCTATAATAAACAAGTATCTGGGGCCGGGAGTTTGGCCTAGTGGTAGAGTGCCTGCCTAGCATGCACAAAGACCCAGGTTCGATTCCTCAGCACCACATAGAAAAAAGCCAGAAGTGGTGCTGAGGCTCAAGTGGTAGAGCTCTAGCCTTGAGAAAGTCCAAGGACAGTGCTCAGGCCCTGAGCTCAAGACCAGGACTGGCAAAAAAAAAATAAATAAATAAACAAGAATCTACAGCCTTTTCTATAAAAGAGGTCATTGTCAGACTCTTTTTAAAGCTTTGATATAATTGAAAGGAATTTTGACCATCAAAACCAAGTACTGATTGTGTGTGTGTGTGTGTGTGTGTGTGTGTGTGTGTGTGTGTGTGTGTGTGTGTGTGTGTGTGTGTTGCAGTATACATATACATGTTGAGGTGAAGGTTAACAAAATTACATCCCATACTTGATTTTTCACCGGGAATATTGGGGCTAAGAGGGAGAAGGAGTAGAAATAGCAGAAATCCTGGTTAGAAACTCAAGGAAGTGGTAAACATATTTTAAAAGAAGGTCTAAACATAATTTTTACATGAAATTAAAATTATTTTAAATCATTCTCATACCACAAACTCCAAAAGTTGCAGAGACCTGTTCAAACTCTGAATAAGTGAACTGGGATTTGAATTCCAAGTTTCCAACAAGTCTAGTGTTGTTTCCAATCCACTGTCAGCCTGGCTCCTTGTTGTTCTGTCTCTGAGGAAGCATACACCAGGCACCGTGTGGGGCCATGCTATGAAGTACTTGGTGGTCAGACAGCCCAGCCAGACCTCAGAGCAACTGCTCCCTCGGAACAGTGGAGGATTTTTGGAGCATTATATCATATGATGGCTTTCCTCACAGGATTGCAATCCTGCAAAAGAGATGCCATGTACTGCATTTCTGAGCTCTTGCAGTAGCTAAAAGGAAATCAAAAGGTCAAAAAAGTTCTCTTCTAGTACACTACACACTGGCACATTGTTTCTGCCACTGTAATGAAAGTCACAATTATGAAAGCTCTGGACCATCTGCCCTCAAAGCCACGGCCTGACCTAGTGGCATCATTCTTTTTTGGTATCCCACAGGCCCTGATACCAACAACCAAGTTGGCCCATGTCAACATCGCACAATTGAATTCCAAAAGAAGCAACCTCTTCATTCACCTTTACTGTTAAGCAAAACACTGAAAGGAAATGACAAATTTCTTTAATCATAAAAAAGTCTGGCTAGGGGACACAGAGGAAAGCTTTGCCATTCATCCAAGATAAGCCATAAGACCTCATAAATATAGAACTCCAGATAAAGCACTAAGAACTAAGTACTTCATATTTGTTGCTCCCATATTTTGGGTTGAACAGAAAAAAAACCAATACAATGCACTGTAAACAACCCAAAAATGTGCCAAGGGAGCTGAGATGGCTTGTGAATGGCAATGCAGCCCTCACTACACAGGTCTGTGACTTTTCCACACGTACTTAAAAGAACACAAGGCCACAAGAATACCTGATTGCATGCACACACAATCTTCCTATTCAGATGCCTCCATCCCACACATGAACACCTAGGAGCACACGGAAAGGAGCTAAACTGGTAAACAAGGTCACATCATATTTGTCTGTGTGTGTTGGTCTTGGTGCTTGAACACAGGGCCTGGGCACTGATCCTGAACTTTCGTGGTCCATATTCTACCACTTGAACCACAGCTCCACTTCTGACTTTTTTTCTGATAATTAATTGTGGATTAGTCTCACAGACTTTCTTGCCTGGCTGGGCTGGCCTCAGACAGCAGTCTTCAAACTTGAGCCTCCTGAGTAGCTAGGATTATAGGCATGAGCCACCTGCTTCATATCATTTGTTAATTGAAAGATTCTGGGCAAATATCATGTAACCCTTTTACTAATTACAATAAAAAAATTTCTTAAAAAAAAAACAATAGCCAAGGTGTATTGTTTGTGAAAGTTGCAAATATCCATGCTGTAAGATGAAAAAGAGGACAGTAGACAGCTTACAGAATACCACTACCAGTCAACATTATCGGGAAGAGAAATGACTACAAGAAAACTATACCTGTTTTTTTCCAGTTTAACAAAGGCATCCTTTATCATTTCATCTTTCTTAGTGTAGAAAGGCAATCTTAAAGCATGAGTTAACAGAAACAAATGATTCAGAGCTAATGTTTTGCTGTCTTTAAAGTTACTGTGGTATCAAATGATTTTACAGCCCTCTTGAGCCAGAAAAATCACTTGGAAGCAAAGTGCAACTACCTGAGCAAGTCTACTACATATAGTGGCAAATATTCTTAGAAAGTTAGAGAAACCTTTATGTTGCTATCAGTACCCAGAGACAGATGATAATGTCTGTATGCCCTGCTAAAACTGTCAGCAGTAATATGTGGGGGAAAACCTAAACCAGAAGTTTTAAGGAATTATGAGGTTCTAAAACAGCAGAAGACTCTGTGGCAATGGCTTGCATTAACAAATCAGATCCCTCTCCTAGTCATAAAACACTAACTGTAAGGAGCTAAAAGAAAAATCCATGCATAGTACAAAGGGGGGGTCATCAGAGAAAAGGGACTTCGTGAGTACTGGTGAATGCCAAACAAAATGTCTTGGACTGGCATTCCCTGAGGCAAAATCAGACAAAATCATGACAGAGTCATGGGAAGAGCCAGAGTGGGCCAGCTCATCTCATGCAAATAGCATGGTGTCTAGACATTCAGGCTGTTGTGAAGATTAGCTGACATACTAAATAAAGGTGATGCACTTTGACAGAAAAAAAAAAGATTCTGGAGTCAGATTGCTTGGGTTAAAATGGGTTAAAATAGAAGATCCATTATTTTCTAGTTGCTGTGGGCTCAGTTTTTTCATCTATAATGTGAAGATAATTTCACAGGTATTACATATGAGACGTAGCTGGGGCAATGCAAAAATGATGGCTGTTGCTACTGATGGTAGAGGAAGTTTTTGGAGAGTGGTGTTTAAACTTAGGGCCTTGTACTTATGAAGCAGATGCTCTACAGCTAAGCCATGCCTCCAGCACTGTTTTGTTCTAGTTGTTTTCAAGATAACATCTAACGTTCTGCCTGGGCATGTATCTGGACTGCAATAGCCTTCTTTAGGCCCCTTGTCATAACTGAGATGACAAGTCCTCAGACCTTTCTGCTTAAGCCAACTGGAACCACAATTCTGATGTCAGCCTTCTACACAGCTAGGATGACAACACATGCCACCATACCAAGTTATTCGTTGAGAAGGTTTTAAAACTTTTCTGCCCAAACTTGCCTTAAGCCCTGAATATTTTCCATTGCAGGTACCCAAGGAGCCACTGTTTTACAGTGTGAGCCATTGGTATCCACAGAAGAAACTCTATGAATCAATCAATCAGTCAAAATCTGAAGGTGTTCTGCATGAAGAACATAAAAGGTACTGATGAATTAGGAGAAATAAGGCTGTAGGATACCATAGAGAAGCACAGTAAGTGCCTAGAGCCAGCCAGGAAGTAAGGAAGGAAATCCATAAGGGTGCTTTGAGTTTTGAGGTAATATATAGTATTGGTGTTCCTAAAGTTGCAAGAGTATCTGTGTCTGACCAAAATATCAATATCTAGCAAGATGCAGAGAGAGACAGAAAGAAAGAGACAGAGAGAGAGACAGAGAGGGAGAGACAGACAGACAGAGAGACAGAGAGGGAGAGACAGACAGACAGACAGAGAGAGACAGAGAAAGAGAGACAGAGAAAGAGAGACAGAGAGAGACTGCAAGAAGGAAGGGGAAGGAGAGGGAGAGAAAGTGGGAAGAACGGGGATAATGATGATGGAATTACATGTCTATAAGTTTTAGAGGTGAGGAATGCCTCATGGCTAGTGTGACATTATGTGATTCAAAGAAAAAGAGATTTAGTACAGCACCCACGAGTGTAGATAGAGGAATAGGTGACTTCATAGAATTTTCTAGAAGCTGTTTATGTGATGCATCACATTAAGACTCTTAAACCATGCCTTTTAGAAAAACCTAGACTATGTTCTTCCAGGCTTCTGGGATTGGAATTCATTTTCCTTCACTGAGACTCTAGGCTGAATCTGGCCAAGAAAAGCCTTGGTATTTAATCAAGTTACAATTCATGTGTGAGTCATATCCAGCTAAATAACATTAAACCCAATATCATATGTTTATTACATTTTTTCTGGACTATGATTTGGATTTTGAAATGGCTACAGACAGGCTGAATTACATGAATCTGCAGAGGAAGTAAATTTACAAAACATAAACATCTGTCAAGGGTTTATTAATTAGTAGCAGACATAGTGGGTGATAAAACATTGTATTTTCTGTACCAGCATCTATTATCTTCTTTGTCTTCAATCAACTTCTAGAAATAAAGTTGGCATTCTGGGTAGTGCTTAAAATAGAACAAGGGTGCTATTTTCTAAATTACTCTGGCCTACCTCCCAATGATATATTTCGATACTAAAAGCAACATAATATTCATCAATTAAAATCCAATAGCAAATATATTCAAAAATGACCAGCCATTTCTGTGTCAAAGCAATAAATGTGTATACTGAAATACTTTAAAATTAAAGTTAAAGGGTGCTTCAACTTTAGGAGCACTGCAAGGTAGTAAAACTGATAGATATGAAAGCAAAGCAGGAGTTAATGGAATATTACAATGAGTGATTGTGGGTTTTGCCTTATTTGTAATAAACTCCCCCTCTGTTCTTATTGGAAAAGTACCACCATGTACTATAATATTTATCAAAGCATATGGGGATTTCCAGTTAGTGATTTCATGTGACCAATACAGTGTGCCGTTGAATACACAACTAGATGCATGGATTCACATTTTAAATATACACCTAGCCTGATTAAAGACCAAGGAATCAAGACTGCAAGACCAAAACTATACAAGATGAAACAAAACCACCTTTAGCCCAGATCATCATAAATGATAAACTATTTTATGCTATACAGGTTTTTAGAAATAAATCGGAAGCTTCCACCACTATCAGCTCCCATCTGTGGGCTGGAATCCTGAGGCTTTTTTAAATTTGAATCTCTTCTACTTTAGTGTACACAAAGCAGACCATGACACGTCTGTTAAACTGGACTGTGGAGTTGGAGAATGAGTGATTACTCTGTTTTCTGGTGCTGGAGAAAATAATTTTTCACTCACTCAGAGATACCTTCAAGATGCCATCCCTTCTCACTCCCCTGGAGGACAGATTTCTGAGTGGGGATGTGGAGGAGTACCTTGCAGTAGAGGACTATATTATATACTATTTATACTTCTCATTCATAGACTCTGCATAAGAACTCATTTAATCTAGCTGAACCCAACTCATCGCACCACAGAGGAAGAGATTCTTACAGTTCTCCTCCACCCTGCGCCATGAGTGGTACCTTCAGAGAGTCTGAATGGGGCCTCATAAGAGCTCTGAGTGTTCATCACACCACACTCAGAGTGATTCTAGCATTTAAAAAAAAAACACATTTTTCACATGCCAGCATCCATATATGGCAGTCAGTAACTTCATATTGTCTTGTGTCTTGTATATATATATATATATATAACATATATATGCATATATATATATAACATAAAATATTTTGACATCTTAAAAAAACACTTCTAAGCACTGAGAATGATGGAACATGACTATATTCACAGCTAGTAGGAGACAGAAATAGGAGGATCATGCTCCATGCCTGGGCAAAAGCATGAAACTGTATCTGAAAAAACTCAAATAAGGCCAGAGGCATGACTCAAGTGCTAGTGTATCTGCATAGCAAGCATGAGACTCTAAGTTTAACCTGCAGTCCAAAAAAAGAGAGAGGGGAGAGGGAGGGAAGGAGGGAAAAAAGGGGGAGGAGGAAGAAGAGGAAGAGGAAGAGGAGAGGAAGGAAGGAAGGAAGGAAGGAAGGAAGGAAGGAAGGAAGGAAGACGTTCTAGTTGAGGAAAAACCATCTGTCCTAAGGCAGTCCAATTCTTAGAGCTATCAAAGGCCCAGCAAGAAGAAGGCCTCTGATACACAAACTGACCAGTGCAGAGCCAAACCTCCTCAAATACTGGGGAGGAGGATGTTCCTTAGCCTTTGTCATCTCAGGGACAAGAGGGATTGCCCCTATGGCATAGATCCTCCTCCAAAATGAATAAAAACTAGTTAACCTACATGAGAAGGGGTAGCAATGTTTGTTAAATAATGCACCGTCTATCTGGCATATATAACCTTTCTATTAATTACAATAAAAAATATATTTAAAAAAACACTAGTTAACCTTACTTCAGAAACCCCAGTAAGGTTCTGGCCTAAACGCTTCCCTTGCTCCTAGCTCCTGCCTCCTGGCCACTCTGATGACTTTCCCATGGGCCCTGTGAAGCATGCCCTGACTCCCTTTTGTCCAGGACTAGTAAGTGTAATCAATTTTGCTCTCCTGTGCACTCCTAGGTTTTCTCAAGGCCTGATGAATGATCATACAGATTTTAAAAAATGAAACAATCCAGAGCCCAGCCAAGGAAACCATGATAAAGAAAGGTTTTGAAGAGATGCAGCTCTGTCTCACCATGACTGCAAGCCTTCCCTCAACTTCATTGGCCAGGAGCGCAGTCATCTCCACATGTGTCCTCTGTCTTCACAGAACATATCAGAAACTTGACCATGACAGTGATTTTATGGATAAGATACAGACTACCCTTCCCTCTGAACAGTCTTTCCAAATCCAGTTCTCCTGCCATGTTAACATGGCAAATGTTAGTATTTAGTGTGTGGTGCTAGGGTGATAAGAACCTCTGAGAGAGGTGTTCTCCTATGGTACCAGTCTTGGTTCAGGGGTCAGCCTCATCCTTCTGGACCCTTCTAGGAAGAACTATGTCCCCATTCTTGTCTACTACACCAATATAGTCTACTCCAGACTCCTCCTCACACATCTCCCCCCTGGGCGGGGAGGAGGAGCTGGTGCCTTATGAATGAAAAATTACTATGTCCTTGTAAAACAGAACAGTGGAATCCATCATTCTCAAATTTATCAGTCTAGCTTGTCAGATTTGTTCATGTACACACAAAGTGTAAGACTTTAAAAATTAAAAAATGCCAGGTCAGGCATGTAGTGTATGCCTGCAATCTCAGCCCTAGGGAAGAAAAGGCAGGAAGATCACATGTTTAAAGGCTAATCTGAACTAAAAAGCAATTAAACTAAAAATGTTGATTCAGAGCCTAAATTAATCTGCCTAATATAGCCCTTAAGGCAGATGCTGCGATATAACTTTGCCTTTGGCCTTATATAAATCCCTGTATTTCCTACACCTTCTTTTTTTTCTGAATTTTAAGGCTATTAAGCTGCCCTTCAAAAAAGAAAAGTTTAGCCTTTCAGTTTTGTTATTATTACACTACCTGACTATATTTTTAATTTTATTTTTTTATTTTTATTTTTTTGTCTTTTCTTTTTTTATTTATTTATTATTTTTGTAATTAGTAAAAGGGTTACATGATATTTGCCAGATAGAAGGTGCATTAATTCACGTACATTGATACCCTTTCACATGTCTTGGTACCCATTTCCCTCCCCCCCACACCCCCCCACCCGTCTTGGTTTTCCCCCCTTCCCTATCAAATTTCAAATAACCAAATACAAATAAATTCAATATATCATATAACAAAGTGAGATACTATAACAATATGAGATACCCAAGGGACAGCAAAGGAGATGAGAGACAACATAGTACCTGACTATATTTTTAATATAAAAACAAGTATCTGAACAGAAAGCATCTAATCTATGCTCGCTGATAGCTGTGCTGGAGATCAGTATTCTGACTCCTTGTGGTATCCTGTCCTTTCCTCAGAAGGATGAGCAGTGAGGAATGTCAAGGCAGCCCTCCCAGGGGACCATGAGTGACTGACAGAGTTTAGAGGGGCCAACAGTGACATGGGAGCAAGTCTACAGGCACAGTACCTACAAGTGGCTGCCACTGGATGTTCAGTGGAGCTGCCATTCTGAACTAGGTCCACATTTGCTGACCCACAAGACTACCTTTCTATGATGCTGCAAAGGCATCAGTGAACAGAAAGTGAACAGAAAGATAAAAAATTTCTC
The DNA here is from genome assembly GCF_031878675.1 of Megascapheus bottae. NCBI lineage: Eukaryota > Metazoa > Chordata > Mammalia > Rodentia > Geomyidae > Megascapheus > Megascapheus bottae. The sequence continues at coordinate 9,030,863 of NC_143520.1, read as the reverse complement.
TACCCGGCCTCTTGGACTTGATGTGCCTTGTGATCTGCAGAACCTTGACTTCCAATCTTGTGACTCAATTATCTTTTTGTAAACACACTCAACTAGTTCAAAATGAAAAGACTGAGACTCTTGCCAGCTCAACTGCTTCTAAAGCACCAGGTGCCTCAGGCCCAAGAGACTTCCGACCTGGGATCAGACTACTTTGAAAATAATCCAACTGTTAGTATTAACCATTAATCCAAGTTATTACATAAGTGTTCATGTGCAGCAATCATATTATCATTTTTAAACCCAAAGGGCTTTTTCTATTATCTAATCACAGAGGAAATTATTTCTTAAAGATGATGACACTGAGTTACTGCTAAATGAAGCAACAGTAACACATCCTTCCAGTGAAGCAATAAAATTGGATGAGTTTGGTTTTGTTGTCTTTCACTTGGGTTCCAGTTCAAAATTTCTGTTAGCTAATTAGCTAACTGCATTAGTCAGCTTTGTGTCACTACAACAAGTACACTTGAGACAATGAACAAAAAGAAAGGTTTTTTTTTTTGGGGGGGAGGCATGCTGGTAGTTTTGGAGGTTTCAGTCCATGGTAAGTTGGTCTTGTTGCTTTGGGCTTGTGGTGAGGCAACATAGCATGGTAGGACTGCACACTGGAGCAACACTGCTCACCTTGTGGTCTAGAAGCAAAAGAGCGAGTAGGCCTACATCCTACAGAGGCATACCTCCAAAGAAACTGAGGCCTCTCATTAGGCCCCCGATTTCAAAGGTTCAACCCCTCCCCATAGTAGCATCCTGGGGATAAGCCTTTAACACACAAACCTTTGGGGAACATTCGAGCCAAACTTCATATAGCTATCTTGATAAGCCAATGGCTGCACAATCAAGATCTGATAAACACAACATGTTAATTAGTATACATTTAGGATTTTCCTAACAGAGGATCATAATAGTTCAAAAGCTATGTACATACATCCATAAAGGATGAGGCTAAGCGAAATGAACTCCAGGATATGGAAACAATCTTTGTGATTGTTGTTCTTAATGTTCTATGTGAAGCTATTTCTTTCTTCTTTTCCCTTTAAGGTTTATCTTGTGTTGTTACTGTATCTAATTTGTTACCTGGTATATTGTATACACGTTTATTTGTGTATTTGAAAATGGTAAGGTAAGGGAAAACCAAGATGAGGGAGTAGGGGGAGGGGAAGTGGGAGAAAAACATGGGAAGGGATAACAATTTTCAGGAAGTAATATACCCACTACCTGATGAATGTAACTGTAGCCCCTCTGTAATCACCCCAACAATAAAATAAAATTTAAATTTAAAAACAAAACAGCTGCCATTGCTGTGTATAAATGACCCTAAAGCATGGTGTGTAAAACTGTACCATTTTATTGTCCTCAGAGCGTCTATGTCAGGAATTCAGCAATGGCATAATTTAGACAGCAAGCCTCTATTCCCTAACATCTGTTCTCTTCTCTGGGATCACTTGGTGAATAGTAGGGTTGAAAATCTATGTCCAAGAGTGTCTGTTCATTTATGCATATCTGGCACAAGGCTAGGAAGGCTAAAGAATGGGCTCCACCAAGACTTTGTAAACAGAGCATTTCCATGGCATGCAGCTGCACGTCTTACATGGTAAGACTTTTAAGTAAGTCTGCAAATGCAAGTGTTCCCGAAGAACAAGCCTTTTATGATCTAGCCTTAGAAGTCACCTAAGGTCACTTTTGCAAAGGAGAATCAAGTGGAAGAGCAAGGGGCATAGACCTACTTCCCTCTGGGAAGACAGTCACATCTCATTGTCTGATAAACCAGTATTATGAATTTTTATTGACAAGCATGTTTGCTTATAGAATATAAACCATGAGTGGCTGTAATTATATTTCTAGATAATCTGCTTCTGGTTTAGGAGAAGGCAAAGTCCTAGGAAATGGAATGCCTAAATGGGTGTTACATAAATAATTATTTGGAATAATGCCAAAGGAAACAATTGGTAGAAAATCTACTGTCATCTTTATTTCTTTAATTTTACAAAAAAAATTTTTTTTTGCCAGTTCTGGGGCTTGAACTCAAGGCCTGAGCACTGTCCTTGGACTATCTCAAGGCTAGGGCTCTATCACTTGAACCACAGAACCACTTCTGGCTTTTCCTATGTATGTGATACAAGGAGTTCAAGCCAGGTCTTCATGCATACTAGGCAAGCACTCTACCACTAGGCCAAATTCCTGGCCCTTACCAAATTTTTTAAGTTGGGCCAAAAGTCCCCATCTCATAAAAATTAGATGTGCCAAGTTAAAATAAAGCATTTAAGAAGCCAGGAAACTTAAGAGGAAATCATTTAACTTGTAGGGCTAATTATTTTGTGACAAATTATTTTTGGATCACAACTCAAGTTCTAAACAGAGGTGGGAAGCAGGCTGGGAATGGAAATGACATGGGAGAGTTAACTGGACAGTATGTGCCAGTTATGTGGATTCAACTTACAAAAAAAAAACCCTCATTTCCTCAAACTGGTTTTTGGACCATAGCTTATAATCTTTGATTTATATTAGATGGTATGTATTTATTTCCTAAATTTGGATTTGCTCTGGTTCTCTTGGTCTATTTTATATTCTTCTCTGAAAGTATAAAGCTTTAGTATATAGATCTATAATTAATTAGTTTTATAAGCTATTCTGGTTCAAGCATTGAGCTCAGTAATTACTATTTGTATCTTATTTCATGTTCAATAGTCCTTTGGGATTAATGTCTCTGAAGCCATTTTACCCATAAAGAAACCTAGCTTCAGGAAGGTTACATTAACTAACAAAGGTAAAAAAAACACTAATAACAGAGATTGGGTTCACATGTAAATATGGTTTGATCCCAACAATTGTAACCTTAACCACCACATGTTACATAATATGGGACTGTTGATGAATGTGACTCTCCTAAGGCAAGATGAAGGTAAGCCTTTTGGCACTTCTCTGGGTGTAACATATCTGGATTATCTACCTTGAAGGAAGAAACTGAAGTTTAGCTAAAGAAATGATTATGCAAAGACAGTGCCTTTTGTCCAGGAATACTGGAAGTCTAAGCTTGTATAAGAAACTGAGTTCACAGCTGGGTGTCTGTGATCCTAACTGCTCCAGAAGCTGAGATCTGAGAACTGCAGTTTAAAGGCAACCTGGGCAGGAAAATCTGTGAGACTCTTGTTTCCAATTGACCATCAAAAAATAGGAAGTGGAGGTGTGGAACAAGTGGTAGTGAGCTAGCATGAGTACAAAAATACAGGGACAGCACCCAATATTGCTATGAATGAATGAAAGGAAAGAAAGGAAGAAAGTGAAGGAAGGAAAGAAGGAAGGAGGCAGGGAGGGAGGGAGGGAGGGAAATGAAAAAGGGAGGAAAGAAAGGGAGGAAGGAAGAAAGAGAAAGAAAAAGAGAGGGGGTAGAAGGAGAGGGAGGGAAGGAAGCAAGGAAGGAAGAAAGGAAGGAGCAAAGAAGGAAACCGAGTTCCTGGCCCCAGACAGTTTCTCTGCAAACCTGGAAAGAGAAAAGAGTTGCTCTCCTGGTAAAGTACGATCATTAGGAAGATGCTTTCCACATACTTATCAGAGAAGATAAAAGCCAAAGGAATCAGATATTTTTATGCTCAACAATCTTTCTTGGAGGTATGTTTCATGATTCTCCTTTTAAGAAATGTTTTGAAAAAGATTCCTTCAAAACTCTTGCTCCATTTCCTTAGAGAGAAAATTCAAATAGAGTTGTCATACATCAAACATATGACAGAAGCAATTTTTAATCACTTAAATTATTTATTCTCATCACTGAATGCTTCATACAATTCCTCTATACATAATTTATTATGCCATTTATGTTTATTAAAAATTGATCATAGGGACATGCCCTTTCTCCATTTTCTGAGGCTACAGATATTTCTCTGTCAAATCAATTGGAAATACACAACCTGGTATTTTCCTCATTTTTTTCTTAGTCCACTTTAATTGTTTGCATGTCTCTTTTCTAGAAGTCCACTTCCACAGATAGATGAGAGTATATCTTAGTTCAGTAAGTGTTTATTTCCTTTTTTAATCCAGCAAGAACCCTTATCTGAAGGCCACTTTCTTACCCACAGAATCCTTCAGAAAGAAAAAAGGCTTACTGAACTTTTCTAATTTGACCCTCCCCTGAAAACCAATATAAAAATGAGGCATGTTGGGCCGGGAGTTTGGCCTAGTGGTCCAGTGCTTGCCTAGCATGCATGAAGACCCAGTTTCGATTACTTGGTACCACATACGTAGGGAAAAGCTAGAAGTGGTGCTGAGGCTCAAGTGGTAGAGTTCTAGCCTTGAGAAAGTCCAAGGACAATGCTCAGGCCCTGAGCTCAAGCCTAGGACTGGCAAAAAAAAAAAAATTGAGGCACAAAAGAACAAAATTCTAGAGTTTTCCATGACAGAGGCCCTAGATTGAAGAATTATGTCTCTCTCTCTGAATTTTCTTTTCTGTTCCCCTACCACTACACGTGGATGATGCTTTCTTGGTTTTCTTATGTCTGCAGCTATGTGTTAACTTTCTTATCATCTTTTTCTCCCCTGCTCATCTTCAATTTCTTCCCAAACCCTCTCCTTTTCAAACTTCTCAACTCTATGACTTGAGCTGTTCTCTGTAACTCAGCAACACCAAGTCTTCTCACTAATGTCTCTGGCCATCATCTTAGCCACTCAGGCTCAGCCCTGGCCATTCCATACAGGAAGAAGCAGAAAGGAATATACTATGTGAGAGGCATGGAAGCCAGGCACTTAAGTGGCTCACAATGTATTAGTCTACAAAAGCTTTGCCATGTTATCCAATTTGGTGTGTCCAAGTTGGCTTTCCTTGGTTTACCCAGCCTACTCCCCATGTGTCCAGTCCTACAGGGAGCTTCCAAAATTCCCTATTATAGAAAATGAGATGATCACTGAATGTCCAGACAGAAATCCCATCTCCATTGCTTCTTCATTTTCATCTTCTCAATCAACCTTCAGCATCTCTAAATGCAACCCAAAGCTCCATACCTTTGGAAGCACTCTCCTTAGCTTTGTCTTTTGTACCAAATTCTGGGGGTATCTCCACCCTCCATCTTCATTAGCAGGCAAAAGGCAGATCTGCTCTTCCATAATGATAGAGATTAAGTCCAAGGGTTTTGTTGTTGTTATTGTTTTGGGAGTTGTTTTGGTTTGGTTTTTTGAGATAGGGTCTTGTGTAGCCCATGCTAGCCTAGCCCTCTGAGTGTATGTATGACCATTCCCAGCTTAAGTACAGTGTTCTTGACATGCTTCGTTAGCTCTTAACATTTGGTGATGCCCCTATTTAATTCTCAGGGCTTTTATTTTGCAAACTTTAGGTGTGACAACTTTTCTTCCCCATATGCCTATACAGATTCATTCTCTACATTCTACTCTCTAACCACACAAACCTTCAATTCATGACAAGGCCATGCAATTGGCTTTTGCCAGGGAGCATGCTGCTTCTCCCCCTGCAAACGTCTTCATTTGTCTCCACTGGATGACTCCTCTATCCTACAGTAAAGTTAGGGACTGGGTTATGGGTACGCCCCACTCCCAGCATGTTCCCAAGAATCCTAGCACACTCCCAGATCAGCATTCATCATTCCAGATTACTGAATTTTATTTCCATTAGACTATAAGCTCCATGAGAATAGAACCTCTGTTCTATGCTCAATGTCTACGGCAATATGTACTAAATAAATACCAGTGTATTGAAAAATGACTGTGAGCTAGAAAGATAAATAGAAAGCACACAAATTGGGAGAAGATATTTTCTAGCTATGAATCAGAGCTCAAAAACTTAAGCCCCTTAAAACAAATCCTCAGAGAAATAACAACCTCATTAATAAGTACGATAAAGAAGTACAGAGAGCTGGGCACTGGTGGCTCACACCTGTAATCCTAGCTACTCAGGAGGCTGAGATCTCAGGATCGAGGTTCAAAGCCAGCCTGGGCACTAAAATCCATGAGACTCTTATCTCCAGTGAACCACCAGAAAACTGGAAGTGGTGCTGTGGCTCAAGTGGTAGAGTGGTAGCCTTGAGTGGAAGAGCTCAGGGACAGAATCCAGGCCCAGAGTTCAAGCCCCACAGCCATGGGGGTTGGGGGTTTACAGAGAGGCTTCTCTGAAGAAGAAATATGGATAGTCAATAGACACATAAAAAATGTTCAACATCTCTGGCTAAAAAAGAAATGCTAATCAAAACAACATTGCGATTCTACCTCATCCCAGTTAGAATGGCCGTAATCAAGAAACAGATGCTGGTGGAGATGTGGTTACTACACTGTTGATGGGAATGTAAACTTATTCAACCATGCTGTAAAGCAGTATGGCAGCTCTTCAAAAGACTAAGCATAGCACTTCCCTATGACCCAGCAATCCCATTCCTAGGCATTTACTGAACTGACCACAAACCAGCCTGCACTAAAGCTACTCGCACAACTATGTTCAATGTAGCATTATTTACCATAGCTCAGATATGGACTCAATCCAGATACCTCTCATTAGATGAACAGATCAAGAAAACATGGTATATATACACAATGGAATTCTATGCTTCCATCAGAAAGAACAACATTGCACCATTCAGATATGGTGGGACAAAGTGTGAACCAATTCAACAGTGATACTCACTAGATACTATGTTGAAGGAGGAAAAGTAAGAGAAAAATGAAGAAGGGGGTAACACTGTTCAAAAAGAAATGCACTCATTATATGACTTATATAACTGTAACCCCTGTGTACATCACCTTTGCAATAAAATTAAAAATAAATAAGAATGACTTGTGGTCCTCTGTTCCACTAGTGGCCTATGATGCTTTCTGTATATTGTGTAGTGCTCTCCTTTTGACTTTGAGCTATATTTCTGACTTGCTCCAATCAACAGAAGGCTATAAATGTGACACCCTGATACTTCTGCTTTTGAGAGCCTAATCTACATGGAAAAAGAGAGAAGTCCTTTATGCTTCCCAGCAGAATTCTGTCCATTATTTCACCCTCTGAATACAGCTAAAAGATTAATCCTGGGCAAAAACAGAAGACATGGTCAGAGGAGCCTTGTGTAGATAAAAGAAATGTAGACAAGTAAAATGACAGAAGTCTTAACTAAGTTCTGAGATTGTTTGCTATACAGCAATAAATAAATAAAAGAGATTATGAAATTACTGTACGAAATGAATGTCATACAATGATAACTCAATCTTTCTATAAAGTATTTATAAGAAATAGCAGACTCAAAAGAAAATAAGCAACAGGATTAAAAGGAAATAGAAAAACTCATACCATTAGCTTCCATTTATATCACATTTTCCTCTGTTATTCTCCTTGGTTTAAGACATTTTCCAGTGAAAAGATTTTCCTATTTTTTTTTCTTTAAAGAGATTCCAGGTCTGACATTAAAACAGAAGTGTCCAACCAAGAATGACGTGAGAACATTAACACGTGGACAAAAACTACAAACTTCCAGGGCCCACCCATCGCTGCTGTTCCCTCTTTCTTCTTTACCAGCAAACCAGGGGCTGTGGTGCTCTTGGGGGACAGGGCCCTCTGGGGATTCTGAGCTTAGCTACACTAGACACTGATTTCATTCTGGCTCCATAGGGATAATCTATCCTCTCCTTATCTCCTAAGGAACAGAATGACCAGCTTTTGCACTTACCCTCATGAGTTGTCTATGGTTTAGGAGGAAAAATGACAGCTACTCAATATCTTTAACCCAGGTATTCAATCAGTTACACACACATGCACCCAAGCATATACAAGCATGAGCATGCATGCACATGTGCTTGCATATACTCATGGAGATAGCTAATGTACATCATTACATAATCTATACATTATTTTTAAACCCCAAATATTAGACATTTTCCCTCATTCTGCACATGCATGTGCAGAATGAACACTAAATTTATACTGCTTTAGAGGAGTTTGAGATTAGTACTTCTAGTCATTGCTGCTCTTTTAGAAAGAAAAAGGTTATTACATAAGAACTATGGCCTAAACAAAATATTTACAATTATTTTATTTAAATCTAAAAGCAAAATGTAAGAACAATTGTAATACTTTATAGTGGATTAGTGGCTTGAACTCATATAGGTAAAATTACCATGTATTCTATAAAACATATGTCTGATTTAAAACTACCTGTAATTAACAAATTTTCTTTTTCTTTTTTGTGGGTCATGTGGCTTGAACTTGGCCTGGGCACTGTCCCTGAGCTCTTCAGCTCAAGGCTAATGCCATTGAGCCAAGCACCATTTCTCATTTTCTAGAGGTTAATTGGAGATAAGAGTCTTAGGTCCCTTTGTGCCTGGGTTGGCTTTGAACATTGATCCTCTGATCTCAGCCTCCTGAGTAGCTAGGATAATAGGCGTGAGCCACCATACCCAGCCATTAACAAATTTTCTGTGATGGAGATTTGGATTTCAGAGGGATCCAACAGCCTGAGTATTGCATGTACAGAAAGAAAAGGATCTATTTTCAGTGTCTACAAAGCTCTGGACACTGAGTGAGACTCAGGACTGCAAGCATAAACATCCATGTCCTGTTCACTAGAGAGACAGAGCATGATCTCCTTAACAAAATCTACCCATTAGAAATGGAATGTATTTCTATTCTTTTCTTTCCCCCTCCTCCTAGATAAAAGCTGTCAGAATAGATGCCATCTCAGTTGCTCCTGGGACCTACTTATTCCCTGCTACCAAGTAGCACAGGGAGGCATCAGAATTTGGGGAGGAAGAACAAGCAGGCAGTGAAAAGGAACCAGGCACTCCCCATTACTTTGTATTCTAAGGACAAGAAAGGGCTGGGGATAGAATCAGAAGGAACCTGGAAGATTTGGTCAGTCAGTCCTGGCACCTCACATACAGGAAGTGGAAGGGCAGTAGGCTGTGTAGATGGCAAAGATGGGAACTAACCCTTCTCACAGGCAGGCCAACAGGCTGAGCCTTCTCATCTAATTTTACTTAGTAGATATTCAGTAAGCATCTACTGGGTGGGTAGGTGAATGATGAAGGCAGGCAATTAGCATCCAGATTCCACTTGTCTAGGTGAGCCTGGGAGTCAGCAGGTCAAAGTGGGGAAACAGTGGAAAGGCCCTACTGTACCCCAAAGTGGAGAACGCTGTTCCTGAGATTATGCTTGTGAAATCAGTGCAAGCTCCATGATGATCTGACACAGTGGAATTTATGAAATGTAACAGATTCATGTAGACCTGATTTCTGCCAAGCTCTATAGCATCTTATTTCCTTGTAATGGGCAGAACTGTGTCTTGAGAAAGTACAGGGTTGCTCAAACTATGTAAGGGTCTGGAGATCCTATGGAGTCTCAAGAGAGCACCAAGAAAAAACAAGTACTCCTCCATGTACCATGAAGGTGCTCAGAAGATATTTGTTTCTAGCTTCAAAATCAAATTCTCTGCTTACAAAAAGCACAAACTGAAAACTACACGTATGACAGAAAGAATCCTACCACTGACATACTCTGTATCTTCAGACAAATTATTGAAACCTTTGAACCTCATTCCAATCTCTGAAAAACAGAGATATTTTTAGTTTGCACAGCCAATTTGAGGCTCTAGTAAGTTATATGAACACACCTTGAAATTATCTCACAAATACAAGTTTTGCAGAAATAAGAGGGGCAAATCTTTTAATAAAGAAATTTCTTGCTGGGTACTGATGACTCATGCCTGTAATCCTATCTACTCAGGAGGTGGAGATCTGAGGATTGCAGTTCAAAGCTAGCTCGGGCACTAAAATCTATTAATCTCCAATTCGCCACCAGAAAACTGGAAGTGACACTGTGGTCCAAGTGGTAGAGTGCTAACCTTTAGCTGAAGAGTTAAAGGACAATGCCCAGGCCCAGAGTTCAAGCCCCATGACTAACAAGAAAAAAGAAATGAAAAGAAATTTCTCAGTAAGTCAACTGGTACTATCAATGAAGGTTCTATTTCTTGCTTTTGTAGCAACAAAACCACAGTATCTAAAGGAAAAATAGTATTAAGGAAGATTCTTAGAACCTGAGATAATTCCACAAACATCTGGAAAGTATGCTGAATCAGGGTGTGGGGGAAGTTCTTGCTGGCACTTTAAAAACTTACCTCAATAAGTTAGCAAACAATGATAGAGAGTAACCTGAAATCCCAAATTCCATGTCAGTGGCCTCCAAATAAAGATGTTGGCCCTGCTTGTATGGGGAAGTGTGATGTACATTATCAAATTATCAACCTGTCATAAGATAAGGAAACTGTGTAACATGTACTTGTGTGAAGATGTGTATATTTTGCCAGTGTATGTTACCGCAGTCATGTACTGGAATGCATTTCCTGTTGTTGAAAATAGGTCATAATGTAATAATTGGTTATTTTTATTTGCTGTAAATGTTAAAAATAAAAATGAGAAAATGGAACTGGGTAGGGGATGGCTTATTCTAGGTCACATTAGCAACTGTGGGACTTGATCTTAAATCCAACACTCTCCCGTATCTGTAGAATGGCAGGCTCCTAAAATCTAATGGTTTCTCATCCATGATGTATCTGTGTATCATAAGCTCTACTTTCCCACAGAAAAGCCTTCAGAGCCACTTCAACCATAGCCCAGGGGCAGGTTAAGCCACATCTAGCTGTTCACAACTGAGAAATTTCCATATTAAAAGGTCTGCCATGGGCTGGGAAGATGGCTTAGTGGTAGAGTGCTTGCCTAGCATGCATGAAGCCCTGGGTTTGATTCCTCAGTACCACATAAACAGAAAAAGCTGGAAGTGGTGCTGTGGCTCAAGTGGTAGAGGGCTAGCAAAAGAAGCCCAAGGACAGAGTCCAGGCCCTGAGTTCAAGCCCCAGGACCGGCAAAAAAAAAAGTCTGTCAATCCTGTTTCCCCAAAACCTGTATGTTTGAGATATATTCAAAGTACTTTTCATGAATAACTGTATCTGGTTCCAGTATAATTACTAATGATGTTCCCTTGCTTCTCACATGTATCAAGATATGGATGACAAACAAATTATAATTTGTGCATAGAGTAGGAAGAGAGTTCTAGGGTAGAACCAATCCCTGGAAGCTTGGTGTGGTGGTTTAGAACCAAGAGAGAGGCAATAACTGTCTCCGGATATTTAACTGGCTGCCTATATTAAGAAGCTTAGGTCATTCTGTGGCTTCAAGGGTTAGATTGCAGATTACCATGATGGACATGGGAGGAAGAGTATTTTAAGTGGCTCTAAAATACTCATTCTGGAGCCAGACTATCTAGGTTCAAATCCTGGTTCTACTATCAGTAAACTCTATCCTTTGTGTGATTCAGTTTCCTTTTCCTTATCTATAAAACCAAAATTGTATGTGCTCTATCATTTGCTACTACTATTATTAGTGCTGCTGCAAGCAGGTGATGAGTTCAGAGAAGAGGTTCCTGCATCTGGATCAGAATAGGGCTGTTGAGCGCATCCTGTAAAGGACAGTAGCCCGGGCTTAGCTGAAAAGGGAAATACCATCCCCACTGATGAACCCTAGTGGATCTGCTTGGGAAATTACCCCATCTTATCAGCTCACCAGTAGGGGCAAAGTATGTCAACAGGGGGGACCCATTGTCCTTGATGAGGACTGCATAGCAGTGAAACAATCTGGAAAAGAGACTCAGGGTAGAACTGTCAGGAGTGGCAAAAGGAAGCCATTCCCGCTGTACATACGCTGTTGAATGTGTGGGTAAGTGGGTTTGACTGTTCGCCTTGAATCCTGGCACACTAGCTGCTAACTCAAGTTAGTGCATTAGTGCAGAGTTAACAGCAGTGTTGCTTTCATAGCATTAAGAGGAGTAAGACATACATACACTGCATAGAACAAGTGACTGACAAATGCTGTGATTATGAGAATGTCCCTGACACTTAGGACAGAGTACTTGACTGGAAATTCAGTGAATACAGTTATGAAGAGCCTGTTTGAAGTCTCTCAGCCTAGTAAGCTGCTCCATCTCCTCCCTGTCTCTTGCTATAGGCTGCCTCACAGCAAGAAGACTGGTTCAGCAGTCCGTGAATCTCAATCCTGTGGCTGAGGCTGCAGAAGTGACCTGAAGTAGGATAGCCAGAGTATGACAGGCAGGGACAAATCAGGTATCCAGACTGGACAAGAAATATGAGGTAGAGCTGGTTGTGGTGACTCACATCTGTAATTTCAATTATTTAAGAGGAAGAGATCCTGAGGACTGTGGTCCAAGCTATCTTGGAAATAAAAAAAGAGGTGTGAGTGAAGGTGTGGGGCTAGATGCCAGAGCTGGGCAGAGACAGGACTGAAGCCAGAGTGACTTAGTAAAACTTAACACAGATTCTACCATCCACTGTTATTCCAATTAGAACCCCATCTTTTGAGGGCCCCTGCACATGCCCACATCTCTGACTTGGCTCTTCATCCCTCTCCCCACAGCAACACACCCCCTCTTTTCTAGGACATGTCCTGTTTGTTCTTCAGCCCTAGCATTTAGCCTTTCCTCAGTCTGAGGCACTCTTCCCCAGTCATGGGTCTGGCCCCTGCCATTCATATCTCAGCTCTCCAGGCATTTCCTCAGATGGGCTTGCCTTGACAGCTCTATCTGGAACTGTAGCCCCATCATTCTCCAGCCCATGTTCCCATCTGCTTTTCTCAGAGCCCTGATCACTATTTTAATTTATCTGAGTCATCCATTTTCTAGTTTATTGAGTTTCTCCCTGAACAAACTCCATGAAGACATACACCTTGCCTTTAACAAGCCTCCAGTGTACATACATTCAACAAACATGTGCAGAATGAATAGAGGAAGCAGAGAGGTGGGGTAGTGCTAGGATCACTGCCTGGGAAGCTGGGCTCAACTCTGTAACTGTGGGTACCTGCCATGTGAGTAGGAATGGCTGCTTCAAAACCTGAGGCCAGGACTTCGTACTTGTCCTGGAGAGGAGAATCCCTGGAGGAAAAGAATGATGTGATTGGGTCTTCCTCAGGAAGCAAGGAGCTATGGCATATGTCACAGAGCAGACCTGTGCTTGTTCCACTTCGGGGGAGCCTGCATTCAGCACAGGGCTTTCAGCTGTTAGCTCAAGAGGACAACAAGCAGCTGTGCCAGATCAGCTCAGAGGAACACGGGAGAGAATCTAACAGTTCCATAGAGGTAGGGACTTCTAGCTGGATGCAGGCAGCTCACACTTGTAATCCTAGCTACCCAGGAGGCTGAGATCTGAAGATTTTGTGTTAAAGGCCAACCTCATCAAATATCTCTGAAAAAATTTATATCTGCAATTCACCAACAAAAAGCCCAAAGAGGAGTTGTAGCTGAAGTGATGGTGCACAAGCCTTGAGAGAAAAAGCCAAGTAAAAGGGTGAGGCTTTGAGTTCAGGCACGCGCGCGCGCGCACACACACACACACACACACACAAGCAAACAAAACCCAAATAAACACTTCTGATGTTGGTTCTAGAGAGTGGGGAAATCTGCACAGAATTACAACTTTGTTGGAAGCCAAACAAAGGCACTCTGAGCATTCCGAAATAGGGGCACAGCCCTGTAAGGGTCTGACAAGTGTGTCCATCTTCAAGTCTTGGGACTTCTCCAGCCCACCAAAGAAAGCAGCAACCTCCAGAGAAGCGAACCAGTGTCAACATGCTTCCTCTACAGGGACAAACAGGCTCTCGAGCCAGAAGGCTAAGCACTGGAGGCCCAGAAACAAAAGACACTTTTAAAATGTCTTCCCTAAGACTCTTTTGATATCCATCAGCCTACTCAGAAAACATTCTAAGGAAATATTTAAGAGTCTTTAAGAAGATCATTTAGGGCCAGGAGTTTGGCCTAGTGGTAAAGTGCTTGCCTAGCATGCACAAAGACCCGGGTTTGATTCTTTGGTGCCACATACTTAGAAAAACCCAGAAAAAGCTGAGGCTCAAGTGGTAGCTCTAGCCTTGAGAAAAATCCAAGGACAGTCCTCAGGCCCTGAGCTTAAGCCCAAGACTGGCCAAAAAAAAAAAGATCATTTATTCAACACCTTTCACAAGTGTTGGTAAAACATATGTAGAACCTTAATAATTCCAATTTCATCTAGGAAAAAATATTACTGCTCTATACAATGTAATGCTTCCCACCATGGAGACTAGGCAGTAAAGAAGTTAAAGACTGAACTGAAAGAGGAACACAACTGTTTCTCTGTAAACAAATCCTTTTCGGTAATCTCCTTTGCCTGGAATTAGGTCAGAAGAAAGTAGAGGATGGAGGAGGCAAGGAAAGTCAGGAGGATCATTTATAGAGACCGGGACAAAGGCTGAGGTTTTCTGAGTAAAGCTGTGCTCTAGAAAAAGTCCTGCTTATGAGCCAGTGCAGCTAGCAACAGCACCAAAGGCAGAGTTAACCAAAACCACTCCCAGCCCTGAAGTTCAGAAGAAAATTAAGACAGTTTCCCCTACAGAGCTGATGGTTCCCAGGTCAACTTCGAGAACTTTGCAGACAGAAAGTTTACGAGAAACATGGAACTGAACTCTGAAATTCATAGATGTCCCCATATTCCCACTCTCTGGCCTGTGGAGAGAAGCAGTTCACTCAGCATTTCCTTTATCAGGATTTTTCTGTGAAATACCCCAAACCGTACCCTGCCTGAACATGGAAAAAGGAATCACATGAACAACTCCATACATCAAAGTCCCCATAGTAGAAAACAGAAAAACACATGCAAGATTTTTCTTTTCTCCACTTACCATCACCGAGCTCCTCTGTTTCGGGTGAGCTCAGCAGCATTAGGGCCTTGGATAATCTAGAAATTGCTTCCATATGCGGGCACAGGAAAGAATGTCGTCCCTGGCTGCTTGAGAAGGAAGCTCTGGGCAGCCTCTCCTTCCTGCCAGAAAATGCTTCTTAAGCCTGTGACAGAGTCCCAGGCATCTGAACTGAGATCATGGGGTATTTCCAACTTCTCCAGTTTATAGATAGATGCCCAAGGTCATGGAGATAATGCCAGAGCTCGAGGAAGAACCTGTTTCTAACCCTCTATTCTATCCCTAGGTCATGCTTGCCTTTCACTCTGCAACCCATGCATCTGCACACTCACCATCTTGAAAGAAGGTTTCTAGCTCTTTTCCTATAGGAACAGGATGGCAAGCTGGGGTCTGGAGCACAAGGCTTACCTGGGAAGGCTGGCTCTGGCTCCCAGCACTGTGCACAGTTGTGCAGCAGTGCCTCCAGGGCCCTAGAACCCTAGACTAGACCTCAATCTAACCGCCCCATTCACACTAGGTCTGGGGAAAAGATGCCATTTAGGACCCAGCCAGCCCCTTCTTCTCCCCAGAACCCTAGCATGCAGAAACTTGGGGTAACTAAAACCTGAATCACATTATCTGAACTGTTTTCCCAGAAAAGGAAGCTCAATACAGTTTCAAAGGAATATCCTGGCCTGTCCCAATGCAAAATTCTCTCTGTGTCCCCCAGTGCCAGCACTGGTCAGACTCACCTGCACCGATGACTTCGTACCTGGTCCAAGCCCAGTGCCCCACAGAGAATGCCACTCCCAGGCTCAGCTACACATCACACAAGACTACTGTTTTTAAATGTCTACACTGCAGAGGATTGAACCTACACAGGGTTTGGTAGCTCTGCTAAATGCAGTTCTGGATCTTTCTTGTCTATCCCGTTGTATCTACTTTATGCTACTTTATGAGTTGAGTGTGTTAAAATGCCCTTCAAATAGTGCTTTGAAAAAAAAAGTACTAGGGTTTTTAAACTCAGAGCTGTGTGCTTGCTAGGAAGACACTCTATCACTTGAGCCTTTTTGCTTTAATTACTTTTCTTTTTCTTTTTTTTCAAAGAAGTAATTTCTTAGTACCTTCTCTGTGCCAGCTATTAGAGATACAGAGGCAGATAAGTCTTTTCTTGGTTATCTCTTATTCTCATGGGGCTTACATCCTACTTCAGCTGGTTCAGCAAAGAAATCACAACCTTACATTTCAACAGAGTGGAAATGCAGCACAACTGTATAAGATAAAGAAATAGAGATATTAAATAATTTATTTAGAAATAGGAAATAAAAGGTGTGACTTTGACCTTTATTTGGTCTAGCAACAAAATCAGAAAAAAATTGAAATGGAGAAAAGTACACAAAAATACTGAGTAGCACAGATTGGCTAAGTGACTCAGACAGTAAACAAGCAGAACCAGGCTCCTTCTAAGCAGCTTAGCACTGAGAAAAGCACCAGAATGTGTACAACACTGGCCACAGTGAATATCTTCTAAATTTACAAAAGAAACAGTACACATTTCTATTTGACCAGTATTTTTCAAACTATAAATAACTACCCATTCTCTGGTCACTATTCTCTGCTGGTTTCCATCTAGCTTCCCTCCCCTTCCCTCTGCTTCCCTTCTTTCACAGATACAATATGTGTTGTATTTGGCAAGCACCAGAATTGTATTATAAAACTTTTGGATTTGGGATTCGGTTTCCACCCATCCATCCATCCATCCATCCATCATCTAGGATTGTCTGCAGTGCTGGGGATCAACCTCAAAGCTTTTGCAAGAACTCTAGCAAGAACTCTAGCACTGAACTAAATACACCCCAGCCTTTACCTCTCATCTGTCTGCCTTCAGTGAAAAGAATCTATCATTTACTATAGATTATGGGAAAAAAAGGTTTCAAAACACTAGATGACGCCTCTTTACAGCTGGACTCTGCTCAGGAGAGAATTCTTTTCAAACATTTGTCCAGTACTTCCCTTTCATGTCAGGGGTCTACTCTGAGCATGCTCCGTTTTGTCTTTTAAATTTGAAACCACTCGTGACCTCTTAAATTTACATTTTTCACTTTTAAAAACACCGTGACTCTGGGAAGAATTAAAGGAACACGTCCTCTGCTTTCCCAACCCCTGGGATCTATGCAAGGCAAAATTCTTGCTTATGGGGCCCCAAAATAGTTTGTTCCTTCAGTTTTTCTACTGGGGCCTTTTTTATTTACCTCATAGGTTAAAAAGGAGGAAGTCCCTGAGTGTCTTATGCAATAGGGTCAGTTACAGCACATTCTGCTCTCCAGTTCCTCCAAGTAGGTAATCCATTACTGGCTTCACGAAAGCTCTCTTGTTTGTGCTGGAGCTGGGGCAGTAAGTTCAGGAGAAGATGAGAGGCAGCCTGATTATGAGCTTTGACTGGTCAGAGGGGGAGATGAAGTTGCTCTCTGCACCATCCAGGGGTAAGGCATAGGCCTAGTGGCCTAGCTGGAATCCTATGCCCAGGAGGCCAGCTGAGATGGAAGGAGAATACACTCAAAGGTAGGGACATACTGTCCTAACCAAGAGCCAGGCCAGGGAGATTATATACATGGGAATCAGAAATTCCAAAATTTCAAGTCTAGCTCCTTGTTTGAATTTAGAATGGCCATGGTCATACCAGCAAAAGAGAAAGAGGTCCTTCTGCTCTCTGATCAAGATGTTCTCAGGTGCAGGGATGTGAGGCTGAACTCCAATCAAAAGGGGCTGAAGAGGAAAGTAGCTTTATTTGGTCTTCTGCTTTGTGTTTTGTCTCTCCACGGACTTAAAAAGATTACCAGTTAAAGTGGCAGTAGAGGAATCAGCTCCTAGGGAAGCTTCTAGGTGTGGGGGCCTGATGGAGGATGGAGTGGAGGGCAACACTGGAGTTGTTTTCCACTCTGGGACAGTCTACAAAGCACAATGTTCTGCAGGAGCAAGTCTCTCCTCTGGCCTCAGTTTCAATTACTCCAAATATATTCCAGCAGAGGAAATCAAGCAAAATAAGGAATAAAATCAGCCCTCAGCCAATGACATTTCACAGTACCCACAGCCCCACTGGCTGCCATAGTCTGTTCAGAAGCCCTCTAGATGAGATAAAGCCCAAGGCTTGGAGTTCTGTCTTATCTAATAACAAGCTATCTCCTCCCTCCCCCCCATTCTTGCTCTGAGGATATGTAGGTACAAAGGTAGCTTGTAGTCATGCTACAGTTCCAAGCTCTGAAAGGACTTAGTACTGATCCATGACTAAGGGGTAGCCTAAGCCAGGAAGGACTCGGAGCTAGCTCCATTCTACAAGCCCAGAGAGATGCTGCCGCCCTGGCCTTTCACGCCCCAAAGCCAGTATGACCACAGCTTGCTAGTTCAGGTTGCCTAACAGTTGCTCTCAGTAACAGGGTTTTGAGGTATATTTCTCTTCACAGAAAGGAAGTAGCTATTTCTCTCTTAACCCTGCCCTTTCATTGAACTCTGATGTGAACCAAACTAGTTTGACATCATCATCCCCCAAGCAACTATGTGCATAGGGGGTGTTAGGGGCTAACCTGTGTTTTCCTTACTGACTATCCAGGAGGCAGAGGATGAGCTATGAAAATGACAGAATGCCACAGTCATTTGAACAAATGGACAGTGACTTCCTCCCCAGCTGAATTTCCTGTGTTTTCTACCTGAGGGAGAATCCTGCTTGCACAGAAAGTTCTATGCTTTTTTCAATAGAAAAAAGCATTTAAAATATTGTAAGCAATTTCAGATAGGGGAAAGAGATATGGACTAGGGCTCATCAGGCTTACCCTTGTCTCAACTCTGAAATCAGCTAGTTTCTGGCATGAGGCAGGCCCCCACTTCTTGGAGATGGTTTCTTTTTTTTTTTTTTCCCCAGCCAGTCTTGGGGCTGGAACTCAGGGCCTGAGTACTGTCCTTGAGCTTTTCCAAGGCTAGCGCTCTACCACTTGAACAACAGCACCATTTTCAGCTTTTTCTGTGTATGTGGTACTAAGGAACCGAACCTAGAGCTTCGTGCATTTGAGACGAGTACTCTATCACTAGGCTAAACTCTTGGCTTGTTGGTGGTTTCTTAACTGCCAAATGGCAAAATGATATTCAGTTTCTGTCATAAATCCTAGGGTCTTACATTTTTTAGTTAAAATAATAACAACAAAGATTCTACTTCTTTTTGGTTGAGTTTTATGTTCTTTCCCCACCAGCTAAACCATGTTTATATTAGTAATTTATTTTTGAGAGCAAAATGTGACACCAATCAATGGTATTGGTTTTAAGCAGCACTTACGATGTTCTGGGAATATTCTCAAGTCTTAGGGATGTCTAATGTGTGTCTTGATGGGTGCTAGGTGTTAACATGACTGATCCAGAGCAAAGTTAAGGATAGACCCAAAACACTACCAAGAAGCCCAAGGATCAGCAGTTTGCCTCCACCTGTCTGTCTCATTACAGGCATCATGACCTCTCTGAATTCCTATAGACTCCTGTTCACTATTGCAGAATGTGGTACTGTTGTCAAGGTCATGGGACTCCAGGGCATGACAGCTAGGATTAGAACACAGGTTGAGCTTCAGCTAAGAATCTGCTCATTTACCCTGGCCTTTTGCAGAGGGTACTACGTGAAAGGAATCATGTCAAAGAACAGAGGATAATCAGGTCTTAATCTAACAGTGACTTAAGATCCTAGGATCTGCTCTTCCTATGAGGATTAGTGGGTATCCAGAGGCAGAGGGAGGGTGGAAATGAGAAACACCTATCTGCCTTCAGGCATCAGCATAAGTGGCCCCAAGAAAATGCAAGTTCTTGCAAGTCTCAGTGTGAAATGGTAGTCAGCAGTAAAAGAACAGACAGCATTTTACCTCGCTATTCCATTTACTGACTGCAGCCTAACAAAGCTACCTTCCCTGGTCAAACTACATCAGAACCAACCAGCCAACTCAAATGCAGCCCAGGCCTAGGAGTCTCACCAATGAAGCAGGTAGGCATCTTCTGTTGAGAATAGCCAGTGGTTCTGAGTGGTAGCAAATGCAGGATTCCCCAAGGACTGGGTCACACACATGGAAACTCGAGGTCCAGAGTTTATGCCTGTGTCATTAGACCTCCTGTCTTGCTATACTGAAGTCTCCACTGATACTGATTGCTTGGAGCCTATGGACATTCTGTGAACTCACTCAGCTCCAGTGGGCTTTTAGGGCTGGATACATCATTCTGAGGAATCCCTTGGTTTTATGCAGCACTTGCTACAGTTCCAGCTCCACCCAATCAGGATTTCTGTCTCTGGTCTCACTTGGAAAGGGGTGCTTTATGCCTGATGTTGTCAGACATGTCCGCTTGCCTGGTTTGTGGCATGTTACCAGCTTGGGGCTCTGGGCTTACTTCAGTCCTGGCAGTTTTGCAGAATGCACAGATTTCTCTTTGGGAACATTGATCAAGAAACTTCAGCTTCACTCAGGGAACCCAGCCCTAACAAAAGATATTTTTAAAGACTATCCCTTTATGAATCCTAGCATCTAAAACATTAACATCAAAAACAGAGTAACACTTTGTTATGGCAATCAAGGATTAACAGAGGTTCCTAATTTTGAGCTGCAACTTCTGCCCAAACAGTCTTTTTACCATCTGTGTCCGGTTAGTTACAAAGCACAGCTATAATTCTGGGCTACACAATGTTGGCCTGATCTACCAAAACATAAGAAATTTTGCTGATTGATTTCGTTATTCTGTTCATATAAACAGTTCGAGTTGGACAGCTGTTTCTGATTAGCCAATGTACTGCTGGGGTTACATACAAATAATTTTATAATGAACTCAGCAACTACAAGAACAGGAGAAATGGAATCCAGTCTCACCTCCTAGAAAAAAAAAAAAAGTAGGAGCAACGAGGACAGGGGCTTTCTTTTCAATAGCAGTTGGATTTGGAATTCCTATCTGCTATGGTTCACTTTTTCCTCTTTATATAATTCAGCAGAACTTATAACAAATACTTTCAAAGAACCTTTGTCTTGAGGCTTTTTGATCCAAGAGTGAAACCCAATTAACTCTGCCAGTTTAAAACTCCTTTAAAATTTTCCCATCTTGTAAGTTTCTGGTTTTTCCCATTAGACTATTTCTATTTTATGAGATAATAAATAATATACTTCTAGAAGGGAAACATTGGATTGAAAGGTCTGTATTTACTTTGTTATAAAGTGTTTTGTTTCATTTCAGCACAGAACAATTAAGCTCTGTGACCTTAGTTTTTCTTTTCTAGTTCTAGAAGACAAATCATATGCACATTAGAGAAATTAAAGAACATGAATAATTCAATGACATGAATAGGGTTTTAGAAAGGTAGAGATAGTGACAAGAGCTCCTGAAGAAATCACTTGAAACAAAACAGGAAAAGGAAATTAGAAAGTTTATACTTCTGAAATGAATTATGCTGGCTAGGAAGTAGGAAAACATATTTAAAAGAGTGTTAGTGAGACTGAATTGCTACAACTTTAGAAAAGTGATACCACTTTGGGGACTCTGTGAGACAGAAATGAGCGCTCCTGTATTCTAGCATATACTAACATACTTGTACACATGTATGTTCTGAGAAGAACTACTGTAGGAGAAAACTTGGAATAAGATGAATGGCTACGCTGCACACTGGTGGCTCATGCCTGTAATTCTAACTACTCAGGGGCTGAGATCTGAGGACTGTGGTTCGAAGCCAGCCTGGGTATGGAGGTCTGTGAGACTCTTATCTCCAACGAACCACGAGAAGACTGAAAGTGGTGCTATGGCTCAAGTAACAGAGTACTAGCCTTGAGCTGAAGGGACAGTGCCCAGAGTTCATGTCCCACAACCGGAAAAAAAAAAATTGTAGCCTGAGATAGGAGTATGGCTCAGTGATAGCGTACTTGCTTAGTAATTCATGATCCCCAGAACTGCAAAAGAAAAAACAAAAACAGCAACTAGTGTATATGATTCTATTTTTCTTTTTTTGCCAGTCCTGGGCTTGAGCTCAGGGCCTGAGCATTGTCCTTGGACTTTCTCAAGGTTAGAACTCTACCACTTGAGCCTCAGCAGTCCCAAGGAATCGAACCCGGGCCTTCGTGCATGCTACGCAGGCACTTTAACCACTAGGCCAAACTCCCGGCCTCTATTTTTTTTTTTTTTGTGGCAACTGTGGGGCTTAAACTCTGGGCCTGGTTACTGTCCCTTAGCCCACTCTACCCCTTAAGCCACAGGGCCACTTCCCATTTTCCAGTGGTTAATTGGAGATAAAAGTCTCACCCAGGCTGGCCTTGAACCACAATCCTCAGATCTCAGGCTCCTGAATAGCTAGGATTACAGGCGTGAGCCACAGCGCCCAGATATATGTTTCTATTTTTAGGATCAGAAGCTAGCATATACCAGACACTGAAGCTCACACTTCTAATTCTAGCAACTCAGAAGGTGAGATCTATGGATCATGGTTCAAAGCCAGCCCAAATAGGAAAGTCTGTGAGACACTTATCCTCAGTTAACCAGCAAAAAAATGGAAGTAGAGCTGTGGCTCAAGTAACAGAGCATCAGCCTTGAGTGGAAAAAGCAAAGGGACAGGGCTCTTGAAGTTCAAGCTCCAGTACTGGCATAAAAAAAGAAAAAAAAATGGAGGGAGTAAGGGGAACAGAAGGGGAAGGAAGAAAAGCAAAGGGAAAGGAGGAAGAGTGGTGAGGAGGGAAGAGAAGTGAGGAAAGAAGAGAAAAAGAAAAAAAGAAGCTAGGATGCAAATGTATTTATAAATTGTTACATAAGCAAAGGGAAAATTGTATTATTGATTACCTTGATTAGGATTTGTGGGAGAAAAAGAGAAAAAAATACTGTTTCCATTAGGCATTTCTCCATTTTGTTTTGTCTTTGGCAAGCCAACACTACTGTTATAATCCAACAAACTAAAAAACTACAATATAATTTTTAAAGTTATCAAGTCACATTTTTAGTAAAGGCTATGCATTTATGCATTACAAACATTCTGTGCCTGGCCTGATGGTGAACAAACAAATTTCTTCCAAGCTGAGACAACATGTTACTTCAGTACTGCAAAGAGGACATGATGTATAAGAGAATCTGACCAGAAAGGAATCTTGCTATACTTAACAGATCTTTAACAAATATGATTAGTTTTCCTCCAACTGCTGGCTCCTGATCCAAAGGAGTAGATTAAGAGAAAGAGAATTATGAGGTCTAAAAAAATGAAACTCTATCTCATAAAACACTACTCAAAAAAGAAATCCTAATTCTAACAACAATTTAATTTGGAGATTTGTCTCAAATAAAATGTGAGTCCTATTTATAAACAACAAATAAAAGTAAGTCTAGAAACAATGTGAAATTTTAATTTAAGAAAATCAAGATTATTTAAATCAACATTTTTCTCTTCTATTTCTTTCTTTTCCTTTGGAAGTATTGGAGCTTGAAGTCAGGGCCTCAGACTTGCTAGGCAGGTGCTTGATCACAGACGCATGCCTACAGCCCTTTTTTGCACTGTTGATTTTGGGGGGAGGATCTTATTTGATGCCCAGGGCCTGGCCTGGAACCTATGCCATCTGCCTACTTTAGCTTTCTTGTGATAACTGGCATGACAGATGTTAACCAACCCAGCTTCTTCCATAGAGAAGGAGTTATACAGACTTTTCTTTTTCGTTCTGCAACCTCCCAATCTCAACCTCCCATGACATATTTAGGAAGATAGGCTTGCCCTACCTTGCCCAGTGCTGGGCTGAGAAGTTTCAGAAGCTTTTTTGCTCAAGCTGATCTCAAACCCTTATTCTCCCATCCGCAGCCTGTCAGGAACCACTGGCAAGAGTTTGTAATTAAATCATTAATGCCAATCCAAGTCTGGCTCTAATGGAACACCACAGGCCTTGCTTAAAGTAAACATGCTCTTAAAAAAAATGGTTTTAGCCTGGTGCCAGTAATCCTAACTACTCAGGAGGCTGAGATCTGAAGATCACAGTTTAAAGCCATCCCATGCATGAAAGTCTGTGAGACTCTTATCTCCAATTAACCACCAGAAAACTGGAAGTAGTGCTGTGGATCAAATGGTAGAGTTCTAGCCTTGAGCTGAAGAGTTTGAGAACATCAGCCAGGTCACAAGTTCAAGCCCCATGATCGACAAAAACAAAAAATATAATTAGGAATTTTAGAATCATCTGAAAACTTGCTCCCTTGCATTCCTCAATCTCTTTTCTGAGCCCTGGGAAATAAAACTATCTTAGTCTTCTGTCTGCTTCTTGCTCAATCCTTCTTGGAAGTTGTGCCTAATGGGGCACACATACACCATTGCTGTTTATAGGGTATGGGCTGTTTAAGGCAGTACATTTCTATTCTCTTCTATCTCGGGCTGCTCTGACTGTCTCCATTCTTTAACTATCCCACAACACAAGACCATGGTGCTCTAGACACTGATCTCACTGTTTACATTCTCAGAAAGTAAATAGCAAGGGTACAGGTTTTCTCAAGATCTTCAAGGCTTAAAAGTTTTCTGTTTTCAAAACCTATTCTGCTGGGGGAAAGGCAGTCTCAGGGTTTCCTGAACATTATTTAAAAGCATATTCAATGGCAGTTCCTCAGAAGACTAAACATGGAGCTCCCCCATGACCCAGCAATTCCACTACTTGGCATTTACCCCATCATCCAGAAACAAGGACATACTAAACCCACTAGCACAACAATGTTCATTGCAGCACTATTTACCATAGCAAAGATATGGAACCAACCCAGATGTCCCTCAGTTGATGAGTGGATCAACAAGATGTGATACTTATACACAATGGAATTCTATGCTGCTTCAGAAAAGAACGACCTAGAAAAGATCATATTAAGTGAAGTAAGCCAGACTCAAAAGAACTTAGGCTCAATGGTTTCCCTCATTTTTCATAATCAGTAGAAACCTTGGGCTCTCCTAGCAGACTTGAAATAGATCAAAACCTAGATACATAAGGCCATATAGTAGGATGCTAAATAAAAGGATCTCTAGGATATAGAAACAAAAGCCATATAATGAATGATTGTTGTTCTTAAGGTATTATGTTATCTCTCATCTCTTTTGCTGTCCCTTGGTTATCTCATATTGTTATAGTATCTCACTTTGTTACCTGATATATCGGATATATTTGTATTTGGTTATTTGAAATTGGATAGGGAAGGGGGGAAAACAAGATGAGGGGTGGGGGGAGGGAAATGGGGACCAAGACATGTGAAAGGGTATCAATGTACGTAAATTAATGCACCTTCTATCTGGCAAATATCATGTAACCCTTCTATTAATTACAATAAAAATATAATGGAATCTTTCTCCTAGGCCCTCCTAAGCCTAACTTTTTCCATTCAGCACACTATCCTGTAGACATCAATAGAAACATATTCAAGGGGTTTCAGAAATGCCAAGAAACTTAACCAATTGCCTATTTGGTCTATGTAGTATCACCTAATAAGTGACATTTACTCTGCCACAGAATAAATGGCTAGTTGTTTAAACATCATCAGTAAGAGCTAGCAGGTGAGCAAATGGTCACTGAACTAGTAGTGTTCAGTCTAATGAATGACTTGTCAATCAACCAACAGTGAACTTGGTAATAATACACCCCACACATGGTGTTATGCAGTTCTTAAAAAATAACATAAAGCTGGACACCAGTGGGTCATGACTAATCCTAGTTACTCAAGAGGCTGAGATCCAGGATTGTGGTCTGAAATCAGCCCAGGCAGGAAAATCTGTGAGACAATCACTAATTAACTAACAAAAGGCTAGATGTGTAGTTGTAGTTCAATTGGTGGAGTATCAGCCTTGAAGAAAAAGGCTAAGGGACAGAGCCCAGGCCCTGAGTTCAAGACTCAGCACTGACACATACACACATACATACACACATACACACATATACACACACACACACATAAATAACATGGGGGTGGGGAAGGATTGGGGTGTATCTCATTAGCAGGTATGCTTAGCATGCAAAGGGTACTGGGTTCAATCCCAGACAATTATTATTGTCATTCTTATTCAAGAAATACTAAAGAGTAAAGTAACCAACTACAAACAGTTTCTATATAACAATTTCAAATACAGTACAATAGATTTCACATCACAGATGAGGCCCAAACTGTGATGGAAGCTGCCCAAGAGAGAAATGGGTGAGTGGAAAAGAAGCATTTGAGCTCTTCTTGAGCACCTTCTCACAAGAAATTACTAATGAGCTGGGCATGGTGACTCACATCTGTAATCCTAGCTACCCAGGAGGCTGAAATCTGATGATTGTGGTTCAAAGCCAGCCTGGGCACTAAAAAGTCCGTGAGACTCTTATCTTCAGTTTATCACCAGAAAACCGGAAATGGCTGTGGCTCAAGGGGTAGAGCAGTAAGTAGCCTTGAGGGTCAGGGACAACACCCAGGCCAAGGGGTAGGGCAGTAGCCTTGAGCTGAAAAGCTCAGGGACAATGGCCCAGAGTTCAAATTCCACGATGGACAAAAGAAAAAAAGTTACTAATGAGATTGTTAAATAACTATGCTTCCAACTCATTCTGTGTTCTTCAGTCAAGTCTTAGCAAAGGCTATTACTTTTGACTTCTCAACAAGTACCTGTTGGCAGCAGGCTCATTAACACTAAGCATGCTTCTCAGGACAAAAAGTTCCATGACCCCTGGCCATAGATGCCGGTGTATCCCATCCCAATGGTCTTGAAGACTATACTTGTGACTAAAGAGGCTTGAATGCGGGCAGGCAGTCTAATCAACTGGCTACCTGCACCCTTCCTGCCATGGATGCCCACCAATGGGATACTGCCGCAAAACATGTTAACCTGGTATTTCCTGGTGCCAGAGGGCCAGGAAAGTGATATATACCTGTCTTCCCTTCTCTCTCCTTAATCTGTTCTGATAACTTCAGCAAGCTGGCAGCCCTCCAATACTAAGAGTACCTCTCCCTGAGATTTCTCCTTCTCAGAGCTATATGAGAGGGCCAATGGGAAGCATCTGATAAATGCAGACAAGGAAATGTAATGTAAGTTAATTTGCATAAAAACAGTTCCTAAATTTTAGCTCTTTTTTACCAACAATGTTTCATGCAGACTAACACGGATAGTAGTAATGCAAGAAATAATGGCCCATAAATACTAAGGGAGCCACAATCTGCGAAATAACCCACATATATGATCATATCTAACGCTCATAAAAGTCCTCTGAAGCAGAGGTTGTCTTCATTTTAAAAGTAAAGAAGCAAACCTCTTATAAGAGTAAGCACTGGGACTGGGAGCACTTTGTGGCCCACGCTGAGTGCTCAGCACTCAGCAGCACGCTCGCCTTACCCGGGGGCACACACTCGGTCAAACCTTCATAAGTTTCTAGTCTCAGCCATTGCTAAGGGCCAACAGACTTCAATGCCAACGTACCTCCACAGATCCGTCTGTTCAAAACTTGTCCCCAGATGATAGCACTATTTGAAAAGATTCTGAAAACTGTGGAAGGTAGGGCCTGGTTAGAGAAAGGAGGTTGCTGGGGGAGGGCCTCTGAAAGGTATACCCTGCCCTGGCCACTCCTGTCTGCCAAGAGATAATCAACCTCTTCTACATGCTCCAGTGGCCATAATGTTCTGCCTCACATTAGGTCAAGAAACTCAGAACCAAGTGACCATGGACTGAACCCTCAGAAAGCATGAGGTAACATAAATAAATCTTTATATCCTTTTTGTCATATATTCTGACATAGCTGTACAAAACCAACGTAATATATGTTAACTTAGAGCATTGCTTAACTAATTGAAGATATTTGGTGGGCTTCAGTAAGCCTAGAGATTTTGTGATGCAAAGGTGTTCAAAAGATAGAATTGGCATTTTAACCTGATCTTAAGGTCAAGGAGTGACTACATCTGTTTAGGGTCTGTCGGAGACATTCTCCCCCTCCCTGAATTCTTAGTGTAAAAATGTGCCTGCATCTTGTAATTAGGTCACTAAGCAACATATGCCTGCTTGTGCTGATATGCAAACATCCTACCACCTGGCCTCTACCAGGAGCAGGAGCAAACATCCTACTACCGGACCCCCTGCCCCGAGCGGTTCCTACACCCCAACCCCCTCCTGCCTCTCCTGAAGAGGCATATAAACCCCTGTGTAAAAAATAAAATTCGCAGCTTGATCAGGATGCTTGTCTTGCTGCCTTCTTTGTGTCTCCTGTCCCTTTCATTCCTCCCTCTAGGTTCTTGGCCCTAGTTGACGTCCCACAGGACGATGGAACAAGGGTCAAGTGAGCAAGACTTCCTTGGTCCCAGGGAAGTAAAGCCTAAAGTGTTTCTCAATTTGAGCAGACAGAAGAACATAGTGGAAATGGACCCACTAACCTTTCCATGTCTAGCACAGAGCAAACAATAAATATTTGTTAAGTGGGTAAATCAGTGATGGACTGCCTGACTTCCCTCCAGTTGGAAGTGAACTTCATTCTCCTTGAAATTCCTGTATTTGTTCTGTACCTTTTTCCATAGTATTTATCACATTCTACCTAGCATTCCTGTTATCTGAAATAAGTTGGCCCTCTAGGGCATCTTCATAGGCTGATCTCCTCTCTACCTCAAGCACAGGGCAAAGCTTCCACCTCACCTCTTTCAGAGACCCTCAATGCTCAATGAACATTTAGCATTATTCCAACTGTGGCCTGGTTCACATCTGTGAGTCCTACCTAGTCACAAGGCATAAATGAGCCTACAAACTGTCAAGAACCATGGCATAATTACGGATTGCTTGGGGGGAAATAAACAGAAAGGAGATCTTTGTGGAATTTGGTATTCCATATTGGTGGACAGGCCTCAGGAAGTGACATCTTTGGAAGTCTGAGATGCTTCGAAATGAGTTATATTAACAAAAACACTTTCATTAGTCTTCTGTGGAAATGACATGTCCCCAAAACTATAACAATAGTTAGGAACACTTTGAAATATTGAAGTCTGTGATACAGATCTAGTAAAATATACACAAAATGTACAGCTGGCCAGAACACCTGACAGTGTAAGGTGGGGAGGGGAATTCATAGATCATGTGACACTGGAAACGACAGGAACACTTTCTCTTTCCTCCATGTCTTTATGGCCCTCTGTCAAGCGCTTTTTTGCTGATTTATACCCTATTGTCCCACTTGGTCCTCACACCCCAGAATGGAGGAAGTACATAGGTTTAGTCCCCTATTAGTGACTGAAAAAAACCCAATCTAGTTATAAGATATGCCCAGTGGCACCAGAAACTGGTTATGGGCTGGAAAGGGAAACAGAAAGAGTGTGTGTCTGTGTTAAATGATCAAAGTACACTGTATGAATCTGTGAAAGATGTCAGAATATCATGATAAAAGCCATTAAAATTGTAAAAGGAATTGGAGAAAGGGATAAACTGTAGTAAAGGGATACGATCAAGTCTATTATATGCATATATGGAAATATCACCATGAAACTTTGTACAACAATTTGTGCTAATCAAAGAAAGTACATAAACACTGGATGTTATCTGTGGATCAACTAAAAACACTAAAGAAGGCTTATGTCCTCCAGCTGGAAATAATCTCATTCTCTTTAAATGTCCTAGAATTTGATTTTACTTTGCTTTCAACTTTTTTTACAACATCCAATCTGAAAGGGTTCACGGGATTCTCAGGGGAAAGGGTTATGTCAGGCCCTGGGAAGGTGCCAGGCAGCTGTTGGGTCAGCATCAGCACAGCCTCATCTCACACTTCTACTCAGCCAGTCACCGGGCACGTTAGAGTGTACCACTTCCAGGTCCCTGAAAAACTCCAACCTGGATGGATGACTGGAGGTCAAGACCCAGATCAAGAACTGACACAGTACAGGGCAGCGTTGTGAGTACTGTAAGCGGGCTGACGATCCCGGGTACAGCTGGCCTGGGTGGAATTTCTGCATGACTTACAAACTGAAGCAGAAAAAAAAACTGTCTTTCTTGTTTAATTCATTATAGAAACAAGCCATGGAGAGAAGGCAAGCTGTCCCCGCACCCAAAACCAAGCCACAGCGTTGGTAAATCGCTTCAGCAACGTGGTGAGAGAGACTAGGACGAGAATGGGTGTCGGATGCTACCTCCAAGAGCGGCCGGGGCTGAGGACGGGGCGGAGGCGGGTGCCGCGGGCTCCCGGGGTGGACCCGGTCTCCAGACACAGGCGTCAACCCCGCTCGCTCCGCTGCCCACCGGAGGGGCCTCCCCGAGCGCCCGGCTCCGAGGGCGGCGTCGGCCCGGACACAGCCTTGGTTAATCGCGGGGTGGGCAGCGGGGCCAGCGCGGAGGAGCCGGGGCTGGGCCCCTCGCTGGGCCGGGCCGCCCCTCCTCACGCTCCGCACTTCCCTTTCACGCGGAAAGTGAGGTCGCGGGGAAGGCGACGGGACGCGGCGAGGCGGGCGAGGCGGGCGAGGGCGGCCCCGCGGGCGAGGCGGGCGAGGCGGGCGAGGCGGCCCCGCGGGCCAGGCGGGCGAGGCGGGCGCCCGCTCGGCTGCCGCGCGGCGGAGGTCGGGAGGGAAGGAAGCTCCTCCGGGAAGTGGAGCTCCGGGAGGGGCTCGCTTCCGAGAAGCGGGAGGGCGACGCGGCTCCCCAGCCCGCCGGCCTCTGGGGATGCCCGAGCGCCGTCGCCAGGTCCGGCCCGCCCGCCGGGCTGGGGCTGGAGCCCGGTCCGCGTCCCCGGGGCAGCCCGGCAGCGTCCCCTCCGACCGGCCCCGCCGCCGTCCGCGCCTCTTCCTCCCCGCCGCCTCGGCGCCCCGGGCCGGGCCGCGGGGGGGCGGCTCGGCTTCGCCCTCCCCGGCCGTCCCGCCCGCCCCGGGCAGCGCTGCGGAGCCCGGCCGCGGAGCCCAGCCTCTCCCGCCGCCCCCAGTCCCACGGCCCGGCCCCGGGCCGTTCCCCTCCACCCCCCGGCGCGCGCCTTACCACGTAGCGGCTCCGGGCGGCGGCTCCACGGCCCCGCGGCGCGCCGGGCATTTTTTTCTAGGAAACTTCTGTCTGGGTCCCCGCAGGGCTGAGCCGAGCGGGCAGGAAAGGCTCTCCGCGCCGGGAGGGAGGCTGCGACCATCCGGGAACTTCGCCGGGACGTGAGCCCTCCCCCTCGGCTCGCCCCCCCCCCCCCCCCGCGGCCCGCCACATGTGGACGCGGCCGGCGGCCCTGCGCCCTTCGCTCCCGCGCCCCGCCGCGCCGCGCCCTCCCGGCTCGGCCCCGCGCGGCCCGGCCCAGCCCGCCGCCCCGCGCCGGGAATCCGCGCCGGAGCCGGGAGCCTGGTTCTCCGCCGCCCCCCACGCAGAGGGCACGGGGCCGTGGGGCCCCGGGCAGCGTCTGCAGGGGAGCGGGACTGGAGGGGTGTCTGTCCAAGGAGGGCCCGGGGCCCCCTCTCCCATCCCATCCTGGGGAAGGCCTTGATCCATCACCTTCAAGACCCCACACACACACTTTGCAGAGAC
Organism: Megascapheus bottae; assembly: GCF_031878675.1. NCBI lineage: Eukaryota > Metazoa > Chordata > Mammalia > Rodentia > Geomyidae > Megascapheus > Megascapheus bottae. Next base: position 8,999,674 of record NC_143520.1, on the reverse strand, counting down.
CACGACCTGCCCTGCCCACGGAAAGATCCCAGGAAGTTCTTCCTCCCAGTCCGTGGGGTTTCTTTTCTTCTTCTTCTTCTTTCTTTTGTTTTTGGAGTGGTTTTGGTTGCTAGCTAATGGGGATAGATGTACCATCCTCAGCCAGCAGCATAAAGCAGGGTTAGATCAAGCCCAGACACTGGGAGACACCAGAGGTCCTCCATTAGGAGTTGACCAAAACTACCGCAGCTTAGAAGACTCACCGCCTCCGGAGCCACCACCTGGAGGCCTCCGGGAAGATGACACTTCCTAGAATGTGCACCGCTGAAAGGACAAGTGCAGTCAGCATAGACATCATCGACTCGGGCCATTAAAATACCAGGGCTGCTGTGGTCCTTTGAACAGAAAAGAACGGGATGAGTAAATGCACGGCGGAGTGTGGTATCTGGGATGAGGAGCCTTCAGTTTAAGCCTGCTCTGCAGCACCATTCCTAGGCACGCGGATCTCCACAGCGCTCACCAGATGTGGTAACTCATCTGGAAGATAGCAACTCTGTGGCAATGTCTAGTGCCTATATTTTTTCTTTTTTCCTTTCCTTTTCCTTCCCCTCCCTTCCTTCCTTCCTTCCTTCCTTCCTTCATTCCTCCTCCCTTCCTCCCTCTCTCTCTCTCTCTCTCTCTCTCTCTCTCTCTCTCTCTCTCTCTCTCTCTCTCTCTCTCTCTCTCTCTCTCTCGCTCTCTCTTGCTCTCTCGCTCTCTCGCTCTCTCGCTCTCGCTCTCTCTCTCTCTTTCTTTTTGAGATAAGTTCTCACTATGTAGTCCAGACTTGCCTCCAACTCTCAGGTCTTCCTTAGCCCTCCAGGTGCTGTGACACAAGTTATAGTGGCAAAGATAGATAACAGAGGGACAGTGAATGATGTTTCTGGGAAAGTAAAATATATTTATCAGGGTGCAACACTATTAGATTCAGCTGGTCAGAACTAAACAGATGGTTCAGCTTTCAGTTGTTCAACTTTGCAATGATGTACAAAATACATGCATTCGGTGGAAACCATATTTTGAATTTTGTATTTTTTTAAAGACAGGATTCCTATAGGTACCCCAGGTAGGTCATTAATTTACGTTCTTTCTGTCTCAGGCTCTCTAATTGGGGGGATTACAAGCATCTGCCTTTGAATTTTGGATTTTGATCTTTTGCATGAGAGAGAATGAGAGAGACAGAAAGAGAGAGAGCGGGCAAATGACATATTCTTTCATGATGCTTGGCAACAAGAGAAGTCAGAGCAAGGCAAACAACTGCTACTCTGCAGTTGACTGCGTTGCTAAGCTATGCAGTTTGGTAGGATAGATGTATGTATTAAATGCATTTTCAACTTACACTGTGCCTAGTAGGATTCAACCTCATTGTAAACCAAAGATCACGTGTATTTGCCTCTCATTTCATAACCACCATTTTGGGATGCACTGTGACCCCTAAACTAACTCATGGTACCTTAGAATTTCTTTTATAATAATGACTTGTTCACTGCTATTTTTTTTTCAGTAGACACAGAAATTTCAACTTGCAGAAAGAGGGTGGATGAAGGGGCCTAGTGAAACCAGGTTTTCAGACCCTGTGTCTGAATTCCAGGAGTCCCAAGTAAAATCTGGCTGTTCTTTCCTAGGTGCCAGATAAAGACACTTCATTAAAGGCGGGGAGAGGGGATTGATGCCATGGCAGCCAGGAGAAGATGGCGCTCAGTACACCTTCAGGGGCACTGGCATTGGCCTCAGGTTCAATAGGGAGGCTTGGGAACTGAAGGTGAGAATGATAGGCAGAGTTAGACAGACCCAAGTCAGGCCAGGAGTGTGGCCTAGTGGTAGAGTGCTCACCTAGCATGCACGAAACCCTGGGTTTGATTTCTTTTTCACAGAAAAAGCCGAAAGTGTTACTGTGGCTCAAGGGGGTGGGGAGTGCTAACCTTGAGGTAAAGCTCAAGGACAGCTCCCAGGCCTTGAGTTCAAGCCCCACTACTGGCAAACAAACAAACAAAAACAGTCCCAAGTCACAGGTGAGGCCTGGTTGACCATCATCTCCATGTTTTTCACTTGGGGAATTGATGAATTGGGAAGAAGTTGTGTCACCTAGAACAGGACAGGAACAAGATGGTCTCTTGAATCTTTGGCTGTTTGCTTTCAGATAGTAACAAAAAGACAGTTGCTTGTTTAAGGGGCAGTTTACCTTCCATGCCAGATGATTATCACTGTTGTATCTTCTCTCCTGGAAAGCAGAAGATTACAAAGTTACTACAGCAGAGAATAGTTCAAGTCAAATAGCACAGATACAGACTTGGGGGACGTTAGTTAATTCAGAGGACCCAGCAAAAGCATCTTTTAAGTTGCCTATCATACTACCAGCTTTCATAATGAATCGGCACAACAATTTTGTGAAATAGATATTTGTCTGTATCTTACCCATGAAGAACTGCTAACTCAGAAAGCCTAGGTAACCTGCTCTGAAGCACTCAGCTTGTACATTTCTAAATCCAGACTAATTCATAGTCTTGTTCTACCACCTTGCAATACCATCTCCTGGCTTTACTTCCTGTATTTGTCCTACCTTGGAGGACAGAGGGGTGGATGGCCTGAATCGACTACAATCCTGATTCCTTGCGGCCAAATAGCAAAGGGAGAAAATGCTTTTGTATACCTGTGTATCAAATTATTGGTGTTTAGGCAGATCTAGGCTCTGTGCTGACTTGCAGTGTCTCTTCTGAGTTCAAACAGAAAGGAAAAGGGCAAAACCAAGGTGCTAGGCCGGGAAGTAGATGGGCTGTCTGCAGGCTGCTTTGTACCTTATGGTACTCAGCATATACTTAATAGATATGTCCATTCATTCCTGAAAGAACTGAGTTGGTGAAACTGAAGATTTCCTTTATTTATTACCCAACACTATTCCAGAATGGCCTTAAGACACTAAGAGTTGGATGTGGGAAAATTCAAACCTTACTTTGGGACAGAAAAGTCAGCAAAGGTTTTTATTCTTTATCATTTTCTTTCTTACTATAAATATATTCTCTTTCGCAACAATTCAGATATTCCACAAGCATAAAGTATAGAAACTGGGAGTTGCATGAGATCCCATTCTCTTCTGGGGACTCAGTATTATTCCTAGGATATGTATTCCTTCCCATGTGTGCCAGTACTGTGGCTTCACCACTGGACTTTTTCACCAGAATCTTAGACTGGTACCTACTATGAATATCAATGCTTGTCTTTCCTTTCTCCAACTTTAAATCTACTACATTTGTTTTTATGAGCTACACGGAATCCTAGTATATAGTATATCCCAGTTTCATAGCAATGGACATTTATGTTAGTTTCAGTTACTTGTTTTCTTAAATGCACAGTAAACGTGCATGCTGTAAGTACTTATGCATGCATAAACTTCTGCAAGTAGATTCTAGGTTTTAGAAGTTAGTCTCCAAGTTTAGAGAAGTAAATTTCTACAACTAAGTGGAACTGCAAAAACAGGAAGAATTTTTGCCTGTTGATAGGTACTGTCAAATTACTCCCCAAATTGGTATCAACAGAGTCCTTCCAATGACAGCATCTAAGAACATAGATAATAATTCTTTTTTGTTCATTGGAATTTGAACTGAATGCTTCTTGTTCTCTCTTAGCTTTTTCATTCCGGACTGCTTTTCTACCATTTGAGCCATTAGCTTCACTTGGAGCTTTTTTTTTCTGGTTAATTGGAGACACATCTCTCAGATGTGTCTGCCCAGGCTGATTTCGAACCTCAGTATTGAGATCTTAGCCTTAGATTACAGCTGGGAGCCACCAGAACCCATCCTAAATAGATAATTCTTTCAAACAAATTCTGTTCATAGGCTATTTCATTATGAGGCCATAGGTAAACCATGAATATTTTCCATATAATTAGCTCTCAGGGTGTCTGGCTGCCAACTTTAGCTCTTGGTTTTCCTATGCGATCTGAGCAAGTGGCTAAGCCTCCTCTATCTCTGAAGCGAGGGTGATAATCATGGACCTTTGTGTTCGTTTCTATCACTGCCTAACCAATTACTTTGAAAGGTAGAGCTGTACAACACATTCATTATCTCATAGCTTCTGTGGGTTAAGAATCTGAGTATAATTTGGTTGGGTGTTTTGAGCTCACTGTCTCTCACCAGGATACAATCAAGGTGCTAAAGAGAGCTGCAGTTGCCTCAAGTTGTGACAAGAGGAGGAGCCATGCTTAAGTTCACTCAACTTGGCATCTCCACGAGGCTGTCTACAACAAGGTATCTGTTTTCTCAGAGCCAGTGAACAATGATGGCACCTGAGGTGGAAGTCACAGATCTTTTGTAATAATTTTGAAAGTGACGTTTCATCACTATGTTAATTATTCTACTTATTAGAAGAAGGCCCAGTGGTGCATGATTGAAGTTCTAGCTACTTGGGAGATAGAGGCAGGAGGATTGTGAGTTTGAGAGCTGAAATCTAGCCAACACTTAGAGAGCGTTATGGAAAAGGATGAATATCAGCTTGTGAGGGGCATGTTAGAAACTGCAAGTGACACTTTTCTGGAGTTATTAGGGTGTTAAAGTGACGGAAAGTATTTGAATTAATATGCATAGTGTCTTACTTTAGTAAGCGCTCAAGGTGGATTTATTACTATTAGTTATTGTTGTGGCCATCATTATCTTCACCTGTTCCTCACTTCCATTTTCCCAAGTGAATCTGTAACACATTAAGAACCACAGCATGGCATTTCAAAACAAAGCCACTATTACTATTTGATTATGGAGCAGGCAGTTTCTACCAGGAAACAGAAATCTTCCAGAATGAGGTAATATAGGAGTGCTTTAAAAAGTTGTTTTCCAAGGTGCTTAGGAAAGGAATCTAGGGATGGTGCCATGTTCTAGAACCAGAACAGTAGGAGCCATGATTAACCATAGGCCTGAGGCAGGGCAACTAACCAAAACCCAGAGGGAGCCACTGACAGTTGTGACCTTCAGCAGAGAAGTAATGCCAATCATGCTGACCCAGCAGGGTGAGGCCAGAGGAAAATGTTCCCTGACTTACTCCTTTCCTCCCATGTCATCTACCACACGAACCCAGTCAGGAGCCGGAGAACAAGGAGGCCATAATACTGTCCATGGAGCAGGGCAGAGAATGGTTATTCACTGGGGGAGTGAATGGAAGATACCTGGAAGCTGCAGGCATAGCCATTCATGAAACCATTATAAAATAGGAACTGAAGGGCAGCCAGAGGTTTGGGTGCTCCTTACAACACCCACAAGGAGTGGGTGAAGAAAGCCAAGGGCTGAGCTCATAGGTGGGTTGGAGGTTATAGCTCAGTGGTAGAGTGCGGTTTTGTTTTGTTTTGTTTTTTGTCAGTCCTCAGGCTTGAACTCAGGGCCTGGGCACTGTCCTTGTGCTTTCTCAAGCCTCATGCTTTACCACTTCTGGCTTTTTCTGTGTATATGATAATTAAGGAATCGAACCCAGGGCTTCACCCATACTAGTCAAGCACTCTGCCTCTAGGCCAAACTCCTGGCCCCTGGTAGAGTGCTTTCTAGCAGCACAAGGCTTTGGGTTTGATCCCCAGTGCTATAAAGCAAACAACAGGAATTTATGAGCTAGCACATTGGTCCAGAAGAAGTGCTTCAGGAAGCTTATGTAGGCTGCAGGTTTTATTTTAACTAGGAATAGACATTTGATCTGCTCATATCCTCTGATTATGCAGCCTGATGACTGACGGGAACCCATGCAGAAACCTGCTGAAGACTTTACAGGCTATGAAAAGACACAAGGTTTCCACTCAGTGTTTTTCACACCAAAGAGGGATCTAAGAGCTTCACTTTAGTGAGAGAAAGTGGCTCAACTCCAGAATTGAAAGAGAAGCAGAAACTGGGTATCATGACTAATAAAAGAGGTGGTAAACTCTGGGAGGGGCTTTCCTCTTTTGGTTATCTCTATAAAAATCTCAGTGCTTTCCATACTGTTGACTGTAGAAATGGAGGACACTGTAGCACTCTGTGAAGGTTGGATGTATTTGTTACTTATTTATTATGGCTTAGGTATTTGTTTTAACAATGCGTTGTGAAGCCGGGAGCTGGTGGCTCACACTTGCAATCCTAGCTACTCAGAAACACAGGTGAAAGCCATCCCAGACAGAAATGTCCGAGAGTCTATCTCCAATCAACCAGCAAAAATGCTTGTACTGGAGGTGTGGCCCATGCTGTAGAGCACTAGCTGTGAGCAAGAAAATTGAGCAATTACAAGGCTCTGAGTTCAACCCCGGATATTACTACACATAAAAAAATGCTTTGTGGAGGACATAGCTAGTAAACTAATTAGGAAGCCTACAGAGTGAGAGAAGATCTTCACCAACCATACAACAGACAAAGGCCTCATATCTAAAATGTATCAACAGCTCAAAAAATTGAATCAATCCAAAACTAATCTCCAAAGTAACAACCATCCCATTAAAAGATGGGCCAGAGACTTAAAGAGAGTCTTCTCTGAAGAAGAAACAAAAATGGCCTATAGACACATGAAGAAATGCTCAACATCTCTGGTCATAAAAGAAATGCAAATCAAAACAACTCTAAGATTCCACCTCACTCCAGTTAGAATGGCCAGGATCAAGAAAACTAATAACAGATGCTGGAGGGGATGTGGCCAGGAGGGATCACTACTACACTGTTGGTGGGAGTGCAAACTCTTTCAACCACTATGGAAAGCAGTATGGCAGTTCCTCAAAAGACTAAACATAGAGCTCCCCTATGACCCAGCAATTCCACTACTTGGCATTTACCCAATCATCCAGAAACAAGGACATACTAAACCCACTAGCACAACCATGTTCATTGCAGCACTATTCACCATAGCAAAGATATGGAACCAACCTAGATGTCTCTCAGTTGATGAGTGGATCAACAAGATGTGATATTTGTACACAATGGAATTCTATGCTGCTGTCAGAAAGAATGACATCACCCCATTTGTTAGGAAATGGAAAGACTTAGAAAAGATCATATTAAGTGAAGTAAGCCAGACTCAAAGGAACTTAAGCTCAATGGTTTCCCTCATTTGTCATAATCAGTAGAAACCTTGGGCTCTCCTAGCAGACTTGCAATAGATCAAGACCTAGATACATAAGGCCATATAGTATGACACTAAATGAAAGGATCTCTAGGATATAGAAACAAAAGCCATATAATGAATGATTGTTGTTCTTAATGTACTATGTTATCTCTCATCTCTTTTGCTGTCCCTTGGTTATCTCATAATGTTACAGTATCTCACTTTGTTACCTGATATATCAGATACATTTGTATTTGGTTATTTGAAATTGGATAGGGAAGGGGGGAAAACAAGATGAGGGATGGGGGTGGGGGGAGGAAAATGGGGACCAAGACATGTGAAAGGGTATCAATGTATGGGAATTAATGCACCTTCTATCTGGCAAATATCATGTAACCCTTCTATTAATTACAATAAAAATATATGAAAAAAATGCTTTGTGGGCTGGAAGTTTGGCCTAGTGGTAGAGTGCTTGCCTAGCATGCATGAAGACCCAGGTTCAATTCCTCAGTACCACATACATAGAAAAAAAGCCAGAAGTGGTGCTGAGGCTCAAGTGTTAGAGCTCTAGCCTTGAGAAAGTCCAAGGACAGTGCTAGGCCCTGAGCTTAAGCCCAGGACTGGCAAAAAAAAATGATTTGTGAAGATGCAGCTAAAATATTAGTCATCTGGAGACAACCTTCTAACAGGTGATGAGGGAAGTTTGCTAAATAATCCCGAGTATGTTGAAGAGTTAGGAATGATGGGAAATGGAGCAAGGTGTCGGGATAAGAGACATCAAAGGAAGGTGGGAGTGGGGGGATAAGCAGAAAAGTCTGAGAGACTCTTATCTCTAAGTAACTATCCAAAAAATAAAAAAAAAAGGAAGTGGAGCTGTGACTCAAATGGTGGGGCACAAGCTTTCAGCAAAACAGCTCAGGGACAGCAACCAGGCCCTGTGTATTTGCAAACTCCAGCATCAGCACACAATGACAACATTGCTTAAGTAGACATTAGGCTCATTTGAAAAGTGTGCAGATTTTGATGTGACTAACACTCCTAAGAAGCAAACATGTTTTATTGTCCTGTAGTTAACTCAACAGTCTAGGAGAGAATGAATGTCTCTTGTTTTGTTTTGTTTTGTTTTTCCTCTGTCCATTTCCTTTTCCCCTTTCTAGACTAGTCTATTATCAGCTTTGACAAACCAGGGAAAGCATGAGAGGATGCTTCTCTGTGCTCTTTTGTGATCTCCCCAGTGGCTTTTTACTAATGAAGCAAGGTTTCACAGGGGATCAGAGGCACACTAGACTCAAGAGATATGAACATTATCTCATGGTGACAACAGTTAATGACAGCATGGCACATACAATACTTGAAACTTGCTATCAGAGCAGATTTTAAGGGCTAGGACTATGGCCTAGTGGTAGAGTGCTTGCCTACCATGCATGAAGCCCTGGGTTTGATTCCTTAGTACTACATACACAGAAAAAGCTGTAAGTGGTGCTGTGGCTTAAGTAGAAGAATGCTAGTCTTGAGGAAAGCTCAAGGATAGTGCTCAGGCCCTGAGTTCAATCCCCAGGACTGGTTTGCACACACACATAAAACAAAATAGTTTTCTCAACACACACACACACACACACACACACACACACACACACACATAAAGTACGCATATGTTAAATGGTTTATGTAAGCTACAATAAATATAAATACCAAAACATCATCTTGTATATCAGAAATATTCACCTTTTTAACCTGTCAATAAATTATTACCATTTTGTGTGTGTGTGTGTGTGTGTGTGTGTGTGTGTGTGTGTGTGTGTGTGTGTGCTGGAACTGGGGCTTGAACTCAGGGTCTAAGCTTTCCCTTAACATTTTCCCTCAAGTTTGGCACTATCACTTGAGCCACAGCTCTATTTCCAGCTTTATTTTCAGGGGGGAGGCGGAGAAGGGTAGTTAATTGGGGATAAAGGGCTCATGGAGGCTGGGTGAAGTGGCTCTCTCCTAGCTACTCAGGAGGCTAAGATCTGAGGACCAAGGTTCAAAGCCAGCCCAGGCACAAAAGGACCTGAGACTCATGTCTCCAATTAACCTCTAGAAGATGGGAAGTGGGGCTTGGCTCAAGGGTAGGGTGGTAGCCTTGAGCTGTAGAGCTCAGGGACAACACCCAGGCTCAGAGTTCTAGCTCCATGCCAGACCAAAAAAAAAAATGTTGCTAAAGAACAGTTGGTGTATCTACCCCTTAGTAATTATGTCACTTTGGACACAGCATTACCCTGTGCGTGTTTGCTCATCTATAAAACCTTACATCAAAAGGTCCTGGTTGGCATTTGTATTTAAATAATCTGTTGCCAAGTGCCATGGGGCCTTGGCCCAGCACCTGGAGTCAGGTGTGGCCATGCAAACTTGTCAGTTGCCTAATTGTTTTGAGACTCTTCCTGTTAAAATCAGAGGACTGTACCTAGCTCCCACAGATGCAGAGCCACCAAGGGAGGTGCCTTAACTTGATTGTAAATCCAGAAAAGACCATTACTATTCTAGGAGGTGAGCCACTGCAAAAAGTTGGGGTGCCAACTCCACTGTCTTCCTCCTTAGAAAGGCAGTGTCTTCAGCAAGAAGGACGTTGGAGTTGGGGAGCCCTGGACCTACATCCCGGTCCTGCTCTTTTTTACTTCTTAGATGGCATTAGGCTAATGATATGTTTTTCTAGGAAACTGATTTCCTTATTTACAAAATGAGAAGAGTTGTGGTGGGAATTAAAATGGAACACGCTTTAGGAGTATTGAGACAGGAGAACAAGACGGAGGCCCTAGGAGTGAGAGCACCAGGACAGCAGGTGAGGCAGCAGTGAGCTCTGACACACTGGTATATCTGTTCTTCCTAACTAAAGTCATGGTTATTTTTTTACTTGAGAGGAGGTCTCATTGTGTAGCTCACAGTGGCCTCAAACTCACACCAGTCCTACCTTTACCTCCTGAGTGCTGGGATAGCAGATCTGTGTAAGATAGGATCCGTAGACTTCACACATAAATGATTTGAAGTGTTGCTCACAGACTTACTATACTAATAAAATTACCCAATTATCCATTGCCCATCCAGAATTAAAAATTAACTAGAAAAAAAAATTAACTAGAAATACCTCGCTTTAGGGGTTAGAAGCATGGTGAGCAAAAGTATCAAACCCTAAGTTCAAATCCCAGTACCAGAAGAAAGAAAAAAAGGAACCATTCTGTGTTTATCTGGCACATTTTTTTCCATTGTATTAAAAAATTATTGTAAGTAATAGAAGGGTTACAGTTATATTTTCCAGACAGAAGGTGGTGCAACTTTTTAAGAACACTGATTCCAAAAAATTAGGTTACAAAGGTAAACCAGCCAGGCAAGGTGGCACAGGCCTGTAGAGCTCGAGCGCTCAGAGGCTGAGTGAGGCAAGGGGGCTGCTTGCATCTAGGCATTAGAAATTAGCCTGAGACCATCCTCCCCGCCCCCCTCCAAGAAAATCTTGTACAACTCGCATCACTAGAAAGAAAGTATTGATTTGAATCTCTTCCCACTCATCCCTTCCTCTCCCCTCCACCCCATCTTAGAAGCTGGCCTTAAGGGGAAGAAGGATCAGGTGAGGTGAGGGAGGCTTGGGGAAGGCTGGGGGCACTGACAGACATCTTCTGGGGACAAAGGGACAGCTCTTAAAGCCTTCAGGGCCTTGAAGGTTCCAGGAGAGAGCCTTTGGGAGACAGTTGAATGGAAGAGCAGAAGCTAGGCGGCAGAGGGGGGTTACAGGCCCTGCCCTGAGGGTGGAAAGACACCCACAAGTTCTTTATCCAGAACTGCAGAGACCAGGCCAGCCAAGGCATTAACAACAGAAAAAGGGTTTTAGTAGGTCGTCTTCTTCATCTGCTCTTTTCCTTTTTCGTTCTTTTGCTTCAGAGCTTTCTTTTGTTCCATCAGTGTGAAAAAAGATGGTCAGGCTGGCCTTGTCTTACTGATGCCCGGTTTCTGAGAAAGGGGGGGGGGGAGGGAGGGAGAGGGAGAGGGAGAGGGAGCTGGGGATGAAATGGCCAGTGAGGAGACACTCTCAAGTCTGCAAGAAAGACAGATTGCCTTATTTCTGGGTGGGAAGGACAAGGTCTTTACTTGGGGGAGGAATCTGCAAATCTAGAACTGCTGTGAGTACTAGGTGGGTCTTCTGGGGCTGGTTTCTCAGGGAGACTTTACTGGGGTGTCTTCCCCCTTTGGAGCCCTCACAGAGGGCTCTTTGGAAAGAATTGGCACATTCCATTGAGGAGATTCAGTGTCAAGTGAAAGCAAATGGCTCAAAGTCAGTTGTCTCTTCTCCAAGGTCTCTAACTCATTATTGACTTTGCATTTGATGGCCCTTAAGCACCTGTAAATACACCTGAGATAACACACCCTTCGCTTAAAATTCTGGAGTGGGAGGGAAGAGAATTCAGTGGGAAAATCTTTCTCAAATCTGTTGATCAGGCATTACAGGCAACTTGAAAGTCTTTGAAAAAGGGTTTCTCAGGGCCGGGAGTTTGGCCTAGTGGTAGAGTGCTTGCCTAGCATGCATGAAGGCCGGGGGTTCGATTCCTTGGTACCACATACATAGAAAAAAGCTGGAAGTGGTGCTGAGGCCCAAGTGGTAGAGTTCTAGCCTTGAGAAAACCCAAGGACAGTGCTTAGGCCCTGACCTCAAGTCCAGGACTGGCAAAATGGGGGTGCGGTGGTTCTCTTCCTCATCCTCTGTGGAACACACCCACAAACACCCTGCTGCTCACCCAACCAAACTACATGGCTGAAACTGGAGGAAGAAAGCGAAGGTAGTAGGCTCAAGGGCCCAGCCCTATCTTTTGCCCACTTTTTTCCTCTATCTGCTATTTCTTTCACTTGCTAACTCCCTTGCTTAAGTTTGGGTATTGGATGGGTTTCCACCCTATGGGCTGTCCTGTGGAATCTAACCTCTCGATCATGCTCACATACTATAAGACAAAGAAGAGATGACGTTCTGGGGTACTTTGGGGGCAGAACATGTTATCACACCTCTGAGCTCCATCCACTAGATGGCAGCAGAGCCCCCACCACACTAGGCAGTGACTACCCAGCCATCCCTAGTGGAGTCCCTATTGTCTAGATCACTGGGAATGTAGGCCAGGCACTGATGACTCTGTAATCCTAGCTTCTCAGAAGGCTGAGCTCTGAGAATCATGATGTTGAGGCAGCATAGGCAGAAAAGCCTGTGAGACTCTATTTCCAATTAGCCACCAAAAAGCGGGAACTAGAAAGGTGGACCAAGTCGTAGAGCACCAGCCTTGAGAGAAAAACCTTAGGGATGGTGCCCTGTCCTTGATTTCAAGCCCTGGTACAGCACAAAAAAAATGATGAATCTATGAGTTTCCAACCTTTCCCAGCCTTCTTTCCTGGTGTTTTACTTATTCCCTTAACCAAGATCAACACCGAATACCCACCAGCTTTGCAGTGTCAGGACCTACATAGAATTCTCCTCTAAAAGTAAGGCTTCACAGAAAGCACCGGCAAGGCCGGATGGTATTAATTTTTCAAGAGGGGGCTATCATGTGGGCCTAGCTTGCCTGTAGCCTCACCTGCACTAGGGCAAACCTCACCTGACTAAACCTGATGGGGCTTAGGGGAGTAGGGAGGGGGGAGAAGGCAGAAGCCTCTTGGGTCTAAATCAACTCTGCCCCAGGTGACTGTCAGGATGATTCAGAACCAGATTCTTAACTGCAGAGATTAAGTAGCATCCTGGGTTCACATATTTGTCATTCGTCTCCACTCTGTAGAAAGAGGGGTGAGGGGCCCAAACTGGAAACTTCAGTTCTGAGTCACCTGGACCAGTTACTTGACTACTGGTACTTGGTGAAGAATTGGAGTTAAATGCTGTTTGTTTGCTTGTTTAGAAGTGTGTGTGTGTGTAGTATTACTACTAGGGCCTAAGCTCAGGGCTTCATGCTATTATTTGGCTTTGTCTTCTTGAAGCTGAGTCTTTATTACTTGAGCCATACTTCCAGAGCTGGCTTTTTGCTGGTTAAATGGAGATGGAAGTGTTTTGGACTTGTTTTCTCTAGCTGAATCTGAACTGTATTTCTCAGATCTTACCTCTGAAATAGGGTGGTTATAGACATGAGCCACCGGTGCCTGAGATAAATATTTTATGGACATAGATCTGTTCTTTTTTTTTTTTTCTGAGACTATGACTCTCCTTCCTTTTGATTTTAAACAATGGTTCTAATAAATTAAAATATTTGGGGTTTTCTTGTGGCATCTTATTTTATCATCAGTAATTAGTTCTGATACATGAGGAGTTTTCAAACTGTCCATATTAACAAAGTAAGATATTGGCAACCTCATGTGAGGCACTGAAAGAGAATACTTCATATAAAATCATATAGTTGGAATCACTTGTTAGAATTTTGACTATCCCTTATACTGAATGGTTGGTAAGCTACTCGGCCAGAGCAGAGGCCTGTGAGAAGACACTTGTGCTAAAGGCTTGGACAAGGCAGACTTTCTTTGATAGATCCTGGGTGGATTTAGGATTTAAAAAAACCCTAGCTCCCATTGTCATTCTTTTTTTTGCCAGTCCTGGGCCTTGAACTGAGGGCCTGAACACTGTCCTTGGGCATTCTCAAGGCTAGAATTCCACCACTCGAGCCACAGCACCACTTTTGGGTTTTTTCTATGTATATGGTACTGAGTAATCAAACCTGGGTCTTTGTGCATGGTAGGTAAGCACTCTACCACTAGGCCAAACTCCTGACCCCATCCATTGTCATTCTTATAAAAACCTCAGAAATGGATGAGAATAATTTAATATGTATTTAAACAGCAATGAACTAGCCAGTAGCTGCACATCTAGTTAGAAAGTCATAGGTACAACGCAGCTGTGATATAGCTCTCCTCTAGAATTGAGGGTTCATTTGCTGTCGAGTTCCATGTTTTTAATATGGCTAAATTCAATGAAGGTGAACAAATATGCATTTGAATATTAACTAGAAATATGCAGGCTGAGGGGCTGTGGGAAATCAAAGAGTAAGTGAGCCATGCTTGTTGCCTTCAAAGAGGTTACAGTCTGGGCCTAGTCGTAGAATACTTGCCTAGCATGCAGGAAGCCCTAGGTTCGATTCCTGAGAAGTGGTGGTGTGGCTCAAGAGGCAGAGGTCTATACTAGTCTTGAGCAAAAGTGTCTAAGAACAGTGCCCAGGCCCTGAGTTCAAGCCCTAAGACTGGCAAAAAAAAAAAAAAAGTTACAATCTGTGCAGCGATGGGACAGGAAACAGCTGGTTATGAGCCAAAGCAAACAGTGGGAAGAGGCCTGAGGGCACCGAGGGGCAGTGTGTGGGAGGTGGTGGTCACCCCCACAGGGGGCTGCAGTATGAGAAGAGCAACACTAGGCAAGCTAGACCCCATGGACAATTTGGGGACAGGTTACTGAGTAACTGGTTCCTGATAACTTCTCAATAAACATTAATGGAAGCAATTAGAAAAACTTAATGGCAATGGATATAATAGTTAAAATAAAGAGTTACTGAACACCCTAATTTTCTTAGACTTAGAGCTGTTTGGGGGAAGCTTTCTGTCTAAACAAGTTTTATGTGCACTGTGAAATGCTCTGAATTTTAATTCCTTGAATGTAGTACTTAACTTTCAACACAAGAGGGCGCTGCTGTCTAGTTTATTTATCAGTGTGTAGGTTAGCCGCAATCCTTCCTCTTCTTCTTCTTCTTCTTCTTCTTCTTCTTCTTCTTCTTCTTCTTCTTCTTCTTCTTCTTCTTCTTCTTCTTCTTCTTCTTCTTCTTCTTCTTCTTCTTCCCCTTCTTCTTCTTCTTCTTCTTCTTCTTCTTCTTCTTCTTCTTCTTCTTCTTCTTCTTCTTCTTCTTCTTCTTCTTCTTCTTCTTCTTCTTCTTCTTCTTCCCCTTCTTCTTCTTCTTCTTCTTCTTCTTCTTCTTCTTCTTCTTCTTCTTCTTCTTCTTCTTCTTCTTCTTCTTCTTCTTCTTCTCCTTCTCCTTCTCCTTCTCCTTCTCCTCCTCCTCCTCCTCCTCCTCCTCCTCCTCCTCCTCCTCCTCCTCCTCTTCCTCCTCCTTCTCCTCCTTCTTCCTCTTCCTCTTCTTCTCCTTCTCCTTCTCCTTCTTTTTCTTCCTCTCCTTCTTTTTTGAGGACTGGGGCTTGAACTCAGGGCCTGAACACTGTCCTTGGGCTTTCCTCAAGCCTAGCACTCTACCACTTGAGCCACAGCACCACTTCCAGCTTTTTCTATGTATGCAGTACCAAGGGATGGAACTCTGGTCTTTGTGCATGCTAGGCAAGTACTTTACCACTAGGCCAAACCCTCGGTTAGCCCCAATTCTTAAATGACTGCGTCATTTAACTACTTAACCCTCCCCACCCATAGCCCATCAAAAGTATCCTATCATAATTTACTAAAAATTTTACCTAGACTGGAAATTTTCTATGATGGGCTTTTCTTAGATTATTGACTACTAGAAAAAAAGATATCATTTAAAATGTTTTTTTTTAAATAAACAGAATGCCCACAGAGCAGGCTTGAGGGTTTTTCTGTCTTAAATGAATCCAGAGTTTCCCAGTAATGGAAGCTATGTTCAACAAAATACTTGAGGGCTGCATCTGAGGGCAGCAAACGCACAGCTTTACATAAAGCCAAGGTCTTGCTGAAAGATTGCCTGATACTAGAACCAAAACTTAGAATATGTAATTGCTTTTAAGCAAAGAGCTGTCAAGAATAAATAATTAACAGTCAATTAGATGATTTTTGGAAGAGTTCTTGCTTTTTTAAAGAATGCTCTGAAGAACTTTTCCCATAGCAAACTCCCTAGTATTGTATATGAAAACCAACCCAATCTAGGAGCTAGGAATGAAGCTTAGTAGTAACATATTTGCCTATAACACACAGAGAAGATTGTAGGATTCGTTCCTAGCACCACACAACAACAACAACAACAAGAAAACAAAAACAAAGCATGCCTGAAATTGCTGAAGTCAAATCTTCATGCTATTTTTGAGCAATATCATTTCCAGAAAATAAAAAGAGTAGCCAGGTGTGGTGGCTCATGACTATAATCCTAGCTACTCAGGAGACTGAGATCTGAGGATCGCAGTTCAAGGTGAGCCCGGGCACTAAAGTCGGTGGGACTCTTATCTCCAATAATTCACTAGAAAATTGGAAGTGGGGCTGAGGCTCAAAGGGTAGGGCAATAGCCTTGAGCTGAAGAGCTCAGGGACACCTCTCAGGCCCAGAGTTCCAACCCCACAACCGAGAATAAATAAATAATAAAATAAGAAGAGAATGCTGCTGTCTTAAAACTCCATCATTTAGACATGGGAAGAAAAATTACTAAGACACACAAGTCAGTGTCATTTTCAATTCTTGAAAGTGAAATACAAGAAGACACAGCTCCAAGTGAAAGAACCTTTCCCTATCTCACAGTTAAATCCAACTCATGGTAAGAAATCTCTATCTCATCTTGAGGAAAGAAAACCATTCCTTTGGTTCTCTTAGAATGACCTCAAAACTTGTCACAGCTTTGTGGTGCGCTGATGGATAGGCACACTCTCCTGTGTCTATTGGTATTTGGACGTTGCTATCTCATATCAGTCACTTTCTGAGGTCAAGGCCATCCTTCTTTGTTTATTTGGTTGGTTGCGGATGCAGTGTCTCACCATGTAGCTGGAGCTGGCCTCAAGCTCCATATTCACCTACCTCTGCCTCTCATGCCAGAATCACAGTGTGTGCTACCACCTCTGACTCTGTGTCTTCTTGATTGCTGTGTTGACTACAAAGTCTAGCCCTGTGACAGCATTTAGAAAACAGTCACAGATAAGGAACCTTGTACACTTGACATTTGTGTGGGTTTTTTTTTTTTCATTTTTGGTAGTTAGCTTGAGTGTGTGTGTGTGTGTGTGTGTGTGCGTGCGTGCGTGTGTGTGTGTGTGTGTGTGTGTGTGTGTGTGTGTGTGTGTGCCAGTCCTGGGCCTAGGCATTCTCCCTGAAATTTTTTGCTCAAGGATAGCACTCTAGCACTTGAGTCACAGCTCCACTTCTGGCTTTTTGGTAGTAGATTAGGGATAAGAGTCTCATGGACTTTTCTTCCCGGGAATCTTCAGCTCTCAGACTTCTGATTAGCTAAGATTACAGGCGTGAGCTACTGGTGCATGTGTGGTTGGCTTAGTTGCTTCATCTTAGTTCTCTGATCAAGATGGAGTAGAAAATGAACAGAAATTGGAATAGTTCTGATCCCAGCTCTGCCATTTTTCACTACAAAGATCTTGATGAGTCTTTTCATGTCTCAGCCTCTCCATTATAACACTGGGATGATGAAGGTAAAATTCTCCCTCTAGGCTCGTACAATCACTCAGAACAGTGTTGGATACACAGGAAATACTATCAGTGTCTACAGCTAATTACATTCTGTGAGATGTGGTTAAAATATATGTTGGGTCATTAAAAGCCATGAAAAACTTAAAAAAAAAAAGAAGTATAATGGAAGCAGGCACTGGTGGCTCATGCCTCTAATCCAAACTACTAAGAAGGCTGAAATTTAAGGATTGTAATTTCCCAGGCAGACAAGTCCATGAGATTTTTTCCCCTCAAATTAACCACCAAAAAGTCTGGCATAGAGTTGTGGCTCAAGTGAGAGAGTGCCCAGGACCTGAGTTCGAGCCTCAGGACTGGCACAAAGAAGTTCCAGTTACATTCTTTTTCAGGGCTGACTAGTGGTTCAGTTTCTATTATCCAGTTGGTTACTGATGGCTAGTTGTGTGGTTTGCTTCTTTGGCTGCTGTGCACATAAAGTTTTGTTCCTGTCTCTGTTTTCTACTGCTTTGGAGATGAGCTGGGTCATGTGACAGTCCTGTGTGTGGTGTCCTGGGGCAGTACACCCTAAACTAGAAAGAGAGCTTCCAGACTGGGAGAAGATCTTCACCAGTAATACCCCTGACAAAGGCCCAATATCCAAAATATACAAGGAGCTCAAGAAACTAACCCCTCCCAAAGTTAATAAGCCAATCACTAGATGGGCAAAGGAGCTAAGGAGTGACTTCTCAGAAGAATAGGTAAGTATGGCAAAGACACAGATGAAGAAATATTCAACATCCCTGGCCAGATAGGAAATGCAAATCAAAACAGCTCTGAGATTACGTCTCACTTCGGTTAGATTGGCCAATATGGTGAATTCTTTTTTTTATATATTTTTAGTGTAATTAATAGAAGGGTTACATTATATTCACCAGATAGAAGGTGCATTACTTCACAAACATTGATACCCTTTCTCATGTCTTGGTCCCCATTTCCCCCCACCCCCACTCCTCATCTTGTTTTCCCCCCTTCCCTATCCAATTTCAAATAACCAAATACACATATATCCAATATATCAGATAACAAAGTGAAATACTGTAACAATATGAGATAACCAAGGGACAGCAAAAAAGATGAGAGATAGCATAGTACATTAAGGACAACAATCACTCGTTATATGGCTTTTGTTTTTATAATATGGTGAATTCTAACAACAAATGTCAGTGGTGATGAGGGGAATAAAGAACCCCATTGTACTGTGGGTGGGAATGTAAACTAGTACAACCACTCTGGACAAGCAGTCTGGAGATTCCTCAAAAACTTAACATAGGGCTGGGAAGATGGCCCAATGGCAGAGTGCTTGCCTAGCATGCATGAAGCCTGGGTCCAATTCCTCAGGAACACCAACACAGAAAAGGCCAGAAGTGGCTCTGTGGCTCAAGTGGTAGAGTGCTAGCCTTGAGCAAAAGAAGCCCAGAGACAATGCCCAGGCCCTGAGCTCAAGCCCCAGACTGGGAAACCAAACTAACCTAAAATAGAGATCTTCCTTACCACCCAGCCATACCACTCCTGGGCATCTACCCTGACCATTACAAGTCAGAATACCCTAAAGATACTTGCACATCCATGTTTATTGCTGCACTATTCACAACAGCCAAGTTATGGAAATAGCCCAGGTGCCTTACAACAGATGAGTGAATCAAGAAAATAGGATACCTATACATAACAGAATTTTACACGGCCATTAGAAAGAATATTGTGTCATTTGCAGGGAAATGGCTGGACCACTCTTCTCCCCTTCTCCTCTTCTCGCCTCTCCCTTTCTCTCCTCCCTCTCTCCTTTTTCCTCTTTCCCCTTCCCTCCCTTCTCCCAGCCTCCTGCCAAAAGGCTCCAAAAGAGGACACTTGAAGAACTGCAGTGAAGAGCTTTATGTTGCCCGAGGCAGTCCTGCCCACCTCAGCAATCCCAGTCTAGCTTTGAGGCTGGAGGTGGAGGCTGAGTAAATGCCTCGCTCACATTCCCAGAAGACTCTAGAGGCCTAAGGCCAGGAGATGACAGCATCAGGAGTGTCCCAACAAAAAACGGAGTTGCTGTGCAACATTGCTGGCCTGGTTGGCTCTGGGACTACAAAAGGACCTGAGATGGAGTGTGATGAAAGCTGAACCAAGTCTTCCATTTGGTTTCCAGTCAGTACTTAGATGCATCTTGAATACTTCATTTTGACAAATGGACTACAGCTCTGCCACCAGAAAGGGAAGCTGGACAGAGGGCACATGGGAACTCTCGGTACTTTCCACAAGGTCCACTCTCTCAAAAGCACCGGCTGGTTGAAAAGCAGAACTGAGAATGATGGCACAGGCCTGTAATCTCACCATTTGGGAGGCTGAGGTAAGAGGATCATGAACTCGAGACCACTGAGGACTGCATAGTGAGACTCTGTGGCAAACCACTACCACAAAACAATCATAGTCATCATCCTCATAGAAACAGAGCTGGGAAAGGAGGCAATTTAAACAGAAAAAGACAGAAATGTCATTTGATTTCTTTTGATTCCAAGTCCAGGAGCTTTCCCACAGTCCTCTGCAGTTGTTGGGAGGATGTGGAGAAACGTGCGCCCTAGGGCACGTTTGATGTATGTTGCTGCAATCCTGTTTGTGGAGTCTCTTCCCTATCTACTGTGCCTATGGGACACTTTTCAGAAAAATTTCTGCCTATTCCCATGAGTTCTCATGTTTCTCCTACTCCCTCAAAGGTTCAGGTCTGATGTTGAGTCTTTGACCCATGGGAGCTGGTATTGGTGCATGTGACACACAGGGATCCACTTTCAATTTTCTGCATATGGATGTCCAGTTTTCCCAACACCAATTATTGAAGAGGCTATCTTTTTTTTCCTACCATATTTCTTTGGCTCCCTTATCAAATATATCAATATCTCTAAGTATATAGTTTTATTCACGAGTCTTTTGGTCTATCCTATTGATCTTGAGGTCTATTTTCATATCAATACCAAGCTGTTTTTGTTATTATAGCTCTATTATAGAGTTTGAGGTCTGGGACTACAATATTCCCACCACTGCTTTTTTTTGGCTAGCATTGCTTTGGCTATTTGAGGTCTTTCATTATTCCATATGAATTTTTTGATCATTTTCTCTCTGTAAAGAATGTTACTGAGATTTTGATGAGAATTGTGTTAATTTTAATTTTCTTTTTTTTTTCTGGTTGGTTATGCAGCTTGAACTCTGGGCCTAGGCATTGTTCTTAAGCTCTTCAGCTCAAGGCTATTGCTCTACCACTTAAGCCACAGCACCACTTCTGGTTTTCTGGTGGTTAATTGAAGATAGGATCTCATGGACTGTCATGCCCAGGCTGGTTTTGAACCGTGATCCTCAAATCTCAGCCTCCTGAGTAGCTAGGATTATAGTAAGCCACTGGCGCCCGGCTGAGAATTGTGTTAAATTTGTATATAACTTTTTGATGATCATTTTCACAATGTTAATTGTGAAACCTTTCCATTAACATGAAAGGTCTTTCCATTTGTTGATATCATTTCTTGGTTTCTTTCAATTTTTTTTTTATAGTTTTCACTACAAATAACTTTTGCTTCCTTAGGTCTATTCCTAGTTGGTTTTTTTTTAAATTCTATTACAAATAGAGTATTTTCCTGGATTTCCCTTTTTGCTTGTGCAGAAAGGCTGCTGCTTTTTGTGGGTTACGTTTGTATCCTACTACCTTGCCAGTGCTCTGGGAGCTTGGGGATGGAGTCATTTGGGTTCTTTCGGTATAAGATCATGTCATGTGCAAACAGGAAGAGCTGGGCTTCTTTTTATTCCTATGTTCATTCCTTTTATGCCTTTTTATTGTGTTATTGCTCTGGCTAGGAATTCCAGAACTATGTTGAAGAGGAGTGGAGAAAGTGCGTGTGCTTGCCTTGCTCTTGATTTCAGAGGAAATGTTTTTAGTTTTTCAACAGTCCAGTATGATATTGGCTGCTGCTCTGTCATATATAGCCTTTATTGTTTTCACATGTTCTTTCTATTCCCATCTTCTCCAACATTGGTCATTTGGCAAACTCATCAACCCAGCCAGCACAGGGCTTGACCTTCAACATAGCCCCCCCTCCCCCCACCCGGTGGGGGATGGATCTCAGCACCCCTTGCCTTCTCTCATTTCATCAGTATTCTTCTAGAAACCAGGCTTGACTAAAGGAAGAAATGCAAAAGATGAAAACCTTTGATTTCATGTCAGATCGATGGAGCCAATTTGGGGCTAATGGAATACCATCAGTGTGGTCCATTCAGGATCAAGCCCATTGTCTGGGGTGAGTGGCACGAGCCTGAAGTCCCTGGGAAGGCGGGACTTCCTGGGGAGGTATGGACTGTTTGATAGAATAGAGATAGCATGAAAGCAGGATTTCACAGGCTGGCTTGCCACGAACCAGTTCTGTGACCTAAAGGAATCGCTTCTCATTCATAAAATAGGGGAGAGATAAACTGGGCACTAGATACTGTGTAATCTTTGCTACTTGGGAGACTGAGAAGTCCCAGAAATCATATACACATGCACACACATACACACACGCGAAGGTAGTGGGCAAAGCAAGCTTTTAGTCTGAGTGCTTGGGAACTGAGATCTTAATTTTTTCTTTGCTTAGAAAATTATAGTAAAATATATAGAACCCCACAGTTACCATTTTAACCATTTTTTGTGACACTAAATTCACTGCCAGTGCTGAGTAATCTATCCCCAGATAATTTTCATCTCCCCAAAGTGAAACTCTGTACATTAAATACTAATTCCTCACTCCCCTGACCCAATCAGTCTCCATCCTTGAGTGCCTGAAACCTGTATTTGGCATCAGCTTCTGTAAACTCCCAGCTTCTCATATAGTAGAATTACACAACATACATCTCTTGAATCTGATTTGTTTGTTTCACTAGATAAATGGGTTTTTTTTTTGCTTTAGAAAATCTTTAATATACCAAAAGGCCTGCTTTAGTGACATGCTAGTTCTACCAGAAGATAACCCCCGACCCCCACCCCTTGTCAGTAACAGTGTTCAAGTTGACCAGCCAACTCTTACTTCTTCTAAACCCCCATGTGGACAAGTTCATGTGTGCCTTTGAAACCCCACCACCAGGATCTCATGATGACTAATAATGTGCATGTAGCCAACACTTCCTGCAGAAGAGTTGGCAGGAAAACTGTGGGTGCTAGTAGGGAACTGAGAGCCCCAAACCAGATTCTCCACAACTACATCCCTCAGTCCTATTGCCAAGGAGATCCTCATTTAAAAACCCAACTCTTGTTTCCCATTTGGCACCCAGTGACCACGATGACTTTTCTCCTTCTGAAAAGAAAAAAAATAAAGCCACACACACATGTCCACCCCACCCATATATGACATGTTTTTGTTTTTACATTTAAATATAAAACTACTACTCTGCTTTGCGTTATAAATGGAGGGCCATGCCATGGAGGGCTTCTTCCAAGGTAGGGATGTCCTTCCGTTGCTAGTCTGTGGCCCCCCAGCAGGGGAGTTACCATACATAGCAACAGAGGAAGGCATTTTTTTTTACCCTGGTTCTCAGCCCCTCCCTTCTTCCCTAGTTCCCCTTTGTAATACAAAGTTGGTGATACCTCGAGAAGCAGCTTTCTATCAAGGGGGAAATCCTAATCTGACCGGTTAGCTGACCAGTTAGGCCTCTCCTGTCTGTCTTCTACCCCAAAGAAAAGTGCTCCCCTCTCCGCCCTCTTCACTAACACATCCCCTATGCCTCCTGGACGAGCATACCCGATGGGATGGGATCAGTGGCTACCCCTCCCACTACCACATTAGAAAGCTCCAGTGACAGGGAAAATGGGGGAGGGAGGGTATAAAGATTAAGAACTTGACCCCTCTACCTTGACCAAAGAAAGCAATATTAATTGAGCATAAGGAATAAAAAGACCTTCATCTTCCACCCTTGAGTGACAGGGGAGATGATTAGGAAACTAAGAGGAGGAGGAGGAGCCTGGGAGGAGGAGGAAGGGCTAGGAGGGGCTGGATGGCTGCAAGTCTAGGTAGGTCCTTTTAGTTTTTGCACTGGAAGGGCTCGTCGCCAGGTTCCTTGAGAAGACATGTAGGGATGGTGGCTCCTGTCCCTCCGTGAGGATCACAGCTGGCAGGAGGGCGCCGATCTTCAAAGTAACCCTTCTTCTCCTGCCCACAGGCCGGGGAATGCGGATGCTGGCGCTGCGTTGGCTACCCCAGCAGGAGAACCGCTGATGTTGGAGGTCTGGTGGAAGCCGGTTAGACGACGGGCATTGTCCAGCCCCGCCTGGGGTCGTAGGCACGGGTGGGGTCCTGGTGCCGATTGCTCAGTCTGTCGATGGCTCCTCAATGGGCCTCAAGCCATTCTCCTCCCGCCTGGCCTTGGTGCTAAAGCTGGTAGGGCAACCGGCACCATTCCAGTGCCAGGAAGGGCTTGGGATCAGAGGTTGCAATCACGCCAAGGTCTTCGCCTACACGGTGCAAGGTGACGCGGGCCCCCCAGAGGGGCTCTCCCGTGCGGATTCCTTCACAGGGGCCGGTCTGGAGTTCCACTGGGCAGGCATGACCGCGGCATTTGTCCCCGTAGCCTTGATGCCGGCACACAAGCAGATACAGGTCACAGTTGGAGCCCCAGACGGGTAAGCTCCACGCAGGCAGCTCTTCCGCACGCGCAGGCTCACAGCCCAGGGTTCGAGCCTTGCAGCGCAGCCCTTCTCCGGGACCATCACCCAGATACACAGGGCTTGGACTTTTCCGCCCTGAGGCAGGGACGTGTAATTCTGCTTGATGCCTTTGTTCAGTGGGAGCTTGCTGAGGTGGCCACGGTGGAATGGTGGGCGGTGGCGGTGTGGCTCTCAGAGGGCTGGCGCTTCTCTCACCCTCGGCTCTGCCTACATAAATGTTTTCGAGGTCTACGTTGTAATACAGATCAGAACATTCATTCCTTTTTTTTTTTTTTTTGCCAGTCCTGGGCTTGAGCTCAGGGCCTGAGCACTGTCCTTGGACTTTCTCAAGGCTAGAGCTCTACCACTTGAGCCTCAGCACCACTTCCAGCTTTTTTCTATGTATGTGGTACCGAGGAATTGAACCCAGGTCTTCATGCATGCTAGGCAAGCACTCTACCACTAGGCCAAACTCCTGGCCTTTCATTCTTTTTTTATTTTTTGCTGGTCCTGGGACTTGAACTCAGAGCCCGGGTACTGTCCTTGAGCTTCTTTGTGCTCAAGGCTAGTGCTCTACTAATTGAGCCACCGTGCCACTTCCAGCTTTTTCAGGGTAGTCTATTGAAGATAAGAATCTCTTGAGGTTGGCTTCAAACTGTGGTCCTCAAATCTCAGCCTCCTGAATAGTTAGGATTACAGGCACGAGACATTAGTGCTTGGCCTTCATTACTTTTGAAGGGGAAAATTATATATGTATATATATGTATTATATGCACAATATATAAATACATATTATATATCACAAATATGTAATATACTTATGTTTATTTGTTCATACATTTATTGTATATTACATAACATATTATATTTATTATGTAACTGTATATATTTCTACATATAAAGACATTGTATATTTATATTCTATATTATATACATAATCATCTCAGCCTCCAGAATAGCTAAGGTAACAGGTGTGTGGCATTGGCGCCTGGCTGCATGGAACTTTTTAAGGAAAATCCCACTGTTTTCCCTTTAAACTAGAATGGACTTACTCTGAAACAAAAGCATCATCTCCCCTACAGATATGTGACGGGGCATCATGTAGAGAAGCAGATTGAAGCCACCTGGGCTTAGATAGGGCCCATAGCCGTGCAATGTCCCGCTCTCTCTCTTGGAGCTGTGGTGGGTCAGAGGGTCCACACCTTTTTCTGACTCGTGATATTGCTCGTTCTGGAGTAAACTATGAGGGCTTGAAATTCACCATGGAGGAAGGAAGCCATTTGTTTTCTTTCTCAAGTCTTCAGAAGTTTAGAAGTCATGACGAAGGGTGTATGTGTGGCTGGTTTCATTTCTAGAAGTAAGACCCCCAAACATGATTGATGTAAGGACTGAAGAATAGAGGCAGGAAATTTAATTAGGGAAGCAAAAGATGGCTGTCACTAAAACGAAAATTCTGAAAAACACAGACCTGAGGCTATAGAATGACCTCACTCAAGCTAGGAGAGAACAGGAGAGCAAGCAAGCAGAGGACTGGTCCGGAGAGAGTTGTTATGGAAGCTCTAAATCTGAGATCAAATCTCAGTTCTACATCTAGCTTGAACTTAACCTCTCTGAAATTCATTGTTCTCATGTGTAAAGTAGGGGTGGTGTAAACATTACCAGGATGATATAAAACCACATAGGTGAAATGGTCCCCACAGTCAGTCCCCCAGGCTCCCACTTGATAATGCTATAGCTAAACTCTGAAAATAAAACCAGAGAGTTCTGTAAAATTGGTAAACTTAAGGGTCAGGTATAGTTCAATAGTATACAGCATGCTTTGTATGTGCAGAGCCTCAGCACCTCAAAACAAAACCACCTAAGAAATCTTTCCCCAACTCCTAGCTCAAACATGCAGCTTTTAGTATGATTTGCATTTTAGTGGTAATTCTGAAAGTTTTCTAGTTTCTGTCTACTGCTTCCTCTTGTCCAAATCAATGGCTTTATCTATATGTTTAGATAGACGGGACTTTCCAAGTAAGTGGCACAATTGGGTCTTTCCTTTAAAAAGTAACAACAACCAAAAAAAAAAACCCTCAACATGGAACAAAACAGCAGTTAGCCAGATGTTGGTAGCTCGCATTTATAATCCTTGCTACTCAGGAGGCTGAGATCTGAGGACTGTGGTTCAAAACCATCCCAGGCAGGAAAATCTATGAGACATTTACCTCCAGTTTACCACCAGAAATGTAAAAGTGAGTGGCTCAGGTAGCAGAGCATTAGTCTTAAGCAAAAAAGCTAAGAAACAGACTCTAGGCCCAAAGTTCAAACTCCAGCACTAGCACCAAAAAACAAACAACAACAATAAACAACTAAACAGACAAAACCAACAAGGATAACTCAAGAGAAAACCTTGGTTTTTCTAGATGCCATTTTTTTTTTTAAAGATCTAGTTTCATTCATTGAAAGGGTTCATTCTACAGGGAGACACAGCAAGACTGAAAGGAGATTTGAAGGAGGCCAAATCCTATGTACACATAAATTATCACCATCATGATAAGTACAGAAAACCACAGGATTGATACATGAGAGTATTTCCAAGTAGACAGGCTGTTCCTTGCCCGCCTCTCAGTGCTCTTGGCTGGTCCTGAGGCAGGTGGAGGCTTCACTTCTGCTCATCCTTGCTGATGCAGTTCAATGAGCCGGCCTGCAAACACAGCCAGGGTTCCGATGAGACAGACAAGCATGAAGACTCCCAGCAGAATGTGATCCATTACCATTGCCACGTACTTCCATTCCTCTGCCGCCTGAGAGAGAGAAGAGTGTCTCACAGAGTACTCTCTGAAGCAGGTATAGGACTCACAGTGTGCATGCCACCCAACTTCCATGGACCCTTCAATCTGTAGATCTCAGAGCTCTCAACACCCCTGGCCTGGCATCTGATCGTTAATTTTCGAATGATGATTCACAGTCAGACCAGTTAGTAAGATGGCCCACAGATGGTCACCGGGGGACAACTCGTCTCAGGAGTCGTGGTTTGAAAGCCAGTTTATCCATCAAGCCCCATCCATCCACCCATCCACACTCGTGCATTTGATCACTTAAACATAGAACCTAGGATTACAAACACAATGCTTACATTACTGGACTCCTGGTCTGACTTCATGGTCTCTGCGATGTATTTGACACCTTCAATGGCACTTTTCACCTCAGGGTGTTTGATCAGTGGAGAGTGGAAGCCCATGGGTGGAGGCCCAGGCTTTCCAGAAATGTCAGATATATCGATGTCTTCAGTGAAAATTTGTTTTTCTTGTTTGTCTCTTGATGGTCTTTTCATTGTGGAGAAAAACATGACATTTGGAATAGTGTCGATAAAAACCTAGCAAAAAAGGCAGCCGTGATATGAGAATTATTGTTAACTCAGGTGAATATCAAACTGAGTCTTGAAATTAGCAATGTGGTCCTGGGTAAATAAAGTCCTGGGTCTACATCCTGTGGCCTGACACTGTGGTAGTGATCATTCAGTAATGTGAGAAGTTCACCACTGGAGGGAGCCTGTGAGCAGTCCACCCATCCCACAAGGTCCTGACAATGTATTCTCAGGACTCTATGTAGGTGATGGAGATTCCTCTGCCTCCTCAAATATACATTCACCCCACAAGTAGCTAGACAACCTTTTCTGTTTCTTGTTCCTGAAGAAACTGCTGCAGAGGTATTTCTAGGAGTCATCCTACATTATTTTTTCTTTTTTGAACTCTGGGCCTGGGTGCTGTCCCTGAGCTCTTCAGCTCAAGGCTACCACCCTATCCTTGAGACAAGCCCCACTTCCGGTTTTCTAAGTGTTAATTAGAGACAAGAGTCTCAGGTCCTTTTGTGCCCAAGCTGGCTTTGAACTTTGGTCCTCAGCTCTCTCAGCCTCCTGAGTAGCTAGGATGACAATGTGAGCCACCGCGCCCAGCTTTCATCCTACATTCTTCATAGAACAGGGATTGTTCATCTCTTCTGAAAACAGCGGCTGCTTTAAAAATTCCTCCCATGAAGGCCCTCCACTTTACTGCCTGAAGTTTTAGCAAATGGGCACATCTGGGCAGCAGTTGCAGCTAAGTAGTAGAACACATGCCTCGTGTGTGCCAAGCCCTGGGTTCAAACCTCAATACTACAAAAAAAAAAGATTATTTGAAATTTAACATTTTGTTCTAGGTCCAATAATGCAAATATTCACGACAAAATTCCTCACTTTTGACATTCTCTCCTTAAGCTCCTCCTCTGTCTCTGGTCTTTACTCAGCTCTCCACAGATGATTTTTACCAACAAAAAAATAAACCAGTCCATTCATAAAGTGGAAAACACAATCAGAAACCTTAATGTCACAGTGTAAAAAAAAAAAGCCATGTATACGTGGACTGTGTCTACAGAGAAGTGACGGGCAGTTCCTCCCCATCTCCAGCAGCCCAGAAAGGATTTGGAGTTCTGACTCTGCAGAGCTGTTGGCAAGAGAGGCCCCTGGCCAGGCGGGGAGGAGAGCTGCGCGTGTCTCCCTGTGAGAAGCAGCTGCTCACCTTCCGCACCCACTCGGGCATGGTGTGGGTGCTGGGAGAGCGGTGGTGTGTGTTGATGACGATGACGGTGATGATGATGGACGCGATGACAAACACCATGGTGAACAGCATGTATTTCCCGATCAAGGGCACAGCGCTGGAGGTGGAGGGGATCAGCTCCACAATGACCAGGAGGAACACGGTCAGGGACAGCAGGACGGAGATGCTCAGCGTCATCTTCTCCCCTGGGAGACACGGAGAGGGACCACACCTGCCAGTTATTGGTGTTGACTCTCCATCCTCAGCGACCTAATCACCCTGCTCCCTTTCTCACATCCATCTAAGAAGTCATCATCTCACTCTTGCATGTTTTGTTTTCCATATTAGCAGAGTAGAGATTTCCTTGCTCCTGTCTCTTTTGCCTTTCAGGACCCGAGTCTCAGAAAGTCCTAGCCAGGCAAATGTGGCATCAAGAAGGTCAAGGATAAATGGCCTTGAGTTACCTCCAAGGCATTTGGCTACCTTAAAAGCAGCAGAGGGTCTGTGGAAGGGACTGCTCTTGTGATGGTCTCACTGCTGGGTTTTCTGGAATACCAGCTCTGTCAGCTAATATGAGGCTTTCCAATGCTGGACCTCTGCCTCGGTGGATTCTTTATCCAGAAACTCAAAAAACTTCGGATCAAAAATACTTAGGAAAATATAGGCTGGTGATGTAGTCCAATTGTAGTGTACTTGCCTTGCAAGTACAAGGACTTGTCTTTGATCCACAGCATGTAAAAACACAAAGAAAAAATTGCAGCTGTATTGAACATAATAGACTTTATTCCTGTCACTATTGCTAATGATGTAGTATAATAGATAACTCACATTGTATTTGGTTTTAGAAGTCAGCTAGAAATGATTTAAAGTAAATGAAAGAACATACATAGGTCATTGGAAATACTGTGTGTGTGTGTGTGTGTGTGTGTGTGTGTGTGTGTGTGTGTGTACATGTGCCAGTCCTGAAGCTTGAACTCAGGGCCTGGGCACAACCCCCTAGCCTTTTTTTTTTTTTTGCCAGTCCTGGGCTTGAGCTCAGGGCCTGAGCACTGTCCTTGGACTTTCTCAAGGCTAGAGCTCTACCACTTGAGCCTCAGCACCACTTCCGGCTTTTTTCTATGTATGTGGTACCGAGGAATCGAATCCGGGTCTTCATGCATGCTAGGCAAGCACTTTAACCACTAGGCCAAACTCCCGGCCCCATCCCCCTAGCCTTTTTGCTTGCGGTTGGTACTATACTACTTGAGCCACAGCTCCACTTTTGGCTCTTTGGTGGTTCATTGAAAATAAGTGTTTCATAGACTTTTCTGCCTGGGCTGGCTCTGAACTACAATCTTCATATCTAAGATTATGGGCATGAGCCACCAGTGCCCAGCCTATGATGCCATTTTATATCAAGGACGTGAGCAAACATGGATTTAGGTAATTACAAGGCTTACTCTCCCCTACGGAGAGTAAGGGACTCCTATAAAAACAGAGGACAGAATGGCTGAAAGCAGGTTAGTTTTTTTTTTTCTGGTAAACAAGACTGCCATCAAAACTGAAAAAGAAATCTGAATTTGAAAGATAAAATAGTTTTCAAGTTGCATATAATTTGATTAATAACAGGGGGAAATAGCCAGTATTTACCAAGCCTAGTATATTTCATTATCCTAAATGTTTTTCAAGAAGACATTATTTAGTATTTATAGACATTAATTTGTTTCTGAATTGCCCTGGCAGTGTTTTCTCTATTTACTTTCAGGAGCTTCATTTGGTTAGAAGGTTGCAAAGTTATTTACTCATACCCATTTGTTTAAAAATGGCTACAGGCTGAGGTGAGATGATCCTGAGTTCCAGTTCAACATGGGCAACATAGATGGAATAAAAATAAAATAAAAAAGTTAAAATGAGTACAGCACTGGCACATTCCTCCAGTAGGGGGAATACTTGCTGTCTTTTTCCCTACTGCACTGAGCTGTCTACTCCATCTTTGGTGTTTTTTCCCTACTCTTCTAGTATAAACTGTACATGAGCAGGACTTGTTCGCAGATGTGTGTGTGTCCTTTTGCCTTTTTGGCTGATTGCTAGTGTCTGATGAAATTTTATCACAGATGTGACTACTCAGTAAGAGGTAAATAAGTTGTCCAGGCTGATACATGAGAAAAAAAATGGCCTCTTGGGAGGTGCGGTCTTGTGGATAAGACACTGCCATCTGGAAAGCAGCTATGCAGCAGCTACTAAAGTGGTGCGTAATGAGGGAAGGAACAAGATCCAGGGTAGTTCGTATACAGATATCTTTATCACACACAGCCACATTGTTGTGTGTAAAGCACATGGTTGTCATTGAGTAAAAGTATTTAATATATGTGTGTGTGTGTGTGTGTGTGTTGGTACTGAGACTTGAACTCAGGGCCTCAAATTTCTCCCTTAGCTTTTCATTCAAGGCTGGTGCTTTACCATTTAAGCCACACCTCTACTTCCAGTTTTTGTTTTTTTTTTTTTTTGCTGGTTAACTGAACATAAGAATCTCTTACATTTGTTTGCTCAGGCTGGCTTTGAACCTCATTCCTCAGACCTCAGCCTCCTGGATAGCTAGGATTACAGGTGTGAGCCACAGGTGCCTGGCTGGGCAAACATATTGATGGCTAATTTCTTTGAACTGGACTGAGCTAAGGGTATGCACCTTTGAGATTATGTCCAACTCTGCCCAGCTGTGCACTCTCTCCACAATTCATTTGCACTTCACCTAGCCGCCAGCACATGTGTCCCGGTGATGGTGACTTGGGTCTCTGCACCTCAGTTTGTGAGCACATGATTATTTCTGGCTCTCCTTACAATAGCAGCATATGCTTCATCAGCAGCCGCTGCCATGGCAACTGCACCCACCTGAGTCAGTAGGCAGGTAGAACACCAGACTGGTGAGGAAGGAGAAGAGCAGGCAGGGAATGATGACGTTGACAATGAAGTAGAGAGGCAGCCGCTGCATGACGAAGTGGTAGGTGATGTCTAGGTATGGGGTGTTGGGGCAGCAGGAGTAGAACACCCAGTGCTTCCAGCCCCGGGCCTCCTTGATCACCCATTCTCCGCTCTCCATGAAGTTGCTCAGGTCTGGCTGGTCACTTTCCTGGGAAAGGAAATGATTCTTGGAGACGCCAGCAACAGCACCCTGGGGAAGACAGGGCTCTGGACACAGCAGTGGACGTGACCTCTGTAGGAAACAGCCTCTAGTTTTGAGGGTTATGTACCCAAGTGTGGTGTTGGGCCACTTTTGCTTAGGGTCTTGGGTTGCTTTCCCAAAGCATAAGGATTTGTAGGATTTTTTTTTTTGGCCAGGCCTGGGGCTTGAACTCAGGGCCTGGGCACTGTCTTTGGGCTTCCTCAAGGCTAATGTTCTACCACTTGAGCCACAGCACCACTTCTGGCCTTTTCTGTGCGTGTGATACCAAGGAATCAAACCCAGGGCTTTGTGCATGCCAGGCAAACACTTTACCACTAGTCTACACGCCTGGTCCTGTGGGATTCTTTTAGTTCTATCTTCAGGTTACCTGGGAGCTTTAAACATGAGTGTCTTATCTCCCACTCCTTCCTCTCCCCTTCAGCGGGTTGTCAGAATTCTTGAGGAAGTGTTGGGCATAGAGGATTCATTGAAGCCCCCATTCATTCTCAAGTGCCTTCTCTAATAGAAGACAAGATTACTGGCTAGTTCTAATTGGTGCTGAGAGCCTGTATCTACCCAGGGGCATAACTGGTACCTGGGATCACACTTTTCCTGAACCCAGGATGCTCACAATCGCTCATGACCTACCGGGTCGATTGTCACCACAGAGCCATCATAGGACCAGGTGCCCAGCTTCATGCTGCAATTCTGCTCATCAAAGGGAAAGTGGGTGACAATGATCTCACAGTAGCTTTTAAAGATGGCTGGAGGTGTCCACGTGATGTGGCCGGTGTAGTCCAGCAGCACTTTGGTGAACTTGACAATGGCAAAGTCACCATTTGCACTACAATTGGGATAAGAGAAGAAAATGGCTCCAAGTGACAGATGAGCCTACATTCTGCTTGGAGATGCTAATAGGAGACAGCTGCTAATTATTCAGGTGCTAATTATGGAAGCTTTCTCTGGGGATGGTTGCTTTTTCATCGATGGAATGTTGCCCAAATTTGTCTTATAACAAGAATCACTGGAGTACTTGTTAAAAATATGCCTTCCTGAGCAGTAGGAAGCCTTGAGTCAGAATATGTGGGGACAAAAGTGAGAATCTAGAGGTTTAAGGAAATGAGGGCCTATGCATCTCAGGTTTTTCCAGCTTTCTGTGGTATTTGTGATGTTAATTTTCATCTATCTCCTACCAATAAACTTTGAGAATTGGGAAACGTTGACATTTAAAATAAACCCATCATTGTTTCCTTACCATGATACACAGGCTAGGAAAGAATCTATTGCTGTGTGTGTGTGTGTGTGTGTGTGTGTGTGTACACACGCGTGCATGTGTGCCACTTGAACTCATGACCTGGGTACCATGCTAGAGCATCTTTTGTTCAAGGCTAGCATTCTATCACTTTCAGCCACAACGTTACCTCTGGATTTGGGGTAGTTAATTGGAGGTAAGATTCTCAGACTTTCTTGCCTGGGCTGACTTTATTCCAAGATCCTCAAATCAGTCTTCTGAGTGGTTAGGACTGCAGGTGTGACCCACCAGCACCCAGCTTTATTGCCTTTTTAAGAACCACTGAAAACTGGGCATGGTGGAGCAAGTCTGTAATCCCAGCATAAGCTACGGAGGACAATGAGTTTAAGGTTAGCCTAAGCTACACTGTAAGATATCCAGACCAGCCAGGTACCTGTGGCTCATACCTGGAACCCTAGCTACTCAGGAGGCTGAGACCTGAGGATCTTGGTTACAAGTCAGCTCAAGCAGGAATGTCTTTGACTCTTATCTCCAGTGAAGTATCAAAAAAGCTAGAAGTGGAACTGTGGCTCAAGTGGTAGAGACCTAGCCATGAGTGTAGCCCCAGGTGTGGCGCGTGCACGCACGCACACGCACGCGCACGCGCATACACACACACACACACACACACACACACACACACACACACACACACCTCCCTCCAAGCCAATGTAGGGCTCCTGCCTAGGAAGGATGCTCTTTGAACTGAACACTCCTCGACAAACAAAAGGTGCATGATAATGAGCATGTTATTAAATCAAATGCCTTGGATCTCATTATAATTTCACATCATGCCGTCCGTCACAGAGCGTGGGGGATGGGCAAGGCAGGCATCCGGGCACTGGTTTCAGATGACGTTCAGGATGTGATGAGTCAGAACTCTGGGTTTAGACCCATTTGGTGGAGAGGAAATATAATTCCAAGGAACTCAGGGATAGGAAGTTTGGGTACTTGGAGGGTTGCCGCATATTCCTCAGGAGCTCTCAGGAATTAAATGTCCCCCACCCACAGCCCTGATTCAATTTGGCTCCCATAATTGTTTCTATTCATAACAGGAGACACCATATGGCAGCTCTTGCCTGTCAATGCGGCTCTGATTTTTAGGGGTTATTTAATGCTAACAGTGGTGAGAGGCATGCAGACACCCCCCGCCCGTGACACTTGTCTCCACCTGTCCCAGAAACCCCTCCTGCATGGGGCTTTGCTCACTTGTTGTAGAGAACTAAGTCTGGCCGCCAGATCTTTTCTGAGGGAACATGAATTTTTTTCACACCGCCATAGTCATCTGGATTCCATTTTAGGTTATAATCCACCCATTGCTAGAACAAAGACATGTAGCTAGTTACAAAGTCAAACACATTTCTTCAAAATATCTAAGGTGATCAAGAGCCCTGCTGAGCATGGCAATTCCGATACTGGTAGAACTTGTGCTTTGATTCACAATTCAGTGTCTGCTTTTGCAAACAATAACAGCAAACCTACAGTGCTGGCTAAACTTAGGCCCCACTGAAGCACTTCATTATCTCACTCAGTCCTTACTATAATCTTTGGAGATAAAAATGACTACTGAGTTGGGCACGGTGGCTTTCTCCTGGAATCCTAGGTGCTCAGGGTTTAGAGATGGGAAGAATTAAGGTTCAAGGCTCATGTAGGCAAAAGCTCAAGAGACTCTTAAAAACATGCCAGCTGGGGGCCGGGAGTGTAGCCTAATGTTAGAGAGCTTGCCTAGCATGCAGGAAGCCCTGGGTTCAATCCCTTGGTACTACATAAACAGAAAAAGCCAGAAGTGGTGCTGTGGCCCAAGTGGTAGATCTCTGGCCTTGAGAAAGCCCAAGGACAGTGCCCAGGCCCTGTGTTCAAGCCTAGGATGGGCAAACAAACAAAAAACATGCCTGTGGGCACTTGGGAGGCAGAGGTAAGAGGACTGGAGCCTGAGGCTAATGTAAGCAAAAGTACAAGACCATATCTGAAAAATACAGCAAAAAGGGATGGGGGCATGGCTCAAGTGGTACAAGCACTTTTACAAAGCCCATATTGTCCCTCCCAAAAAAGACAAAAGGGGTGATAATTGACCTTGTTCACAGATGAGGGAACAAGGTCCCACCCTAGGGCCACACCAGCTGGGAGGTAGCAGATTGGACACCTCGGATAAGAATAACCGTAGCTTGGGCACTTGGCTCAAGCACTGATACAAAGTTTAAAAGTGTTATATAGTTTCCTATATTATAAAATGCTGCAAATTTGGATAATACAATGTTATGATGCTAATCCAATACTTCAACATATGACCATATTTGAAACGAGGGTCTTTTCAGAGAAATTAAGTTAAAACAAGAACATTAAGATAGGTCTTAATCCAATATGACTGATATTCTTATAAAAAAACAATGATGAGTAATGCATTTCTCTTGTTGAAGCTACCAGTAGCTGCCCTAGAAAAGTAATACATACAAGAAGTCCAATGTAAACACAACAGAACAAAAATCAGTCAGGCTCTATACTCCCATACATCTGAAATATATGTATATGTATATGTATATCTGGGAGTATGTGTGTATTTATAGAGAGTATATGGGATATGTATGTGTGCGTGCATATATATATATGATCTATACTCTATATCCCTATATATTTCTTATATCTGTCACATAAGTTGACTTCCTCAGGGGCCAGGTTTGATTTCAGGGTGAATCAAAACATAGGTTCAGTTATCTCACTGAATTACCTGTTTCAGTCGCACATTGGTTGTCACAATTTGATTTACTTCATCCTGGCAAAAAAGAAAAGATCCCCTGTGTAGAAGGTGGAGGACAGAGGTGAGGACAGAATCGTATGGTAGGATTGGAGGTGCCATGGGAGTCCCTGCGCTTGTCTTACCACACTGATGAGCTGTATCAGCTGCAGGCCCACGGTGACCTCCACAGCCTGGCGGTGGTCCTCCACCGGCCGTACCACGCTGCTGTAGTTTTCAAATAGCTTTGCCACCAGACGGGTCTCATGTTCAGAGCCCAGGACAAGGCCAGCTGGACAGCAAATGACACATACTCTGTCAGAGTCTGCCCCTCCACCCACCCCAGGACCAGGGACTGAAGCATGCAGGGCCTCTGGGGAAGGCTGCCTGGTGTCACCATATTGCTTGAGGTCCCTTTCTATGCACAGTTGCTTGGCTGCTCCCTTTCCAGGCCACAGTGGGGTGGGCTATGCCAGACTATCACAACACTTGTCCTTTGGACAGGTGACATTCCTTAATACAGCCTGCAACTACACAAGTATGCCAAGAGCATGCACATGAGAAAGATCCATTGAAAAGCCAGCATCTGTGTTTCACAGTGTAGTTATGGTAGTAACGGAATCTTGGACTGGCTGGATGCAGATCTCATGACACTGTGCGCAAGGCAAACTAGCTGCTGGCTCACGCATCATAGGATGACCTTGTTAACGAAACAGAAAATGAACTGCTGGCGGGGGTGTGGGAAGCTGGGTCTTCATCTGTTGCTGATGGAAATATAAAGTGGCATTCCTTTAGCATGACAAGGTCTTCCCATATGACCCAGCAGTTCCACTCTTAGGTGCACACCTGATGAAGAATGGCACTATTTAAAAGGGTGAGAAGGTGGACACAAAAGTGCCTAGCAGCAAAGAAGTGGATGAGTAAATGATGGTGATTCCAAACAATGCAAAACTACTCAGCATAAGAAGGAATAAAGCATGGATGCATGTCCCAATATGCACGAACCTTGAAAACATGCTAATGAAACACAGAAAAGACCCTAGAGGGTGCACGGCGCTAACTCCATTTATATGAGACTCTGAACAGATAAATCATACAGACGGGAAGAGGGGTTGCTATGGATGGGGGTGTAGTATAGAAGGGGACAGGCTGGAACCAGGGGTCATAGTCTTACCTTCTCAATGCCACTGAACTGTAAACCTTGAAATGATTAAAACGGTAAATTTTATGTAATGGGTATGTGTGTGTGTGCAATGCACACACACACATGCGCATGCTCATGCAAGCTTATGCATATGTACACACATACTTGCCTGTAGTAGGATTTGAATTCAAGGTCTGGACACTGTCCCTGAGCTTTTCTCTCAAGGCTAGCACTCTGTCACTAGAACCACAGTGCCACTTCTGGCCTTTTGATGGTTAATTGGAGATGAGAGTCTCATGGACTTTATAGGCTGGCTGTAAACTGCAATCTGTTGATCTCAACCTTCTAAGTAGCTAGGATACAGGCGTGAGCCACCAGCACACAGCTTGTAATGCGACTACATGTGTCTATCAGTAGTGATTTGTGGTAAAATGCTCATCACATACAATTTACCATTGTAGTCATGTTAAAGCTCACAGAAGGCGAAACTTAAGTTCTGTTGACCTAGGTTTGAAGCTCCTATTGAGAGAATGAGAAACCCCAGCAGGAGTTTTAGAATATAGAACAGTACCATCAATTATTCTCCAAACAGTGCTTTTCTATACAGAATGTGCTGGGTCAGGGGATGAAGCCATCATTCTGGGGTTCCCATCCCAGCCCCAATACGTACCAATGTCTGAGGCTGGTCAGCCTGGCAGACGTTCTCAACTCATCTCATAGGATATGTAGGCCTTGCCAAGATCACACAGAGCAGAGCTTGGATTATTATGTTGTGCCCTGCTCCTGCATCAGCTCTTAATTTTACCAGTGTGGCCTGGGCGGGCCTGGAGCCTCACAGTTACACATACCCTTATTCCTAGGAGAAAAATCCGTCCCAAATTCCAAGAGGTGTCTAACAAAGGCTCTGTGTAACTCAAGCCTTGCAATGATTGAGGTCTGCCTATTTGGAATAGCAGACAAATGATCACAGGAAACAGACACATGATCCAATTGTTCTGATCCATGTAACCAGATCTCTCCTTTCCGCAGGGCATTGCTGAGATGGCCATAACTCCTCTGTGGGCCAAGACAACTTTGGACACTGAACCAGTGAGAAGCTTCCTCTTTCTGCTCAGTAGTGCTCACCTTGGAAAAAGATTATCATTTATTTCTTTATGATTTTGTCTTTTTGGTCTTAAGCTTGGAAGAATTTACAATTATTTTTTATTAGCCAACAAAACCAACAGCCAACACATCCCATTTGTTATGTTCCAGACACTCTTACATGTGCTTTATATAACTAATCCAATCCTCAAAACTGGATAGGATAGGGGCTGTAAGAATAACCCCTAGGTTTATAGGTGAGGAAACTGAGAGCTCAAGTAACTTTCCCAGGTTCTGCAAGTGATGGGGCCAGGATTCAGTTTGTGTTCCTCATCTACCATTTGGATCTGTGTGAAATAGCCAGTGATATATGCAGTGAATGGGCACATTTTTATCCCCTCAAAGTATACCTTTTGATTACCCGCACAGGGCCTGAATAAATACTCGTATTTGTGTTAGCTTGGATCTTTACTCTGATCCTCTGTGATCATTTTCTACCTTTAAGATGAAAAAATGAAGGTTTGGAATGCTAAGCATGCATGGAAGTTCCCTTCCAGTTAGACTTGGGGTTCCCACAGATTCTGGGCAGTTTACCTCCTCTCCAAAGAAAAAGAACTATTTCCATTCAGATTCTTGTTTTAATATTAGGGTTTGAACTCAAGGATTTGTACTTGAAATGCTCTATACTTGAGCCATGTCCTAGTACTTGGTCCTTGTTCCAGTTTTTTTTTTCTTTCAGTTTGTTTTTCAGGTGTCACCTTAACTTTGCCTAGGTGAGCCCCTAACTATGGTTCTCTTGCTTCTGCCTCCTAAATCGCTGACATTACAAGTACACCAAACCATACCCAGCTCTATTTGGAGTTTTGAAGTTTTCAAGGTAGCTTAACCAGTGTTTCCTTCATGGCTCCCTTGATCTAGCTCACCCCTTTGTTTCTAGTGTTCCAAGTCTTTGGAGACTCAAAGTTTCCAATGAGAAGCCAAGAGCGAGGCCTAGTAGTAGAGTGCTCGCCTTGTATGCATGAAGCCCTGAGTTCGATTCCTCAGTACCACCTACTCAGAAAAAATCAGAAGTGATGCTGTGGCTGAAGTGGCAGAGCACTAGCCTTGAGCAAAATGTGTCCAAGGACAGTGCCCAGGCCCTGAGTTCAAGCCCTAGGACTGGCCAAAAAAAAAAAGTTTCCAGTATTAAACACTAGGCTTTCCTTACCCCCTGCATTTGGCGATCCTTCAAAGACCTAGGCTTTGCATAGAGCCACTGACATACTACAGTCTTCCTGTTCTCTACATTTTGTCCATCTTGGCTAGAGTGGGTTTCCACCAGGGGAACCGGGACCTGGAGTCGGCACCTGTGTACCTTGGCTGTTGGTATTGCCCTATGTTTATTATGTTAGTTGTGGGACTTGACCTCAGGGCCTTGGCACTATCGCTGAGCTCTTTTGCTCAAGGGACTACCACTTTGAGCCACAGCTCCACTTCTGGTTTCCTTAACTGGAGATAAGAGTTTCACAGACTTTTCTGCCTGGATTTACTTTGAGCTATGATCCTCAGATCTCAGCCTCCTGAGTAGCTAGGATTATAGGTATGAGCTACCACTATTTTTAAAATAATGTCAGTTTGACAGGAAGAACATACTGAAAAGCAATGAAAAAATATGAGAACATACTAGAAAGCAATGAACGAATAACTAGAAAATATAAAAGCTCTTAGGACAACCTGATGCCCACTGAGAAAAAGAGGAGATCTGGAAAGCAGACATGTCAAAACTCCAATGACATTGACATTCTTTTCCCACCTTAGCCAATAATGAATGAGGTGCCAGTTCCTATCATAAACAATTTCTAAGGGTGACATTGATCAAGATATAATGTTAAGTTGTTAAGTTGACAACTCCTTTGTACATCTACTTTAAGATATAATAATAATAATAATAATAATGAGGAGGAGGAGGAGGAAGAGGAGGAGAAGGTATATCAGACAGTTCAACATCCTCAACTTCTTACTGAAAAGCAGGTTGAACGCCATGAGGAGGAGAAGGAGGAGGGAGAAGTATTTCCAAATAGGTCTCCATTTCTTAGACTGGTTTCATTGATGTAGAGTGAGTAGATAGAAAACTTCCAAAATCCAAAGGCAGAATTGTAAGGTTTCTGGCCAACTCCAATGTGATTTGGAGAGTTGAACGAATTCTCTATACATTCAGTGAATCACAGTAAATGACTTTCATTAAAAGACAGGATTCAAATGAACAGATAAATCATGACAAAGTCTCCCCTTTTAGCAAAATTATATTGGTGATATCTATTTAATAGTGGCAACATTATTCTTTTATTAAATATATGCTGAGTATTTACTGCATGCAGACATTGCTTTAGGACCTGGACTAGGTCTCTAGCCCATGGGGATTGACCTGCCGTTTTCAT
This sequence comes from Megascapheus bottae, assembly GCF_031878675.1. Classification (NCBI taxonomy): domain Eukaryota; kingdom Metazoa; phylum Chordata; class Mammalia; order Rodentia; family Geomyidae; genus Megascapheus; species Megascapheus bottae. The sequence goes on along the minus strand of NC_143520.1, from coordinate 8,959,260 downwards.
AACTGTAAACACACTGAGGGTGGCAAGGAAGTACTTGGAATTCTGGAGGTGGAAGGAGGAAAGGACTGAAAAGAAAGAGCTACATGAGTAATAAGGTAATTATTAGGTATCTCCCAACACAAAAAAAGTGGCCTGATGTGAATGAGTAAGAATTTGTCCATAAAGTTCTCACTGTTAGTAGGGTAATTAACCACAATTTTACAGTGTCCAAACTGGAGGTCTATAGTTTTTACGTGGTGTGGGCAAAAGGAATTTTGATCTGTAACAAGTCAGTCCCCTTGTATAATTTTTGCCTCAACCTGATGCTATGTCACTTGAAGGTTGGTGATATAAGACTGTTCTGACTGTGCATGTAACAAACCAAGTCTCCACAGAACAAACTTTATAAACTAGGTGACTTTGGGAAGGCCAGTTTGTGGTGTTCAACCTGTTTCTTTTCAGTAAGAAGTGGAGGATGTTGGGCTGTCTGATATAGCTCTAAATTTCAATGAGTCACTCAAACGAATCAATACCAGCAAACTGTAGGTTTGATCAAAACACATAACAAATTCTCCTTTTAATAGCTAAACATAAATTAGTTGGCTTACAAGATGATTTAAGTTATTCTTAAATATTAGTGAAGAATTGACATTAAGTACATATATAGCCCCCACCACACCATACCAGCTTGATTTGGTCAAAGATATAATTGATCTGGAACTCTGCTATTGAAAAAAATTTGCCTCTTGCTTTGAAGATCTGTGTTTGTCAAAGTGATGTTAGGGAAGAGAAAATGTTAGCACCTTCTTTTTCATTTGGGATGATTTATAGGAAGCAATCAGCAAACATCTCCTATTTCCCTCTTTGGGAAGTTTAGGGTAGTATTTCAGCTGCTGTATCTGATGAGTTCCAGAACAGCTCACAGGTCAAAAATTGTGCAAGGTTCTACAGTTTCCACTCAAACCCCAACCTACATATAGGAGCATCACTAAAATAAAATAAAAAAGTAGGCAGGAATGCATTTATATGAACTTTTTGTTCACCTTCACAAGTTTAAACAAATTATAAAATGTTTCATCACTGGATTTAGTTACAAGTACAAATAGATTCCTCTTTCACCACATGTACCTGTCAATCAATCCTCTTCATTATGGGAATTCTTCTAGAACAACAAAAGGCTTTGTCAACTCCATTAATTGTGATTATTTTAAGTTGCTGTTTAACTTCCCTGTAGTGGTTGAAATATGAAGGAGCTCCAGGGCTCTCTAGTGGTGTGCCAGGGGCCCAGATTCTACAAGCGGCATTAAGGAGCCATCAAGACACCTGGCAGTCTACCTTGGAGTCTTTGACCAGACTCTACCCCCTTTGACTGGGTAACACAAACTAAAACTACTCAAAATTCCAACGAAGCCATCATCAGGAATAAAACTGGCAAAGGAGCCTCTGCCAGGCTGGGAAAGGCCCTACTTTCTTAGAATCCCATCAAAGATGCCTTGTTTTGAGAGGGGGGGAGTCTCTAGTGCTTCACCCTCAAATGAAAGGCCACCTTCCTACTCCCCCCCGAAACTTACCTGAGCAGAGGCCAAGGAGCAGGAGGAGAGGCCGGGGATCCATGGGCTGTGGGCGCTGCTGTAGACCCAGAGCTGCGCGGTGCTTCTGCTGATCCCTGGCACTGTGGCTAGACACTTGGCTGCTAGAAGGGGTGGAAAGCCATCCCACTACTCAGTGGAGCTATTGTCTTACACCACCTGTTTGTAGCCATGACAGCTGAACTGCCCACAGCCCAGCAGCTCAGGGAGATCGGCAGTGCCTTATGCTGCTGCAGGTATGCTTTACTTCGCACTGTCGCCATGCTTTCACAAGCTCAGAGTAAACTGCACTGTATTTTGAACATATCATGAGTCATGGTTTGTGCATGCCCGTGTGCGTGCGTGCGCGTGCGCAAGCATGTGTGTGCATGCATGTGAATAACCACCTCTGTTTTGAGTCACCCAGGACCTCATTTGTGCACTGATTCAATGCTGAGTAGACATGAGCTGTTGGTGTAATCATTGTAAATCACACATGTCTACATTCCCCAAATATAAAAATGCATTTGCTCTGGCTCATGGTTGGATGTACCTGGAGCTTTTGTAACCACATGAATTTGAGAAGAGTGTGGTTGGTGTTAAATCTTCTGCTGGAGACTTCCCTATTTCATTCCATCTGGATTTTCACAATAGCTTCTTCCATGAAACTGGCTTCCTTAGCCCCCCAGAGTGAAAGGAGGAAAGGAAGAGCTACATGAGGAACGTGGTAATTATTCGGTATCTCCCAACACAGAAAAAGTGGCCTGATGTGAATGAGTGAGAATTTGCCCATAAAGTTCTCACTGTTGCCACGCCTGTCTCCGGGTAGGCAGGTCCTAGCCCACGTGAGCTATTAGCTGGAGAACATTGCTCACCTCCCACGGCTGTGAATCCAGTGCAGAGTTTTGTCTTTCCCTGGCCCAGTGGCAGTTGTTCCCTATCTCTACTTCCTGCCACCCATTCTCTGCCTACTTTCCCCTTGGGGAAGCAAAAAGCAGAGTGGTTTGGTGTATCAGGGCCTTTGTTTACAAAATTCTTAAACAACCAGTAGTTAGCAATTGCTCAGCCTCAGAAGGCTTTTAACCATACTGAGCAGTGGAGGTGGGTTCATAGCAGGAAACAGTTATTTAAAGACACACAGCCTGTTCCTTCCATGCCTCCTTCTCAGACTGAATAGGGTGAGGAAAGTGTCTCTCAAATCCAGAGGACAGCATTCTGACAATTGGCCCTGTGCTAGTGGGTTCAAACAAATAATTATAGAAGGGGCTTGAAGGGTAGAAATGTTAAGACCAGAGCTGGGAATGTGGCCTAATGGAGCAGTGCTTGCTTAGAGTGCACACAGCCCTGATTCCTTGGTACCAGATACAAAGAAAAAGCTGGAAGTAGTGCTGTGGCTCAAGTGGTGGAGTGCTAGCCTTGAGAAAGCTCAAGGACAGTTCCCAGGCCCTGAGTTCAAGCCCCAGGACTGACAAAGAAAGAAAGAAAGAAAGAAAGAAAGAAAGAAAGAAAGAAAGAAAGAAAGAAAGAAGAAAGAAAGAGAGAGAGAGAGAGAAAAAAGAAAGAAAGAGAGAGAGAGAAAGAAATGCTAAGCCCAGCTTGTTTATATTTTTCTATTTAAATTCAGGGCATCAGTTAACTGCTAAAAATAATTGATTCTCACCTTTCTATAGACTAACCAGGAAATACATTCCTTTTACCTCCACAGTAGCCACTTTCATCTACATAGAATCATGTGACTGAGTTTTGGTCAGCAACTATGGACCCTTTTACCAGACTTGAAAGTACATTCTCAGCATGGCTCTTTGGAGACATCTTGGATCCTTAAGTAAATTCCTGGAGAGGGGTATTTTACTTCCCTGGTCATACTAATCACAACTTCATGAGTGAAAGCCAGCATTCAGTGTATGAAGCCACAGAAATTCTGGGGCTCTTGTTATTATGAATACAAAATAAAGTCTTTTGCTCTGGGATCCTTGTATAAAAATAAATTCTAAAATATACAGCATTATAGACAAAGGCAAGAAAACAGATTTTGGAAGCTGGTTGATGACCCACTTTATATAGTAGCAAATTATTTGCTAAAACTCTGGTCTTTAATTACTTAGTAAATGTTAGTCTCCTGGGTCCATCTGCTAGTAGAAGAGGGTGGCATTGCTGAATGTTGATTCTTACTGGCTTTGTAGGTACAATCAAGAGTTGGTACAAGGAAGAGTTGAGCCCAGGCAAGAACTGATTGGCTCTAAATCTGGAAATCTGAAGTCTTCTACTAAAGAGAAGGTCATAACATGGAAATAAGGCTTTGAGCAACAATAGCTTGCTAAGATTCCTTACTAAACCTGACTGAGGCATAGCTCAGTGGTACAATGTATATCTGGCATATGTGAGGCCCTGGAATCCACTTCCAGCAATGCTAGAAGGTAAAAAAAAAATTCACTGTATTTTGGTATATGTCAAGCTCTGTTCTAAGCATCCAGGATTCATCATTAATCAAAATAGATGAGAATCTGGAGCCTCAGGAAAAATGTATTTTAGTTAGAGGAAATGGATCACCAATCAATCTGCCTAAGCATTGGATGATGGTAGACTGGAACAGAAGGAAGCCCAGTTGAAAGAGGTGGATCGTCATTGGATTTGGGTTTGGAAATATTTTTTAACACCAAAGGTAGCAGGATTTCATAAAAGATGAATCTGGGATGTGAGATAAAGAGGCATTTATGATGATTTACAGGGTCTTGAACATTAGGAAAGATTTAGGCGCCAACAAGTGGATTTAAAAAACATTTGGAAAGACATGAGAAAGGGTATCAATGTTTGTGAAGTAATGCACCTTCTATCTGGCGAATATAATGTAATCCTTCTATTAATTACAATAAAAATATATGAAAAAAAGTTGGAAGTTGGAAACTGGTGGCTCCTTCACTTGCAAAGTTATTTCAGCCAATCACTGGTGGTTCATGTCTGCCATCCTAACTACACAGGAGGCTGATCTGAGAATTGCAGTTGGAGGCAGGGTAGGAAAGTCAGGAAGGCTCTTACCTGCAATTAGCTACCAAAAAGAAAGCTGGAAGTGGAGCTATGGCTCAAGTGGTAAGAGTGCTAGTTGAGCGAAAAGCTCAGAGTCGGTACCTAGATTTGAATTTGAGTCCCATGATTGGCAACCCCCCAAAGTAAAAATAAAACAATAAAAAAAAAGAGAGAAAAGAAAAGCAGTTGGAGGAAGCTGGTGTAAAATGGGAGGTCAGGAGCTCTGCCAGAGCCCTGATGCATTTGTAATGTCCTCTAGAATCACAGTGAGGAGTGGATTTATGAGTCAGTTTAGGCGACTGAAGCAACAGGAAATGTCAGTACAAAAGGTCAAAGGAATAAGTGTACGCAGGAAGGGAAGAGGACTAACATTAGGAAGTTGGGAAGAGGAGGATACAGTAGAGAAAGCAATAAGACAAGAGGCAGGCCAAAAGGGGGACAGTTCTGGAGAAAGACCAGTGCGGGGGGGCGTAATCTGCGATGTAGCTTGTTGCTGATGGAGCCCAGGAGAAGAGGATGAAAATGATTTGTGAAGATTAGCGATATGAAGGCTCCTGGTGACCCTGACACATATGAAGCCACGAAATGAGGTGACAGCTGGTGGGGAAATAGAGACAAACGAGGTGTTTTTTTTCAGGGTCCCAGTGGCTGACTTCTGTAATCCCAGCTACTAAGAAGGCTGAGAACTAAAGATCCCTGACTTGAAGCCAGACTGGAGAAGACAAATTTAGGATACTTCTCTAACTAACAAAAATCCAGAAAAGTGGAGGAGTGGCTCAAGTGGTAAAGCACTAACCTGGAGTGAAAAAAAAAACTAAGTAAGAGCATAAGGCCTTGAGTTCAAGCCCCACTACTGGCTCACACAAAAGGATGTTTTCCCTTGTCTTCTTGGGGATGGGAGACATAACAATGTACTTAGGTGATGATTATAATGAGCCAGCAGTAATGCTTTTTATTTTTGTCAGTCCTGGGCTTGAGCTCAGGCCCTGAGCACTGTCCTGGGACTTTCTCAAGGCTAGAGTTCTACCACTTGAGTCTCAGCACCACTTGCAGCTTTTTCTATGTATGTGGTACAGAGGAATCGAACCTGGTCTTTGTGCATGCTAGGCAAGCACTCTACCACTAGGCCAAACTCCTGGCCCAGCAGTAATGATTTTTTTTTTTTTGCCAGTCCTGGGCCATGAACTCAGGCCCTGAGCACTGTCCTTGGACTTTCTCAAGGCTAGAGCTCTACCACTTGAGCCACAGCACCACTTCTGGCTTTTTTCTGTGTATGTGGTACCAAGGAATTGAACCTGGGTCCTCGTGCTTGCTAGGCAAGCACTCTACCACTAGGCTAAACTCCAGGCCTGCAGTAATGATTTTTAAAATGAGCAGGAAGCCTGAGTCAGGGGCAGAAGGAAGACACCCACAAAAATGTTCAGCAAAATGAGATCTATACTTTTCTATAACTTGCAAACTACAAAATGAATGTATTTCTAGTCAAGTAATGCTTCTTCACATTTTCACTTTTTTTATTTTTTATTTTTTGGGGGCAGTCCTGGGGCAGGAACTCAGGGCCTGAGCATGGTCCTTGAGATTTTTTTTTCAAGGCTAGCACTCGACCACTTGAGCCACAGCACCACTTCTGGCTTTTCATGTGTATGTGGTACTGAGGAATCGAACCCAGGTCTTCGTGCATGCTAGGCAAGCACTCTTACCACTAGACCAAACTCCCTGTCCCACATTTTCACTTTTAATGGCTTCAGGATATTCTTTTATTTTTGAGGGTACCAAAATTTGTTTACCCAACTCCTCATTATGGTTACTTGGTTTCCTTTTTTATTTTTCTGTGCTGGTTCCTCATGTCTCATTGAGATTTTTCATTCAAATGGCCCTCTACCATTAGAGACACACCTACAGCGCTGGCTTTCTTTGTGGTTAATTGGGGATGAACTGCTCGGACTTGTCTGCCTGGGCTGTCTGAGAACTGTGATCCTCAGATCTCAGCCTCTTTGGTAGATAGGGTTAGAGGTATAAGCAATTAACACCTACTAAGTTCCTTTTACATATTTTTAAAATAAACAATCATTTCACAGACCATCTTCTCCATTCAAGTCAGACCACTTTTCTGATGCTATCTGAGTGTATACTCCTCAAAGTGGAAACAACATGAGAATACTGAAAGGGACTTTAATGCATATCAAATAGTACAAATCTCTACTTAGAATCAACCCAAGTCGCATATGCCTGCTCGTACTACATCTATGGTCCTCTATTTCTAGCACCGAGTGCAAATCCATTTCTGTTTCTCACGAGGCTGCAAAGCAGGAAAGCACTGATGGCCCTGGATTTGCTCACTGCTGTAGCCTATGCTTTGGGCCCACAGTGTGCCCCACATAGGCATTCAGTAAATCACCATTGCTGTGGCAAATGAAGGAGTGAATGAATGAATGGGTGAGTGGAGGTCATGCTTCATTCAAGGCTTGGGTAGGTCACATGATGAGGCGTGACAATTAGTCCCAATGGCATACCTGGAGAATAGCCTCAACAGTGTTTTTAATTGTCTACTTCTATTATGAACAAGTGAAGGGTGTCACCATCTTGTGTAGCTTGATGAGTGCAATAACTATCCTCCCAAGGTCACTCTAGAGAAAAATCGAAGTCCAGCCCACTTTTTTTTTTGCCAGTCCTGGGGCGTAAACTCAGGGCCTGAGCACTGTCCTTGGACACTTTTTGCTCAAGGCTAGTGCTCTGCCACTTGAGCCACAGTGTTTGAACCCAGGGCTTCGCGCATGCTAGGGGAGCACACTACCACTAGGCCACACTCCCAGCCCCAGCCTCCTCTTGGATGGAACATGCAAAAGCAGCTGGGATGTTCCTTAGCTCACACCTTACTTGCCCAGGGTGTTGCTGTCCAGTGGCCAGCAGGTGGCAACAAACAGTTAGTAAAGCAGAAGGAAGCATCTGAGTCCTCCTCAGAGTGGCCATCAGGGCTGGGATCACAGCTCCTGTCTCCTGGACCCTTCCTATGTTTGATATATGCTCAGAAAGCCAGCCTAGTTGCCTTGTCCTGGAAGCCAAGCTGCTTGGTCACATGTCCTGGGACCCCCGAACAGCAGCTCTTTCTCTGATGAGTCCACAAGTGGGACTGGGTCTCAGCTCATGTCTCACTCTGCCTCTCCATTTCCCAGTCTACAGTTCCAAGGATAGTCCAGGACCTGTAATGAACTTGAAGATCCCGACTTTCCCATGATGACACATCTTACCAGCTCACACCAATGGACTTGCCTCAGCTGTGGCGTTTTGTTCTATTTTGTTTCATTTTGCTTTGAGACAAGATCTTACTGTGCAGTCCAGTCACATTCTTTCTGCTTCACCTTGGGTGTCCAGAGAGGCTGGTGGAATAAAAAAGGGAGAGAAAATTGGCCAGAGAACTTGGCAATGAGAGAGAAGCCCAAACAGGATTACTTTTTTTTATTAAATAATTTATTAACATTGATTTTTACATCATATTTCAAATGACATGTTTAACAAACAAGTGTTCAAGAAGCGAATCTCTATATACAATCACTGGCACTTCGTTTTTAGAACATAATCAAAATTAAGCTAAGGGATTGTATATCATAAATACATATTAGTTTATGAAATAAAACATTATGTCTATAGAGTCATAGGTTATGTTTATATTTCCAATACCATGTCCATAGCATTGGCTATGCAAATATTGAGTCCTCGATCTTGTACTGTTTGGATCTAATAGTCACATATTAAGGATACCATGTGCCTTCTGTTCTTTTGGTCTTGACTTGTCTCACTCAACATGATTCATTCTAGTTTCATCCACTTCCCTGCAAATGCCATTATTTTATCTTGTCTGTTGGCTATGTAGAATTCCATTGTGTGTGTATATATATATATATACACAATGTGATATATATATATATATATACCACATTTTCTGTATCCATTCATGTGCAGTAGGGCATCTGGATTGTTTCCATCGCCTGGTTATTTTGAATAGTGCAAAGATGAACATAGCTGAGCAGGTGTCCTTATCATATCTTGGGTTATGATGTTCAGTGTAGATGCCCAGGAGTGGTATGGTGGGATCGTAGGGAAAGTCAATTTTCAGTTCTTTAAGAAACCTCCACACTGTTTTCCAGAGTGGCTGAACTAGTTTACAATCCCACCAGCAGTGCAGTAGGGTTCCTTTTTCTCCATACCCCGCCAGCAACTGTCATTGTCTGAGTTCAAAATCTTGGCCATTCTTGTTGGGGTAAGGTGGTATCTTAGGGTTCAAACAGGATTTCTTTTAAGCATAATGTTATTATTAAGGTATAGTATATAGGGGTTTCATCAATCAGGCAATGAGTGCATTTGTTTTTGGATAGTGCCTCCCCTTCCTTCACTTTCCTCCAGCTCCTCACTCCTGTTCCTGCCCACCGATTGTTTAGTTCATTCTCTGCACAGTTTAGTACCACACCTGCATTTGTTCATTCTTTTTCCCTCCCTCCATTTCTTTCTTTCATTTTTCTTTGTTGGCCAGTCCCGGGGCTTGAACTCAGGACCTGGGCACTGTCCTTGGACTTTCTCAAGGCCAGTGCTCTACCACTTGAGCCACAGCACCACTTCTGGCTTTTTCTCTGTATGTGGTACTGAGGAATTGAACCCAGGGCTTCATGCATGCTAGGCAAGCACTCTTACCACTAAACCACATTCCCAGTCTCTTTCCTCCATTTCTATGTCTCAGACCCCCCCGCCCCCATCTGCCTTGGACTATAAAGACAGAAACAAAAGGCAAAAACAAATACTACTACCACCCCCCCAAAAAATCCTGTTTCTATGAATTCCTTTTTTTTTTTATTATTGTCTGTCGTGGGGCTTGAACTCTGCTGTCCTTGAGCTCTTCAGCTCAAGACTAGTGCTCTGCCACTTGAGCCACAGCACCACTTCTGGTTTCCTGGTGATTAATTGGAGATAAGAGTTTCATGTCAGGGCTGGCTTTGAACCATGATCCTCAGATCACAGCCTCCTGAGTAGCTAGGATTACAGACGTGAGCCACCAGTGCCCAGCTCAGGAATTCCTTTTGATAAATAGTATTTTAAGTGTTCAGAGGAGTTATGCCTTTAGGCTTCACCCCTGAGTAGACGCTCCTTTAGGCTCACTGTTTGTGTGTGAATGCTTAGAGTCCTGTGTAAGTTATCCTGCCCCAGTATTTTAGATCTAGATTCCACATTTGAGAGACAGCCTGCACCAGCAAACATCATTTTTATATGGCTTCTTTGGATATTTAAGAAACATTTCTACCTTTGGCATTTTCTCGAGACAGAAGAGATTGATTTCCATTTCCATGTTTCAGTAGGGCAAAACAGGTGACAGGGCTGGACGGTGTCAGAGCCTGGTTTGTGATCTGTTACGTAACTGAGCTTCAGTCTTGGCTGTGATTTGGAACAGCCAAGGCCGAGAATGTTTTTCAACTTCCATTTTGTCAGCTGCCTGGGTTTCTATTCTGAGAGGTGTTAATTGTTAAACATTGTTATTCACTTGTGTTCTCCAAATAACTTTTAATTAGCATTAAAAGTTATGTGGATCAAGACAGTTTTACTGTTGATATTACGACAGCATTTATCAAAAACATAATTAATGAAGAATTTACTTCAGAAAAGACCGTACACTAATATTGCAGTATTTAATATCTATCTCAGAAGACACAGATAATTCAAAATGTTTAGTTTGTGAAATATTTTTCTGAAAGCAAATATTGCATTTGTAAAAAGGTCATTGAAGCCAGGCGCCAGTGGCTCACACTTGTAATCTTAGTTACTCACGGGGCTGAGATCTTAGAATCCGAGTTCAAAGGCAGCCTATGCAGAAAAGTCTGAGAGACTATTATTTCCAATTAACCACCAAATGGCTAGAAGTGGAGCTTTGGCTCAAGTGGTACAATGTCAGTGAAAAAAGCTGTCCCAACTTCAAGCCCCAGTATGGGCACACAGACACAAAAGATCATTCAATTCTTTGTTTTCTCCTTTTTATGCATTGTTCATAGAGGAATTGTCCAGTGATCTTCCAGTGCAATCAATTGCATTGCACAATAAAAACAATGGAATGTGTGCCTTTGCAACCTTGTGTTCAGCTGCATTCTTCATTGTATTCATTGCACCATGGGAGGTGGCAGACACTGTTATTTACACTGTTGAGGACGGAAGATGGTCAGGACTCTCATTACAAAAAGTGGCCAGTACAAGAAACTGAAAAACATGTTGCTGAAGTTTTTAATGGATTCTCCTTTTCTCCTCCTATCTTCTAGACAAGGATACTAGTAACCACTAACCATCAGGGTATAGTTTTACTAAGAAATGCAGGCCTCTTTAACAACACAAACAAACATATCAAAGAGATAGTAATCTGGAGAAGAGCCAAGGAATGAATTCTTTTGAGTAAAAATCTAGCACAGATCAAAGAGCATTCATCACATGTTTAGGAATACATGGTGCAGCATGCTAGTGAGAATGTGTACCCAGAATGACTGTACCAGCACACTCTCATCCAGTCTTTAGGCCCATAGAAAAATAAATTCAGGAGCTGGCTCCTTTAGAGAAAGCTAAATGTAAATTCCACGATCAACTATATTGTTTATGTGCACATTGTCATTGTTTCCTAAAGTCCTGTGTAGCTGGGTCTTGGGACTAGCTAATCGTGGATTAAAAAAAGGCAAGAGACTCAGGGACAGTGCCCAGGACAGAGCTGAAGCTCTGCAACTGACAAAAAACAAAACAAAACAAAACAAAACAAAAAAACAGTCTGGAGTTTCCAGTGTCCTTAAAGACTTGGAGAGGGGGTATTTAATCAATATAACTACTTTCTTAGTGTAATGTCAATTATTTTATCTGATTTTCTAGGAAGCAAACAAAATTATGCATTAGCTATGTGATGACTAAAACCTCAAATGTTGATTAATACTTACAGGGATAGAATAACAATGTATAAACCAAGAAGTAAGTCTGCTTAGCTGTCAGACTTCGAGCAAGAAACCAACTGGTGATCCAAAGAAAACCATGTGAGAGTGTCTTCCTGGGGAGTGGTGGAGCTGGGTCTACCTGGCTCCAAGGGAGCAGTCCCACACCTGCCCACACGTCTTCTGTCACTGGCCAGGAGCTCTCAAAAACATGGGAAGAAGAGAAAGGAAGCCTCCAGCCAAGGGAACAGCACCCTTCCTGACAAGATCTTGAGAGACTTGGATGAGCTGAGCACAGACAGAGCCACTGCACAGGTTCCCTCCTATTTCAGTGGAGTCTGCACTGGGCAGGAGGTCCAGAATACCAGAGAAAGTCTTCTCAGAGCTGTCCTTATTGCTCTACAACCAGATCATGGCACCTCTACCTTTGACTTTAGCACTCCTGTGTACACTGCCTTCCCCAACACACACACCCAGGCTGCCCACTGGGCTACATAGTCTTACTTAGGTTTAGTCCTCGCCCTGTAAAGCAGCTCTCACCCTTGACCTTGTCTCCTGCCTTATATGTAGCCCACCACCAAGACAAGAGTGGCTCTAATCAATCAATGATATAAAGCTCATTTTCCCTGTGAAAATGCAAATACAAAATTCCTATGAATGTCTGAAGTCCAAGACCTCAAAGAAGAAGATTCCGAGTTTGTCCTCCCTTTGAGCAATCCCTGATCCCCTTGAGGATACATTCGACTTCCTTGACTGTTAACAGTGCCACCAACAGGCAGGATTGAGAATCTGGGAACCTCAGTGCATCTCCAATTCTGCCCACAGAATTGAAGACCATGCTCTTCAGAGGGCTGTGTCCCGCAAAACTGGGGACACTCCACAGGACCTCAAGTGTCCAGGCTTCTGACCTTTACAGGATGCTTCCCACCCTTTTCCCCACCTGTACATAATGTCAGAGCAACAAGAGTTCATTTGAAACTGTCCTTTGCTTCCCTCCATTCGTGTGTACACATGCACATGCACACACAGTACTGGAACTTGAATTCAGAGCCTGGGTGCTGCCCCTGAACTTTTTTGCTCAAGGCTAGCACTCTATCATTTGAGACATAAATCCACTTCAGGCTTTTTGGTGGTTAATTGGAGATAAGAGTCTCATAGACTTTCCTACTCAGGCTGGCTTTGAACCTTGATCTTCTGATCCCAGCCTCTTGATTTGCTAGGATTAGAGGTGTGAGCCACCAGTGCCTCCCTCCATCCTTTCCTTTTCCAGTCTACCCTTCCCTAATCATTTGTGCCAAAGGGCAGCCCTCCCTTGGGTTCTGGTTAACGAGATGCAAGAGGGAAAGCTGAAGCCTATCCTGGGGTTTCTGCAAGAAAGAAAAGCAGATACATGTGGGTATGAAGAAGACCCCACCCTGTATCCTGCTCATCATCTCCTCCACGTCTTCTCCCATGAAAGCTACTTGTGCCCTAAAATCCCTAGATAGAGATTTGACATGGAGATTTTCCTGTCTTACAGCAGCTTTGAATAACATTCTTTCTTTTCACCAGCTTCTGTCTCCCTGGTTTTTGTAGAGCAGCAAGCAGTCAGACCTTAGATTCCTGTAATGAAAGGAGTAGCATTGCTTTGATTTTGTGCTGACTTGCCCTTTTCTCTGTTTTTCTGTAAAGTTCTTTTCAGAAGTCTTTAATGTTGTCTTGACAAAATTCAGTTTGATGTTGCTTGCTTGTCATTTCAAGAAAGACAAAGGCAGCCTTGGCTGGTGCTGGGAGCCCTGTGCTTAGAGCATGAGACAGATTTCACAGCCCTGAGGTAGAGCAATCACTTGAAAGAGCACACACAGCTGTGCCCAGCCCCCTCCCTGCCCTCCATCTTTCTTACATAAGGAGTCCAGGCATAGGAGAAGCTCAGTGCCAGCCTGAGACTCAGGGCCCAGGCTTGTACCTCTTACTCTTCCATCCTAGACCAACAGCTGCTGTCCTGTCAGGCCTCCTTTTCCTCCTTTCCCATCCCCAAAGGTGTCAGGAGACACACGATGGGAAGGAATGTACCACCAAGGCTCACTAACACAAGATTTGTTGTAATAGTTTGGTTCCAGCCAGGCTGGTTCCAGGCCTAATAAAATTTGATTCTGGATGAAGTTTAAAGCGCCTGTTCTTTTTCACAGTGCCAGGCAAGCTCTGCTTCTTAAAAATGTAATTGCTTGGAGCTGTTCTTTGGCTTGTTTCCTGGAGAAAAACCACGTGGCAGATTTGGAGAAGCGTGTTTCCGTATTCATTTCCCTTCTGTAGGCTAATTGGCATGTGGCTTGAGGAGGATCTTGTCATTTCTCAGCACATGTTCCCAGAGCCTGGCTCTCTGACGAGCATCCTGTGATTCCCTTCTTGCCCTACACTGGGGCTGGCTCAGTCTCTACCTAAGAAGACTTGATATTTTGCAGATGGAAATTCCTTCTTGAGAGGGGACAGGTCCTTTGCCTCCTCTTCTATGGCTGAGGAAAGACAAAGAGTTAGAGGATCCAAGCTCCAGGGAGCTAATGCCAAGCCAGAACTGGGAAGCAGGAGTTGGGAATAAGCGCCTATTGCCAGAACATCAGGCAGCTGCCTGGGAGTGGCTGGGAGCTGGAGGTTGCCTGGTACAGTACCTGGTGTCAAGAGAAAGAGCCACATTGTCAAGAGCCCAAGAGGAAAACTTGGCTTCTGGGTCAGGGCTGGGACTGGAAAAGGAAGCAAACTGATATTACAGAAAAAATTCAGCCAACCAGGTAATACTGGGTCTTACAGAGGCTTGTGATAGCCACGTGGTGGTGGCTCGTGCCTATAATTCTAGCTACTCAGGAGCCTAAGTTCCAAGAATTGCAGCTTGAACCAGCCTGGGCAGGAAAGTCTGAGAGACTCTTATCTCCAATTAATCACAGAAAAAGCCAGAAGTGGCTCAAGTGGCAGGCACTAGCCTTGCAGTTCAGGGATAAGGCCCAAGCCCAGAGTTCTCAGGATTAGAAAAAGAAAAGACTTGTGAGCATGTTCATATTTAATATTCTGAATTTCTCACACTTAAAATAAGGTAGTTTTTCTCCCCAAACTAGAATGAGGTAAGTGCAGACAGACCCTTTCCTCCCTCACCCTGAGGAGGTAACACAAGGACACCCTGTGTAGGAGATAATTTCTAACATGTTTAATTTGCTTCGAAATCAATTTCATCACCTCAGAGTTCTGTGGGTGAGTACATGGTCTGTATTGGTGTTCTCTGAATTTGCCTTTCTAAAGGCAGGCTCCGCACCTCCAAAACTTCACTCTGGCAGGAGATCAAGGGAAATCCCGTGACTACTCACTAATGATAAAATTTCACAGTGAAGTTTTCCCGACATGCCAGAGAGAACCCAGAATTAGTGATCTGGCTCTGACCACTGTGGCATGTGTTACCAGAGAGGCTGTGTACCCCATGGGGGCAACATGGCTGCCCCTGGCCTGCAAGAAATTTGCTATGGCAGCCAGTGTTTGGTCCACCATATACACAGGCCCCTCTATACCAATCTCAAAGGCTTGCCCTTGCAGAGCCCCTCCCCCCCGCCCACCTTGTGCCCAGAGCCATGGCCCTGCTCTCTGCACCAGTGGCAATGCTGTGGTTTGCTTATTTTGACATATTTGTCCCCAACACACCAAAGATAAAAGACAGGAAATATGCGGTTGTGGATCCCGTACTGGGAGTGTCTGGACCACACTGCGTCATATGTACACGAGACCCTGAAAACAAGGCCAGCCGCAAGCCCAGCACTGGGCACTGCCTATCCCAGAATGAAATCTCCCTCACCACAGGCTGACCACTGCTGCCTGAGACTGCAGCCACCTCCTCAGATCCTCACTCCTGCAGGAGCTCCCCCTGCCCCAGGGCCCTGCTCCAGAGACAGTCCACTTCTGCTCAGCAGAGCATGCACCCTGGATGCCTAGTTCCTGCTGAGGGATGAATGCACCATGGCTCCCTGCCTCCCCATTTCCCCTTGTGCAGAAAAAGTCCTTGGGCAGAGTTTTGGAAACCCCCAGTATTCTAAAAAAGTGGATTTAGTTGACTCACTAAGACCCAAAGCAAAAATAGAAAAAAAGAAAGAAAGAAAGAAAGAAAGAAAGAAAGAAAGAAAGAAAGAAAGAAAGAAAGAAAGAAAAAAACAAGGCTTTTCTCCCCCCCCCCCCCAGTGACCGCCAGCCCATGGTACTGTCAGCCTGTTAGCTAGATTCATCCTTAAACACACCAGATTTTCCATAAGACAGAAGTGTCACATCCACCCACACTCAGGATGTTTTAACATTTGAAGAATGATTTGTTCTACACCAGAAAAAAGCCTGCAGGCAAGCATTGCATTTCTCCTTCTCCAGGTGTGTACCTTGAGGCTGGTGATGGAGAGGTGGGGCTGTAACTGGCTTTGTAAGTGGCCATTTCCTGGCTTTGGTGCTGTTAAACCAAGTTGCTCAGCCAGTAGGCTGCAAAACAGCATTTGTCCGTTTCATTTCCTTGGGGATGATGTAACGCAGGCCTAATGCACCTGATCACATTCAGATGTGCTGCCTGGGAAACAGGCCAGCTGAGAGTGCTTGAGAGCCTGCTCTGGGCGCCCGGATCCGGCTCAGCTTCTTGTTCAACAGAAGCCACTAAAGACAGGTACTCAGGGACAATAATGTCCTTTTGTGTCTTTGTCTGGGGCAGCTCATTAAGGTAGAGACTGCCTCAGAGTTGACAAGACAACCCTTCTCTGTGTGTTCCAGAAGAACATAATTGACTACAAAATCTTTTTTTTTTTTTTAATGTCACTACTGCCAGATACAAACCCAATTAGCAGCAGAGCTAGCTCAGATGTGTCCCGGGAACATGGAAATACCACATCCTACAGCTAATAAGAACCATGGAGGAATGACACATGAGGATGTCATCAGGAAGGTGGGTTCTGGGGACATCAGAGTCCTCATGTTCCACTGATTTCTCCCCACCTAGTGTGTAAGTTACAAGGACTTGGGGGGTATTAACAATCAGAGACCAGCTCCTGTCTGCTTGGGGCCTCTGCGTCTCTGGAATCACAGTTATATCCTGAGGCCAGAGACATGTTCAGGAGAAATCACTGGGCCTTAATTCCAGCCAAGGCCCTGGGTCCCTCCACAGCTCTCTCCCACACATCTGAAGGGAATTATGTAACTGCTCTTGCTTGCAAGGATTAAGGAATCCTGCAAAGGAATCCTGAGAGCAAAAGTAAAGGCGTAAGTTAAAGACATAATTTCAAGGCACAGAGAGTAGCTCTGGCCCATCTTGCTACCATTTAAGCAATTAACTTGTCAGGCAGACACCAAGAGGCTAGAAAGTGAGAAAAATGCCAGCTTACAGAGGGCAAATGCGAAGAGAAATACTGCTCTTTTTTTTGTTTGTTTGTTTGTCTTGGGACTTGAACTCTGGGCCTGGGTGCTGTCCCTGAGCTCTTCAGCTCAAAGCTAGTGCTCTACCTCTTGAGCCACAGTACCATTTCTGATTTTCTGAAGGTTAATTGGAGATAAGAGTCTCACAGACATTGGAGCCTGGGCTGGCTTTGAATTGCAATCCTCAGATCTGAGCCTCCTATGTAGCTAGGATTATAGGCATGAGCCATCACGCCCGGCTACTGCCTTGTTTTTGACTTGTTACTACAAAGTGATTGTGGTGATTACTAATCATGATTATGTGGTTTATGATGCTGGAAGAGATATTACAGACCTGAGGTACCTAGCTTTTAAAAAAATATTAATAAAATCCCCATTTACAAGTAGCACCCTTGAACATTTGGGCTTGAATCAAATGGGTCAGAAGTCACACAGAGATATCTGGTACAGTGGCTTCTCTTCTCATGACATCAGGCTTTACCCTGACTGTTGACATTGTTTCATATGTCTTCAGCTGACCACGTGACACTTTAGTCCTTGGTTGGTTCACTAATTGATGGGAACAAAGTCCTGATGGCTGGGCCATCAGAATAGGGTGGCAGGGTCCATGTGCAAATGCACAGAGCAGAAGCTGCATGCCTTGCCCTTCCCCACGCTGGTGCTGGGGACAGAACCCAGGACCTTGCACCATATCTGTGTGTGTGTGTGTATGTGTGTGTGTGTGTGTGTGTGTGTGTGTGTGTGTGTGTGTGTGGTGTGGTATTGTCCTGGGGCTTGAACTAAGGGCCTGAGTGCTATCCCTCAAGTTTAGTACTCAACTACTTGAGCCACAGCTCCAATTCTGGCTTTTTGCTGATTTAATTGAAATGAGTAGCTCATGGACTTTCCTGCTCAAGCTGGCTGAATCTTGATCCTCAGATCTCAGTCTCCTGAGTAGCTAGGATTATAGGTGTGAGCCACCAGCACCCAGCAACATTGTTCCGTGTTAATTAGATGGAAGATGCACTGCACTGACTCTCAGGCTTTAGGCAGACAGATAGCATTTGTAAAGAAGTTGGATAGAACCACTCAGAGTGGTGCACACTTGCATTCCTAAACACTGGAGGCTGATGAAGACATTTCATAAGTCTGAGATCCCACCTTCAAAGTCAGATGAGGCTCAAGCCTATAACCCAAGTTCCTTGGGAGGTGGAAATCAGTGCATCCAAGTTTTGAGGCCAGCCTGGCCGTAGAAGTGCTCACAACCCCATCTCAAGTAAGGCATGGCCACGGTGGCACTCACCTGTCCGCTCAGCTATGACGGAAGCACGATGGTTTGCACCTGTCATCCCAGCAATTTGGGAAAATGCTGTGGGCTTGGGATACCTGGAGAGTTGAAAAATTCTGACAAGACTTCTTTGCCCATCTTTTCTCGGCTTCCACAGCCGGTCTGTGTGCAGTTGGGATAAATTCAGCCCAGGAAGAAAAGGCAAGTGTTTCCTCCCCCTCTCTCCTCCCATTTTAGGTGAGAGGAGGAGGTGGCAGGGGGGTAGAGAAGGATCTGGTGAGCTCACCAGCTGGTGCTGCGGCTGGGCTGAGCCCAGCCAGCTTGCTGCACCCCCACAGAGCAGGCCTGGGTGGGAGCACCCTCTCTGCTTCACCCTTGGCCCCAGCTCCTTGGGAGTCAAGGTTGGCTTCAGGCATAGAAGGGTGGCTGGCCCCTCACACAGCCCAATTCTAGGGTCTGCACAGCATGCACGCTGTAAGCACAGCCCTGCAGACATTGCTCAGGGCGCACAGCATTTGTTACCTTCAGAAGGAGGCAGTAGCCGTGCAATCGTGCTGTGTGTGCATTCCCTCTCAGACAGCGGTACATCGGTGGCTTATGGGTAGAGGTAAGGATAGGACGTGGAGATATTTTTGATGCCAGTAAGGGTGCTTGGGTCTTGGGTAAGAGGGGTACCAGGAAGGCCGGAGTGAATGCACTTTTGGAGAGGAAATAATGCCAAAGCCCCCAGCATTACTTAGGCACAGTGGCCCCTGTCTGTAGCACAGGGAAGAAGTGGGAACAGTTTAGCCTCAGCTTTCCAAAAACCTTTCCTTTCACTACAGCCCAAGTCTAGACAATGTGCCTGGTTTCTTTCTGGGTCCTGGTTTGTTGCTGGAGAAGGTGATGTGAGGGCAAAGGCCTGCTCACTCCTCACGGGAGAAGTAGCCACTTGAGCTGGCTGTAGGGACAGACTGGGACAGTGTTGCACTCCTATATTTTTCAGGGTTGGAGACCAACCTTGCACAGCTCTTCCGCTGAGCTAAATCCCCAACCCCTGTGCCATATGTCTTAAGAGGCCAGTCACCCGAGCTTGCTTAGACCTCTGAGCCATGAGCTGTGCTCCTGAGAAAGATCTAGAAAGGGAGCTTTGGACTGCCAGCCCATAAACATCGTTCTGTGAAGGTGCATATTCCAACAATGCCCTGCACGAGTTTGGATCTTTTCTATCTAAGTGGTTGCTTGACATAAGCAATGCCACTTTATGGTAGCTGTCATCTTAGGTATTTTAGTTAAACCACATGGCTATTTTAAGGCTTGTTTTTCTAATGCCTGGAGGTGTGGCTCAAGTGGTAGAGCACCAGATAAGGAAAAATAATTTTTCCAAGTTCCTGCTTTGTCAGATGTCCTAGCTTGGGGCTGATTGCTGGGGCAAACACTTACCCACTTCCAAACTAGCCAATTGAGAATTGGGAATCTAAGGTCTGACCCAGTAGAACAAAAGTCTGACTCATTAGAACAAAGGGAAGTAAAGTAACAAGTTAGGGATAAATCCTAGGTGGCCCTAGGTTCTCTGCCCTTCTGCAGAAGCAAAATCTCCTCTTGATGAATTCCTTTCAAGTTGGTACCATTATTCCCACATGACAGTCCTATATCCTGAGGTATATTTCCACTTGCTTGTGGGCACACAAGGATTTGTCTTTATGCCCTTCTTTAAGCTCTCCCAATACCTCCCTTTCCTCTGGTCTCAGATTAGATCATGCTTGGATACATCTATTCTCTAGTCATTGAGTACCGTTAAGTATCCCTAAGTCCCCAGTATCAGTCAGGGACCCCTACCAGAATCCCTTTCTCCCTCAGATATCAGAATCTATGGATGCGCCAGTCCCCTATAAAATGAAGTGATTATTTACATACAAAGACACACGTATTCCAACAAGACTCTTTAAGTCATCTTTAGTTTCCTTGTAATACCCAACCCAGGAGAAATGGTATGTAAATAGTTATTCTGCTCATAGTTTAGGGAATATTGTTACAGAGGCAGCCATCCATTACAGGCCTAACTGCACAGCACACAACTGAGACTCAAAGTGAATGATGCTCAAACAACTTGCGCTGAGAGACTGAGGGCTGAGGAGCATGGGGAGACCACAGCAGGTGTGCCTGAACTTTACTTCATTTTTGTGGACTCAACATACACCCTGGTGAGTAGTAAATTCAGATTTTGCCTTTTGGAAACTTCTGGAAGTTTCCTCCTGAATAATTTTAGTCCATAGTTTCTTGAAGAGTAAGCATGGAGGGCTGACTATACCCTATATGACTCGTGTCCAACGGATAGAGGAATGCAGATCCGTGTATCCTGGGCCCAGGCCTGGTCAGAATGCCCAGGTGGAGGTGCTGCAGGGTTACTCTGTGAGGTCACCTGTGACCTGTAAGTGTGCCCAGCCCAGCCTGAGGACTATTGATGAAGTTTATTTCCTTAAAATTCCAATTCTAGTGTTATAATAAATATTGTCATCAGTCTATAGATTGAGCTATGCAGATTTATATACTGTGAGACTTGAAAATGCTCCGTTTGGCTTTGTTTTGCTTCACCAAGCTTAGAAGCTCATTCTATCATTCTCCGTGTGCAGGTGAGGGCTGGTCCACCCGCTTCTCCAGCTCTTGTCGCACATGTGAGATGCAGTTATCACTGGGCACTAACTGGGTGGGCAGTGGTCAGCAGGGTGGGCTTCTGCTGAAGATTCTCTTCCTGGCTTTAGCCTTCTCATGGGTCCTCACATGGCCTTTCCTCGGTGCACAAGGGGAGAGACAGCTTTTGGGTTTCTTCCTCTTCGTAGGGGAACATCTTCTATTGGAATGATTTCATTTGGCCCCAGTTACTATGTCATTGATGTTAGGGCTTCAGCATAGGAATTTTGGAGAATACATTTCATGAAATCTTCTGGAAGTAGAAGATGAATGAAGTGTGTGTGTGTGTCTGTGTGTGCGTGTGTGTGTCTGTGTGTGTCTGTCCTGTGATTATGTATTAAGAATGAAATTAGGAGGCCGGGAGTGTGACTTAGTGGCCTAGTGGCAGGGTGTCTGCCTAGCATGCACAAACCCCTGGGTTTGATTGCTGGGTACCATATCCACAGAAAAAGCTGGAAGTGGTGCTGTAGCTCAAGTGGTAGAGCACTAACCTCGAGAAACTTCAAGGACAGTACACGGCCCTGAATTCAAGTCCCAAGACTAGCAAAAAAAGGAATGAAACTAAAGTAAATTAACAACAAATGCTGGATTTTGAAGAGGGAGCTATCTTTTCTATTTTAAAATAATATGCATAAAAGGATTTTAAACTAAATATATATCTCTAGGACCCACCCATACAACTCCTGGGCATCTACCCAGAACATCACAAGCCAAGATACCAGAAAGATACTTTCACATCCATGTTCATTGCTTCGCTATTCACAACAGCCAAGTTATAGAAACAGACCAGATGCCCTACAGTAGATGAGTGGATCCAGAAAGTGTGGTACCTTACACAATAGAATTTTACACAGCCATTAGAAAGAATATTATGTCATTTGCAGGGAAATGGATGGGCCTAGAACAAATCATGCTAGTGAGGAAAGCCAAGCTCAGAGAGACAAATGGTACATGTTTTCTCCCATATGTGAAAGCTAGATTTAAAATATACTGGGACATGATAAATTACACAGGACTCTAGGGAGTCACACACAGGGAGATCAACGGAGGCTATTCATAGGGGAGGAGCACCAAGGCTCCATGTCTGTGTGCCTCTGATCCTACAGACTAATATTTAGTGAAATGAACTCTGGAAAATAAAAACGAGAATTGTTTTCTTTGTTGCTGTTTCTTTTTGTCTTGTTGGTTCTTTTTTCTGTCTTTGGGAGGGTAAGGAGCCACAGAAATAGAGGGACAAAGAATCAACAAATGCAGCAGAGGTACTCACTATGTTGAAAATGAACTATACAATTTGTGAGTAGGTATGGGAGGGAAAAACTAGGAGGAGAGGCATTGTCCAAAAAGAAATGTATTCTTTTCTTGACTTATGTAACTGTAACACCTTTGTATATCACCTTTATAATAACAATTTAAATTTAAAAAGAAATGGAGGGACTAAGGTAAACAAATGTAGCAGAGATGCTCATTAGACATTGTTAAAAATGAACTATACAACTTGTGGGCAGGAATGGGAGGGAGAAACTGGGGGTGAGTGAGGGAAGGGGTGACATTGTCCAAAAGAAAATGTACTCTCTACCTGACTTCCACAAATGAAACTCCACCCAAATACCCATCTGTCCTTCCACTTGTATGTCTACAATGAGAGAAGTCTCAATGAAATTGACCAAATGTTGATCATGATTCTTTCTAGGTGGTAGCAACTGATGAGATTTGTTCTTTGTTCTTTCAGCTTCCTGCAGTGACTTGAAATGTATACTAAGGAAATACTAAATTCTTTGGAAAGAAAAGGCATGGTGGGATTGTTTATTTGCTGGCACACTAGGTTCTGGCACAGGTGGGTGTAGTGCAGTGCCTCTGCTCTGTTCCCTAGGTAGGCACAGCCACAGAGCAGTGGTGAGCACTCGAGCTGGTTGGGAGAAAGCAGTCTAACCCACCATGTTGTTTCTGTGTGCTGTCAAGCATGGTGGTGGGGCAGTTGAATAGCTCAGCAGAAAGCAGCGATGGCATCTGTAGGGCACATCTGTGCTCCATTTAAACCCACCGCCAGCAGCCTCTGGAGCCTTTGATGTACATTTTTATGACCTGCTGGCCACATCTGTAGCTGGAGTTCCCAGTTCCAGCAAGACAGCACTGTGTTCCTAGGGTCGCACCTGGCCACCTTGAAACTGAGGCAGCAACTCCTGAGAAGGATCTGTGAGGGCCCTAGCTTTGGAGGTTGCCTAAATCAAAGCTGTGACGGTGAAACATTTTAAGCAGAATGGACAGGTGGCTGTGGGTGTCTGTGGTTTTGTAGCATTTTCTGAGTGTTGGGGGTGGGGGGAAGATGGGAGCAGCCGGCATGCTCTCATTTGGGAGAGAATGACACAACTGTTCAGGGAAGCAGGCTGGCTTCCATTCACTGACTGAGGTCCCACTTGTAGGCACATGCTCTCAAGGGGAGTCAGGTGAGAGGATCATAAGAGCCCCACACTGGCAGCCAACCAGGGCCTGTCAACAGTGACAGCATCTACCCCTAAATAAATGAATGCCTTTGTAGTGAACTCCCACACTGCAAAGACAACCCCTTGTTGTCAGGAGCAACAACAGAGATGTGACCCACAAACAAAGCCAGGTGAACAAAGCAAATCCAAAATGCACACAGGCAGTGTGAGTTCACGCACATGACATTCAAACACAAGCAAAAGGAAACCATACTTTTAATGATGCATAGAAAAGTAGTAAACACATGGAGAAAAGGGAAATCCAGCCAGGGTTTCTTAGGTGGATGAGGAGAGTCAGGGGTGCATTCCTCTGAACCTGGGAGCAATGACAAGGATGTTTGCTTTATATGTAGTTATTAAACTTATTTCTTTTTGGTGTGGTGGAAATGGAACTCAAAATCTTGCACACAGTAGACAAGCACTCTTAACACTGACTCACACCCTCAGCAACTATGCATTTTTTGGAATAGATGTCCTCATTCATGATGATGACATTAGGGGGTTCAGAGCTAGAAGGACCCCTTTTTTATGCAGCATTGGTCTATATTTAAGTGTAGTCATAACTCAGGGCATTCTTACTTTCCAAGTTGTGCAAGCTGAGTCTTGTACCAGATACTGAGGCAGGGGTGGTGAGTATGCAGGTTTGGGAATAAAAGCCCACAGACCATTAGAAATAGGAGTAAAAACCACGAACACACACACACACAAAAGCTGGTGCTGAGGGTGTTGCTGATGGAGATGGGGTGAGGAGAGAGGAGGGTGAGATAGGTCTCCATGGATGGGCGGTGGAAGTCAAGGATTGCTGGGTCTAAGGCAAAACTCAAAGGGGTTTGAAAACCAAGAGGATGAGTTTGTCCTTCCCAACCAGTTGCTAGTTTAGGCCAATCTATCAATAGATGGTCAATTCAGCGCAGTCACCAGATAGACTAGAAATAGTCCACAGAAAATTGAACTAAGAAGCCATGCAGAAACCTTTAGAGAAAAATAGGCAAGTTAATATAGGAGTATTTTTTAAAAAAGGAGAGATGTGTTGAGTGCTGGTGGCTCACACCTGCAATCCTAGCTACTCAGGAGGCTGAGATCTGGAAATTGAGGTTCAAAGCCAGCCTGGGCAGGAAATTCCATGAGACTCATCTCCAGTTATTCACTCAAAACTAGAAGTGATGCTGTGACTGAATGCGTTAGAGTGCTAGTCTTGAACAAAAGATCTCAGGGACGGTGCTCAGGCTCTGAGTTCAAGACTCATGGCTAACAACAGCAACAACAAGAAGAATGTTGAAAATTAGCAGCAACAATAAGAAGAATGTTGAAAATTAGCTATACAATTTGTGGGTGAAGATGGGAGGGAAAAACTGGGAGAGAATGAGTGACATTGTCCAAAAAGAAATGTACTCATTACCTTACTTACGTAACTGTAACCCCTCTGTACATCACCTTTATAATAAAAATCTTTTAAAAATAGATGCAATTGTACTTGTTGCCAGATTCCATTATAAAGCAATCTTCATCTGTTCCAGGAAACCCATTAATGAAAGTCCACAGGGGCTTGCTTGGAAAGCAATTTGGCAATTCCTCAAAAAATGGAACATAGAATTGCTGTGTGGTCCAGCAAGTCTACTTTGGGTAGCTAGCCAACAAAGGGAGAGCAGGGTGTCAAATTGGCACATGCACCCATGTTCATCACAGCACTTTCACAGTCTCCCAGAGACAGAAATGGCACAGTGTCTGTCAGATGATGGAGAAATAGGATATGGCATGTCCATTCCATGGAAATATTGTTCAGAATGAAATATCAATCCATAACCAACATGAATGAATCTTGAACACATCGTGAAATGAGCCGGACACTAAAAGTCATATTCTGAATCTATACGTAAAATAGTGAAATCACAGAAAATAGAGATTACTAAGAATTCTGGAGAGTGGATAGGGGAAGTATTACCTAAGAGACACAATTTCTATTTAGCATGACGAGAAAGTTCTGGAGATGGATGAAGATGATGGTTGTGGAACAATCATGAATGTACTGAATGCCATTGAGCTCTTCCCTGAGGAATGATTAAAGTGGTAATTTTTAATGCCCGTGTGTTTTCTCTATACACCAAGAAAAAAGCCCGCAGGGGCTCAAAACATTGTTTTCACATTGAGATAAAGGAGAGGCCAAGGTTGTGGACTTGTCAGATAGCAGAATAGTCAGAAAACAATAGACTGAGCTTGGTGTCCCACGCCTTTACTCTCCACCGCTCAGCAAGTCAGAGATCAGAAAAATCATAGTTTGAGACCAGCCCAGGCAAAAAGTTAGTGAGACTCTATTTCAACTAAGAAGGTGGGTATGGTGAGGTGTGTCTGTGGTCCCAGCTACATAGGCTGTAGAGGGAAGAGGATCAGGTCCAATGCTGGACCCAAGTGAAATGTGTCTCAATGTACGTTAAACATATTAAAGCAAAAAAGGGTTTTCAGATGTGGCTCAAGTGGTAGAAGGCCTGCCTAACAAGTTCAAAGGCTTGAATCAAAACCCCAGTATCACCACCAACAACAACAAAGCAAGGCAGACTTCTCTCAAGGACGCTTGAAGAAGAGAACACTGCTCTGAGCCTGCCTCTGGTGCTCCCCTTTGTCACCAGCTGGCCCCTGGCAATATTATACAAATGCCCTAAGACCAAATGGACCCAAGGTGCTTATATAGAAGTATTCTTGTTTTTTCCTTCTTACAGTCATACCTAAATGCTGAAACCAGCCACCCTCTAAAGAGCTACCTGCTGGGAAATTACCTTTTATAAGTTTCTTTCAATGTGTGAACCCACCCTGGTTGCTACTAGGAGAAGGGAAAATGATTTAAAGACCAAAGATATTGTAATGTGTTTACATACACACAATGGAAGATTTGCTTCTCAAACAGTTGGAGCCAATAAAACCTCTCATTCCCATGGTAACCAGATTCCACCATGACCAACCACACATCCCTGCCTGGCCACCCACCCATTGGCAAAGTTTGCTCTTCAACCTCTCCCACAGCACATGGAAGACAGCCTCTGTGCTGGGGGGCAAAGGGCTGAGGACTCTGCTCTCATAGCTAACCTGAAAGTCACTAAGACTCAGGCGAATCCTTATCATGTGGAATAAAAGACTCCTCCAGCCCTGTGGACTTCAGAATACTGGGCTAAGTGGATGGGATCTAAAATAGCTACTGGTTTGCTACTGAGAAGGAAACCCGCCCCTTGGCTGATCACAAGAACTATGAGCCTTGGGTTCAGTTAAAAACCCTAGTGTTAATTTGATTCTTACAGCTTCATTCCTTTGAACAAACATGGTGACCCCTTTAGAGTATCCATCATTTTCCTCTTAGATCTTTCAGAACAAGTTATTCCTGCCCATGTATGCTGCAGAAATATTTCCAAGTAGCATTTTGTAGCTGGACCAGGACTCAGCCAGCTACCCTCCCTGCTGAGTCCCTGAGGTATCCCTGTGAGAGCAGCTGGAGACCCATCCATTATCCCTGAAGCTGTCCTCCTCTGCCAACCACAGGAAGGCTGTCCAGCATTGTGGGTATAAAAGCAAGCCCTCAATTTTGATGTTTCTGGAGTGCCCAGCCTCCATTGCTCAGTTGTGGTCTCCTTACCACTCCCACAATGCAGTGTTTTTAATCAGCTTTGAGTTCCAAGCCCAAAGCCTTTTCCTCTAGCCTTGCAGAAAGCCTCAGGTACTCTGAGAACTGAGCATGTGTGCCCTGCGGTTAGCTGTGACTGAGTCTGGATTTCAGTATGAGGAAAGCGTAGTCAGAAGAAATGGAGTGTTGCTCACAGAGCACAGGGAATTTTCTTCATCTTGCATTTGAGCAGATCTATGGTGTGGAGGGCAGTAGTGCACAGTGGACTACTTAGGCGAATGCCGATAGAATCTAGCAGGGCCAGTATCTTTCTGGGCCTTTATGGAGTAGTGGCTACAAAGCCACGGAGCCTTTACTTCATGTAAAGGTTTCCATTAACCCTTTGCTTCTTCCCTTCCTAAAGTTGGAATAAGAAGAAAAAATAGCTGTTCATGGAGGGCAGACAGTTAAATAAATTTTTTTTTGCCTTAATCTGTGCTCACTTGAGTAGACCTGAAATGGCATGGGTTTCACAACATGAAAAAAATCTGGCTTCCTCTGCAGATGGAAAACTGTGCAATCTGAGAAAGTAGCAGTAACCCACTTATGAGACTCAGGGGATGGGATGGGGGCAGGGTGAAAGAGACAAAGAATAAATCTAGCCAGGTCCTGGGAGCTCATGCCAATTCCTAGCTACTCAGGAGGCTGAGATCTGAGGATGGGGGTTTGAAGATAGCCTAGGCAGAAAAGTCACCTTGAGACTCATATCCAATAAACTACTCAAAAAAATTAAAAAGCTGCAAGTGGTGCTGTTGCTTCTCTGGGGCAGCACCACGGGAATGGGGAGGGACACACAGGGCCAGCCTGTAGTCCCCTGGGAGCCGAGCGAGATGGTAAGTGTCGATGACCCAGCCCTCCCCCAATCACCGGGGAAGAAAAAACCACGCTGAGTCAGAAGCAGTGTTAACCATGGAAGCGCATCAGATCTCTCTGCTGATCTCTGCTGATCTTTGATGCTCTCAGATGCTCATTTTATTGCATCAGACAATTAGTTATATACTGTTAGGGTAGGAGAAGGTGGGCACTGGGAAGCTAGCCAATAGGAAGAGGGCCACCGTGCTGGGTGGGGCTCTCAGGTACTGGGCGGGACAGGTGCAGGAAAGCGCGTGAGACCTGCGCTGCTTCGAGACCCGAGAAGCTGCGGGGGGTTCAATCGAGTCACCCGTACACAGAGATGCCTTAAGAGAGGTATGCAAGGAGTGAATGCCTGGCCAAAGCCCTTTAATTGCCGCTGAGCCAGAGTCAGGCCTCAGAGATGGAGGTCAGGCCCCAACATGGTGCTATGGCTCAAGTGGTTAGAGAGCTAGCATTGAGCACAAAGAGGCTCAGGGACAGCACCAGGCCTTGAGTTCAAGCCCCACAATTAACAATAACAAAAAAAAGAATAAATCTCCACTAACCTAGACCTGAGGCCTTAGCCTGGTGCCTAAATATTACCCCTCCTTTCTTCTTTCCCTCCTTCCCTCCCTCTTTCCTTTTTCTCTCTCTCCCCTCACCTCCCAAAGGACAAGAAGAAGCTTCTTCCCTTCTTTTGGGCAGCTCTACTTTATCTTGCTAGGCCAGCTCAGAGCTAAGGATTCAAGCCTGTCTTCACCAATGTTTCTCTTTAGTAACTAGTATTAAAGGTGATTCATTCTTAAGGAGAACACACTTGTAAGACGCTCATTGCTAGTTTGAATAATCTTGATTTTGTGAGGCCAGTCATTATTTTTGCTTGACCACTTGTTCCACAAACAAGGATCTGAAAATACTGTGATAATTTATCCAGGTGCTGGTAGCTCAAGCCTATAATTCTAGTACTCAGTAGGCTGAGATGTGAGGATTGATTTTCAAAGCCAATTGGGGTAAAAAAAAAAAAAAGCCTCAAGAGACAATCTCCAAAAGCTGGACTGGAGGTGGCTTTGGTGGTAGAGCACCAACTGTGAACGTGAGTGTGAGATTCTGAGTTCAAGCTCTAGCATGGGCACAAAACAACGTTCCTGTGATTTATTCATTCCCTCTCACAGCCTTGAAACAAGACCAAGGATTTTCCAGAATGGAAACAACAGGGAGGTTGTGGACACAGATGGGGATCACCTCTGAGCTCCCTCATCACCATCGGGGGTAGGAAGGGTTGTCTGAGTGTAGGGAAGCTGAGTAAAGCCTGGGAAAGGCAACCAAATCTCTTTCTGCCTGACTGAAAGGGAAATGGTACACCCCACCCCCCAACTAGGTCTAAGGCTCTTTAAACATTAGGCAGAAAGAGTGAAGTCATGGGGAGGGAGGCAGATAGAAGCGGCTGAGAGGGAGGCAGGATGGGTGAACAATAACGCTATTTTGACCAAGGAATTTTGAGATTTCAAGTCTCTGTCAGGGGTGTCAGCATCAGCCTTGGTCTCAGGCTCTCTTCTGAGATGGTTGGTGCATTTGTTCAGAGGGGAGGGGAGGTGATTCAACAGGGTCTGCAGCAAGGAAAGTTCTAAGGTATGAGTGTGGCGGCTGGGGTGCATTCAGTTTAAATCATTCTCCATCACGCGGGGGGGGGGGGCTCAATGAACACCCCCTTTATCAAAGCCCAGGAGGTGAAAGGCAAGATCCTTTTGGAGTCAGGGACAAGATCTCCTGTCTCTTCAGCTCTGACAGAGTAGATGGAGGTCTTCTGCGATGGCCTGGGAGACTCACGTTAGTCAACTCTTCCTTATGAAGAGTCTGCAAGCACAGAGGCCAGGCTAGGGGGAAGAGGATATTCCACTGTGAGAACCTGCAGGCCTTCTCACTAGCTTTGAGCTGCCCTATGCATCACCAGATCACTTGAAAAAGCACTGAATCTGCATACCAGAGCAGGGAATTCAGGAAGGAATGTATAGGGTTTTGGAAGTCTGAGTTCAGTTGGGGTAGGACATGTCTTTCAAGGAAGGCAGTGTAAGACTAGTGAGCCCAGCAGGGGCTGAAAGGGCTTTGGTGGACAGGTTGCTGTTGGTGAGCAAACTCTGTCCTCATGGGTTTAGGCAGTCCTTCATGTGCGGCAGTGATCTGCAGGATGCTCTTGAAGCAGAGGTGAAGTCACTGGTCCATGGTCTGGTCTTCTTTCGTCAAGGCCCCTAGAACAACTGAGCTGTGTTGACACAAGTGATGTCTAGTGTAGGCCTGCATTGAGTGGAGGCAGGTTGTCCTGTGGTGCAGGCTTTCCCTTCCTTCCTGGGACTTGCTGACAGGAACCAGCACTAGACATGAGCTCCCCAGGAGAAGCCATCACAATTGAATTAACTTGCACAAACATGGGTCATGCACAGTATGAAACTCAGGGCCAGATGGTGAAAGCTTAAAGGGGAGAGGAGAAGAGAGGGTTGTGGGAACTGTAGAAGATTGTCAGTAATCACTACTGAGAATGAAGAGACCTGAAGGCAAGTTAACTATTAGCTGGTTCTCTTTAGAACTGCAATAGCTGAGAGACAGACATTATCTTCTGAAAAAGTGGTTTCTGGGTATAATTATGTTAATGGGCAGTGGTTTCCATTCAGACTTGGTTCTTGGCATCTCAAAGGATTGAGAAAAACATGAGTTGTGCAAAGTGAAGTACCTGCACAGCCTGGGAGTGGGCCTGAGCAAAAGAGCCCCAAATCCCATAGGGATGGCATGTGGGACAATGTAAGGTTGGTTTGGGGTGAGGGGAGTGTGAGGGAGGTCTTCGCACAAGGGGGCTTCATGATGAACAATTTGAGTGGTAGATTGTGGTTACTTAACAGGCTTTTTGCTTTGTGATACTGGGGTTTGCACTCAAGTCCTCACACTTGCTTGATTTGCTTGCTCATGGCAGGTGCTCTACCACTTGGGCCATACCTCCAGCTCTGCTTATTTCAGGTTATTTTGGAGATGGGAGTTTAGGGACCTTTCTTCTAGGGCTGGCTTTGAATATAAGCCCATTCCCACAGTGCAGCCTGTTATAATGATATTAATGATATGAAGTACAAGATACGAAGTCTTAATTAGGGGCTTCTCAATAAGAGGATTCCTCATTGGTCTTTTCTGCAATAGAGAACAAAGTTTCAGGATGCAGGTGGAAGGCTTGTATGTTTCTTTTGGTGTCAGGACTTTTAGCTGGTGGGGGAATTTCGAGGGGTTCTCCTTTTCCTTGAGGAAAAGGAGAGAGAAGACAATGTCAAGGTCCTTGATCTGAGGCAACTTCCAAGAGGATCCCCAAAATGTATACAGAATCCCCTTTGGTAGATAAGTTGGCTCAACTGTCCAAGTGCAAGGCTTTCTTGTATCATTTTTTTCTGAGCCCTCATATTATTCTCAGAACACCTCACATTTCTCATAGTGTTTATCGCTGAACATGAATCACCTGTTAATTTAGTGCCTGTTGCTGAGAAATGCCTTTCTGTGGTTAAGATACATCCCCAGTCTTCCTAATTATGCCTTTCACTAAGTGTTCATCTGCTGTATTCTCTGTGATTTTTTAAAATTTTGTGATAAAGTACCATTTCCAGTTTCTGACTTCACATCTAATTTAGGTCAAATAAACTGTGTAATTTAGAGATAAAATAATAATACAGGTTAAGTATTGAGGACAGAGCCAAACTTAGGTCAGAGACTTTGGAGGGAACTGGGGGCCAGAAGCATAAATACTTTCTGTACTCTTGATGGGTTTGTATTTGGAACATTCAGGAGAGAACCCCCTCCCCTGCTACCCAATTCCCAGAGACAGCAAAGAATCCCCTTTGAAAGTACCAGACCAACCAATCCAGAGCTGTTATCTTCCTTCCCCTGTCCCCTCTCCTCCTCCCCCACCAGTCCAAGGCCAGCTAAAAAGGACTAGGACCCCCCCCCAGCCCAGAGCCCACCAAAATTATTCAATTAGCTAATCCTGCACTTAATACACCTTCCCTGCTTTGCCCATTCTTCCCCTTGAGGCCCCAGTAAAGGCTCTGGGCCAGGCTCTTCCCTTACCCTTTCTGCCAAGTGACTGACCCTGTTCCTTCCCCACACAGCTTCCTAGTGTGCCGTATCTTGTGTCTTGTTTCTAGAGTCTGTGAGTAAAAACTCCTTTATGACAATCACTTCCTCCATGTCTGCTGTCTGCCCACATCTGACTGAAACCAATCCCTAGTTATGTTTTATCACACTTCTAGGAAATGAAACTGAATGAGGTCGACACAAGGAGAACCACTGGTCTAACAGCCAGTCAGAGTAAAGAAAAAAACCTGTGTGATACCAGACAGGGAGTCTGCATCACTTGGAAGCTGGTTAGGAATGTACTTCTTGGGTCTTACCCCAAGCTTCTTCTTTCAGAAGTTCTAGAAACAACTTTATCAAGTTCTCTGTAGTTAGTATGCTGGCCCATGCCTATAATTCCAGCAGTTGGGACATATGATCAGGGCTAGTCAGGAACTATCATATGTATATTGTAGATGTAATAATATAATGTTATATACACTACACACACACACACACACACACACACACACACACACACACACACACACACACACGAGGTTCGGGGGAGAACTCTGTCTTGGAAAGGAAAACTCTCCAGGCAACATAGATGCTTAAGTTTGAAAAAATGCTTTTCAGTGGATTGAAGTAGTATCCATTGGAGCCACATGTCACTAACAACCTGGGCTTGGAGCCCTGACGTTGACTCTTACACTGTTTTCTGCTCACACCAGCACTCAGGAGGCTGAGGCAGGAGATGGAGTTGGAGGTTCTCATTCAGGAGTCCTGGGGCAAGAAGAGCTAGTGCTGATGCAACAGAACATGACCTCCCTGTCTTCTCATTGTACTTTCATGCCTTGAGGACAGTTCAAACAAAAATGAAGCAATTCTCCTCTCCTGTTTTCTTAGGTAAGAATACAAACTGTCTTGGTTCCTGGGTGTGATGATGATCATCAAACACAAACATCCTAGGAGAATGTCCATTCACATAGTGCAATGCAAATATCTGACTAGGAGTTGGCTTTCTGACAGGTACGCCCCAGGGGACCTGTCCAAGGAAAAGAACACTAGTTTCATCTAGTTACCAGGTCAGCCAGAAGATGTAAAAACACTCCCACATTATGACATTTTAGCTCTAGAATTCTTTTTGCTTGTTTCTTCTGCAGTGTCACCAAAGCCACTATAATACCACCATTTTTGCCTTTCGTGTCCTAGTACAGAGGCAGCAGACTGCTGGTGCTGGCTATGCTTTAGATTTAGACTAAACCCCATAAAATTCTCAGTTTCATATGCTAATGTTTCCTGCTTCACTGTAACTGTGTGCTACAATAAAACCACAAACCCTCTGGGGCTTCCAAGGGTTACAAATCCTAGGCCAGCAATATGGCATCCACACCAAGTGACTGGCTTTTGTGCCATTTATATAAGCAGCAGAAAGGAAACATTTACATTGTGAAACACATTGTGTCTGGAAGACTGTGTTACAATTCTTATTTCAGCAGAGAACAATAATATTCATGAATCAGGACTTTCCTTTACAATATGTGGCGATGAATCATAATTGTTCAGCTTTGGCTCTCTCTTGCTTTGGTTTCAATCTGTGGAAATGTCAACTGAGTCAAGGCCCATGAGAAGCAGCAAAACAGCAATACTTTAACAATTGCTCAAGCATTTGCTGAGGTCCTAATGACTTAAGGCAGAAGGTTGTCAACAACAAATGTTCGAGTCTGGAAGACTCTTAATTCCTTCATACATAGACCCAGGAAAAAGGCCTCTAGCTTTTTTTCCTATTTAGGAAATGTGATGATTGTTCATGTATTTTAGATAAACAGAATTGTGTAAAAATATGTAATTCAGAGCTTTTATTATTTTCAAGTCTAGAATCAGACATGAGGCACTCCACTAGCCCTTTAATGTTATTTTTTTCCATAGCCAAAGTTGTTTTTTATATTCCAGTATGATAGCCTACACTGTTCTTCCCTGCCCTGTCCTCCCCAACTCAATGGACTGTTATCTTCAAGCAGTTAATGTTGATTAATGTTGATCATTTCTAAGTTAGGTCCCCCTTTATGCCCGTTCTGATCTCGACTGTGACTTTGTGCTTCTCTTTGTTGCATATATCACACACCTAGCCACTGGTTAAGATGAAGTCTCCTGAATTTTTCTACTCAGCTGGCCTTTAACTGTAATCCTTCAATCTCCATCTTCCACATAGCTAGGATTACAGGCTTGAGACCCTGCACCCAACTTGTTTAAGAGTTATATAGCCTTTAATCTCCAGGACCTTCTCCCTTGCTCAGGGAGCAGTAAATGGGGTTGAAAATTCATATCCTCTAAACCCTTCTTTTTTCCCCCTCCATCTCTGGGCTACTGAGGAGTCAATTTCTAAATCACCTCCATTGTAAGTCTAAAAGGGCTCTTTATGAGTAACAGAAAATGTTCCTATCACCCAGGAAATCTCAGGGGTTTACGAAACTCTAGACCAGGGATTGGGGACAAAGACTAAATATATTTCTTAGTATAGAAATCTACCCTTTTCTAAAATTTCCTTTAAGGTTTTGGTTATAGCTATCTGAACATATTCGATGGAGAGCTCCAGAAAAATGTTTTAAATTGTGCACTAATTGTGTTGTCCCTCTGCCTGGGGATCCAATCAGTGTATTCTGCTAGTCACTGCATAGCTAGTCACTTTTTAGTCACCACAGTTACTAGGTTGACTGGCATGGTGCCACAGTGTTACGTTCAAGTAGCATTACCTAATAAGCAATCCAAAGGGCCTCAATAGGGATACTGGCAATTGGGATATGCCGGGAAAACAATAACATGCTCTAACTGAAGTGAAAGTTCTGTTCTCAACTTTAGGAAGGACACACTGAGATTGCTAGGATATATAGGAAGAACAAATCTATTTGTGAAATTGTGAAGGAAAAAAAAACCTTGTTCTAGTTTTGCTGTCACACTTCAAACTGCAAGAACAGCTACCAAATATGATATATACCTAATTAAGATGGAAGAGACATTAAATTTAGGTATGTGTGGGTAGGAAAAAAACCATAAAGCTAGGTTTTGGCACTTCAAGGTTTCAGGCATCTGGGACCAAGGTATCAGGTTGAGACCATTCCAAGCTACAGAATGACTGTGCAAGGAAGTTGTGCAAATGCTGGCAGTGTGCAGGGATGACAGGGGCAGATAAGCTCAGCTGGTCCAGGAATATTCCACTGGCACTCCAGTCCAGATAGCAGACAATCACTTAGAAGGGCGAGGATACTTTTGAATAAAGTTCTGGATCTGACAAGTCATGTTTATTTCCCTCTCCTTTCTCCAGGAGTCAAAGGAATGCTTACAGTCAAATTTAAAGTACCAAGTAAAATTATAAGCTCACATATCTCTTGTCCCAAGGTTAGTACTGCACAAGATAGTATGAGAACACAGGAAATGTGCACAGTGGGTTGTGCAGAAGTGGGTATCTTTTTTTTTTTAATTGAGACAGTGTAGGTTTCTATAAATTAAGAGAGGCTGGCCTTGTTTGGACTTTAACATTCTCCTCTCCACCAGAGTGCCTGTTCATCAGGTGACAGCTCAAGTGTTGAGTGAGTGTAGATAGATGGTGCACGTAAGAAACACTTAGCTCACGGAAGCAAACGCCTCTCGCTGAACTCAGACAGATGTGACCACCATGCACACTGCTGTGACGGAAAATCAACTCAGCAACAACGCTTCGACATTTCCTTGAACAGTTAACTCCCAATTCCTAGACTAGACAGTTGGAGGACACACTTGGGTACTTGGATTACCCAATGCACATTCAGAAAGCCTGCTTTTCAACTGGACTTGCCAATAATACTGGCTAGCTTTGGGTGATAAGCTATACTATACCGTAAGGTTTTGTTAAAGATGATGATGGATCTCAGCATGTAGTTCAGTGGTACAATGCTTACCTAGCATGTACTAGGCCTGAGTTCAGTTCCTACCACACACACACACACACACACACACACACACACACACACACACACACACACACACATGAAAGTAAAAAACGACAACTGGAACTTGGAAACTAACTTACTGATGGCTTTCCCTTTGAGGTTTATCAAGTAACAGCAAAACGTTTTGCTAACTATCCATTCTTCCTCTTATGTTTTCCAAAATCTCAGTTTAGTGAAGGATTTGTTTTCCTAGCCAGTTGGTGTTAATGT
The DNA here is from genome assembly GCF_031878675.1 of Megascapheus bottae. Lineage (NCBI taxonomy): Eukaryota > Metazoa > Chordata > Mammalia > Rodentia > Geomyidae > Megascapheus > Megascapheus bottae. The sequence continues at coordinate 8,923,175 of NC_143520.1, read as the reverse complement.
CATTAAAAAACAGAAATTTGAACTTAGAGGTGAGGCTTCAGTGGTGAGCCTGCCTAGCAAGCGAGAGACCCTGAACTCTAAGCCTGATTCCCAAATAAACAAAACTAAGGAATAAAAAACCACAAAAACTTATGCAAAGGGGTTAATTCCTTGTTTTATCAGTAATTTCTTTTTAGGGATGCAAGGAGTATGGGTACTTTACATTGAGGCCAGGGGTGAGGCCAGAGGTGGTTTGAGGGTAACAATTACTGGTCTCTGGATACTTCCAAGTTGTGTTAGAATTAGAAACCACTGCCTCACTATTAAAGACCACGATTTCAAGATTTTCCCAGGAGCCAGAGGAATGTATGAACAAAAGTTTTTGGGTGATGCTTGACCCAATGTCTAAGAGGCTGTAAGTGCCTTTTTGTTGCAAGAGTTTGCTGCTCAACAGTCCAAGAGTGTTTACAGGAAAGGTAACTGTGATTCCCATCTGTCTGTATACTCTGAGGGCGTGAACCACATATCCATCCATTTTAAAAAAAGTCACTAGGGCCGGGAGTTTGACCTAATATTAGATTGCTTGCCTAGCATGCATGAAGACCCAGGTTCGATTCCTCGGTACCACATACATAGAAAAAAGTCATAAGAGGTGCTAAGGCTCAAGTGATAGAGCTCTATCCTTGAGAAAGTCCCAGGACAGTGCTCCGGCCCTGAGCTCAAGCCCAGGACTAGCAAAAAAAAGCACCACTAAACACTACTCACAGAGCTGGTAAACTGAAATCTTGTCTGCAAACAGACTCAGAACTTTTTTTTTGAAGCTGAGTGACATGGAGCTCACCTGTAATTCTAGTTCGAGGCCAAACTGGTCTTTGTCTCAAACAAAGCGGAAAGCTCAATTTTCTCTGAAAACTGAACAGATTTACTATGATCTGGTATGGAGGGGCAACTCCATAGCGTGTTGCTTCTGTTTCTAATACTGTTCTAGATCTACAAGGTGCCATGTTCCCTGCACCCCCACTTTCTTTTTAATGGGGCTGAGGATTAAACCCAAAAATCTCATGCATGCTAGCAAACCTCCAAGCCCCTTTTGGAACAGACAAAAAACCAAGATGACTTCATTCCAATAATGCATTCACAACTGCCTTTCTTTCAAGACAGTGGAGAGGGGAGGTGGCAGCAGGAAGCACCTGTGGGCTCAAGTTATTTACCTAATTCACGTAATCTCTGGCTCAAAAGCACCTTCTGAGTGTTTAATGGCTTTAATTTCTATTACAAATGAATCTCTGTATCCATCTATTCAATTTCTTTTGTTTTATGGATGAGGTTTCACCGTATTATCCAGGATGGTCTTGAACTCTTTTTTTTTATTGTATTTTATTGTTGGGGTAATGTATAGAGGGGTCACAGTTACATTCATCAGGTAGTGGGTACATGACTTCTCATACTTTTTTTTTTTTTTGTCAGTCTGGGCGCTGTCCCTGAGCTCTTCAGCTCAAGGCTACTGCCCTACTCCTTGAGACACAGCCCCACTTCCCATTTTCTAGTGGTTAATTAGAGATAAGAATCTCAGGTCTTCAGTGCCCAAGCTGGCTTTGAACCATGATCCTCAGATCTCAGCCCCTGAGTAGCTAGGGTTACAGGAGTAAGCCACTCTTGAAGTAAAATGATCCTTTCTACCCAAGCTTCCCCAGTAGCTGGGACCACAGATGTGTACTCAGCTATTAATGTTTGAAGCAAGGCAGAACTTTAGTTCTAGCTGAGTGCTTATTTGGCAGACTGATGGTTATGTGTTCAGAGCCACATGGGTAGTTAGTGGCGATATGAGGCTCAGATCCTGGGCTCCTGGCATCCAGTGCAGACCACCTCTCCACGTCCTAGTGGTGTTGTTGGTACAATGAACATCAACTCTAGACATTTCTGATTAACCAAATTCTAGAAAAACTCATCTGTTTCTTTTTTCTGTTGAGTCTAGAATATACTCCTGTGCTCCCCTACAAGTCTGAGAAAATACTCTAGATTTCTGCCAGAGTAGTAAGAGAAGAAAAATAAAATGAATGAATGAGTAAATGTTCCAATTTTAAGCAGTTTTAGATGATTTTTTTAGGCGCTTGCTGCAAAAATTTTAGTAATAAACATAAGAGGTGAGAGAAAAGTCCTCAGTATTAAATAGATGGCCAAATACATTCTCACTCATGGCTAAAAAAAAGCCCATCGGTTTTTTAATTTCTAAAAGCCAAATTTAATAAATTAACAAATGCATGCTGACAAAACACCATGATACAACTGAAAAGCAATAATAATTTCACAGCTAATTCTCTGTGTTGTACATTTTTATTGGTAGGCTAACATTAAAGTAACAAATCTGGAACACATTTTAATTTTGTTGCAAAGAAAGTACTATGTTAGAGAAGAGCTAGGAGAAACCAGAAATGAACCATTTGCAAAAAGCCAGCATGGCAGTCTATGATAATGCAGTAGCCAGGGGTGTTGTTTACCCATTTGTGTGTGTGTTTTACAAGCATCGGTTACCAAGGGCATGAACCCCCAAAAGCAAAGTTATGACAGTTTTCTCGGGGAAACATGCTGGGTGACAACCACAGACAACCCAGGACAGAGAGGCAGTACAGGCACAGGTCTGCTTCCTTGGTGTGGGGTTTTCCTTATCAATTAGGGGTAATCATGCAATAGTTTGAGTTTCTTTAACATGATAAACACCCATGATTACTAGAACTGGAAAGCATGTGTTCACTGTTTACAAGGACAACTGAGTGGAGTGGTGCTACAGAAAGACAGAAAATTCCTTCATTTTTATCTGGTTATTTGCCCAAACCTCTAACCAAGAAATAATTCAGCTAATGGAGCTAATTAAATTACTATAAAACATTCCTTCATCTGTAAAACTTTTTTTCCCTGAAAGTGAAATTTAAAATAAAATGTCTTCATTCTTGATAAGCAGCTCCACCACCAGTCTCTGATACCGTATATCATTCAGTGCAGCCATGGCGTCTAGTTCTGGGGATCTCATAAGGGTTGGGCCAAACACTATCCCAAGGTTCTCTGCACTCATCAGATTTTCCTTCTCATGGAGGGTCACTCTGAAAACGTAAGAACAGATGACTGTTTAAGTCAAAACTTCTTCATGTGCTGGGCTGTATGGTATGGGGTTGATCATCTGTGGATTCTCCTGCCCCAGTTGCAGGAGGGAAGGATGAGGTCACCCTGACTGTTCCCTCTGCCTTCCCTCCACCTTGGCCCTCTTGCTTCCTATGGGAAGCTTTTACGGGTTGAATAGTTCATTGAGTGTCTGGAGAAAGGGCAGTGGAGATAGTGACAGGGCACAGCTCAGAGTAAGCACAACTGTCAGGGAGTCTACATCTATTCTTTGCTTTACCACACCTATTCTTGCTTTACCACATGGTACAGACTATTATTTGAGTGTCAGTCCTTTGTTTTAGTGTTTCTGTTTAATTTACTCCCTGAATATACAGCAAAGTTGAATTTATGAGTATAGCGGTAAGCACGTTCCACAAATGTTTTAGTTGCTTTTCTAAGGTCTTGAAAGTCAGCTTGTTGATTCTGGAAGGTCCCTGCCCTGTGTCCTTACCTGTGTACACAGATCTGTTGAATTTCAATTTCCCCAGTGCTGCACTGTTTTCCTGGTGTGATGTGCAAATTCCTACCCCAGTTACAACAGTCTTATTACACTCCTCCTCAGAACCAGACTCCACCTATTTCTGTAGCCCACATAACACCTCCTTTCCAGAACTGACTAACCCCTTCCCCCAAATTCCCATGGTCCATGTAATGTGACCCATGTGGCTGCCCCCTAAAATTCTAAGTTCCGCCCACACTTGTGCACTGCTGCCGCCTCCATTCCCACTTGGAGCAACCCAGCAGATCTGTCTCCCAAGAAAGCCCTAAGCCCATATGGGTGCCTCGCCTCTCACTTCTTTCTTACACTTTCAAAAGAGGGGGAAATACAAAGATCCAAGACTGACTTGCAAATTGCTTTGCTCTTACTTTTACTCTTTCCCTCCACAAAAATCAGTGTGTGTCCTTGGCAGAATAAGTCTTTCTAGTGTATTTGCAAATACTGAAACTGCAAATACATTTATGTCAGAATTCGGCGTGTGTGCAGTATTATAGTAGAGTATTTTTAGCATTCCTTTTCAACTAATGTAATTTCTCACAGGACAATACAGCTATGCACTTATCCATTCATTCAGCAGATCTCTTGTCCTTCCTTTCACCTTCACACGCAGGATGTGTATGCAACACAAGTGCAAGATTCCAATCTAACTTGCCTCTTCAGATGCGCCATGAGGTACCGGAGGGTTTCGCAGTGGGCAGGCGGTAATAGTTTCAGTGCTTCATGAAGGGTTTCCAACTGCTCATCAGGATCCATAATTTCTAAGATGGAAAGTCAAAACCCAAAAGGAAATACTTTAACAGAAAACTGACACAAATGGCTCACTGAACACTATTCTGTGATGCTCTCCTTGAACTGCAAGAAAATACTTTTATGCAGACCCTGTGCACAGTTATGGAAAATACTTTTTAATAGTAAGCCACAGATTTACAAAGGCTCTTAGGTTCATGTGGCAACATTTTTTATTTGCATTTGGGGGAGAAGTATCTATTTTTTCACATGAGTATATTAAGAGTTGAGTATCTTAGTCCAGCAACTATGGAGAATGGAAACAATATTCAGGAAACAGTATGAAAAATGGAAACTGAATACTCAGGAAGTAAGTGTGTTATATAAAAACTTAAGACTCCTTCAAAACACAAGAACTTTCTATTTCTTACGATATGTGAAAGAACACACAGCAGACTTGGAAGGCAGTTCTAAATGTTCTGTATGATGACAGGACCCTTGACATACCTGTGGCTCTTTGAGGGGTACATATTCATTTAGGTATTTTAGATCTGCTGCATCAAGCCCAAACCCAGCTCATTCCTTTCAGGCTAGAGGTTGCATTTGATTTATCAATTATTTTTCTATAATCAGAAGCAGTCAAAATTTTTGAAATTGTGAGAGCAAAGCAAGAGAGATAGAGAAAAAGAGAGAGAGAGACAGAAAGAGACAGAGGGAGAGCAACAATACATTCTTATTCTAGGATGATAGGGTACTTTAAAATGCTGGGTTCTATGACAGAACCCCACGCTGTGGGAGTCCTAAGTGGTATGGCATCTTGAGGTGTTAGGATATTTACATTTGAGCAGAACAAAATGATCAACACACGATCAAAACTCCTGATCTCTCTTAGTAGCTGAGTCATGTAAAAATTGACATAAGATAAATGCAAAGGGCTAGGAGTGTAGCCTAGTGGTAGACTGCTTGCCTGCATGCATGAAGCCCTGGGTTCAATTCCTTGGTTACCACATATATGGTAAAGCCAGAAGTAGTGCTGTGGCTCAAGTGGTATAGCAGTAGTATTGAGAAAGCTCAAGGACAGTGCCCAGGCCCTCAGTTCAAGCCCCAGGACTGGCAAAAAAAAAGATAAATGTAAAATTTCTAGATTTAGCAGAACAGATTTGAACTGAATATGAACTATGACCTTTTAACTTGGATTATTTTACAGTTTCTGCTCATAGGTTCCTTGATTCCTAGCTCATTTCTTTGCAATGAAGAATGAATTATTTGCCTTTGCAAATAAATGTGCTATTTCAGAACCTCAGGACCTTTAAGAAGTGTTAATTCATTGCACCAGTACAATCTCAGGCACTAAAATTCAATAGTCCAATGTCTAAAATTAAGAGAAATTCCATTTAATGTGGAAAGCTAGTTTTTCTTTAAATCACAAGGCTAATTTGAAACTACATGATTGTGAAAATTGGAAAAAAGTGTTTCCTTTTTACTTCTATTAATCTTTGCAGGGAGAATCATGAACAAGTGAAATTAAGGGTAGTGTTTATGGCAGGGAAACAACAAGCAATGAAGTGTGTGGCGTATTAGAATGATGAGGGGCTTTGGGAAATCAGTATGGTAGGAGGCACAGCAAATGTACTAATTAGCAATTTTAAATGGTGGCCAGGAAGGACCTCAGTGAGAAAGAAACCTTTAGTTAAAAAACTCAGAGCAACATTTGTCATAATCAGTAGAAACCTTGGGCTCTCCTAGCAGAGATTTACAATAGAGCAAAACCTAGATACATAAGGCCACATGGCATGATGCTAAATGAAAGGACCTCCAGGATATAGAAACAAAAGCCATATAATGAATGATTGTTGTCCTTAATGTCCTATGTTATCCCTTATCTCTTTTGCTATATCCCTTGGTTATCTCATACTGTTATAGAATTTTACCTTGTTATCTGATATATTGTATATATGCTTATTTGATTATTTGAAATAGGATAGGGAAGGGGGGAAAACAAGATGAGGGGAGGGGATGGGGGGAGGGAAATGGGGACCAAGACATGAGAAAGGGTATCAATGTTTGTGAAGTTATGCACCTTCTATCTGGCGGATATAATGTAACCCTTCTATTAATTACAATAAAAAATATATGAAAAAAACTCAGAGGGAGGGGCCAGGAGTTTGGCCTAGTGGCAGAGTGCTTACCTAGCATGCATGAAGACCTGGGTTCGATTTCTCGGTACCACCAGACAGAAAAGCCAGAAATGGTGCTGTGGCTCAAGTGGCAGAGTGCTAGACTTGAGTAAAAGGTGTTCAAGGACAGTGCCCAGGCCCTCAGTTCAAGCCTCAGGACCGACAAAAAATAAAAATAAATAAAAATAAAAGAAAGAATGACAAGGGTCATCCACCCTTGTCCTTTACTTGGAAGACTTTCCTCCCTCTTCTTCCTCTTCCTTCATGTAGTCTTTTACTAGCTCCAGCAGAATATCAGGTAGTGGGCAGAGTGGAGAGAACAAGGACTCTGACGCACATGTAAGGTCTGAGTGTCAGAACCACTTCTCTAATTACATGACCTTGCCCAACTTACACCCTGTCTTCTTCCTATAATGATTCTGGAGCTATAAATTGACCTGACATAGTACATGATAATAGCCACTAAAGAAGACAAGCAACATCTCTCATCTTCCTTGTGTGCCTCTTAAGAGATACCTATGTTTATATGTCCAAGGAACAAAGCATACTTTACTGTCAGAAATGACATATAAATGTAAATATCTTCTATTTTGTCCTATGTCACATTAGGCTACAATGCTTATTATGTACAGTTTTTTATTGCTATAACAGAATACCAGAGACTGAGTAATTAATAAAGAATAGAGGATTACTTAAAAAAAAGAAATGACATGTAAAAAGCCACACATATTCATAAGAAGGAAATATTAAAACAGCTGAGATGATAAGAAGAGACATTTATTTACACTTTGATTTAGGAAAGTTGCTTCCTTACAATGTGGTTTTAAGGGCTCTCTCTATGGGGTGAGATGCTGATTTCAGATAGGAATGCTATTTCAGAAATGAAACCTGTAACAATGACAAGTGCTTTGGAAGACTTGATTTTCCTTAGTGACAGGGTGGGTGTAGGGAAAGAAGATGAGGCCATCTGAAAGCTTGAAGCCAAAGGCCTTTAAATTCAACAAGGAGGCCAGAACTGAGTTTGAATTGCTGCTCTATACTCTGCTAACTACCCTTGAGTCAGGCACAGTGCCAATCCTTAGCTTTTCCTCCCCCCAAACCTCCCATTTGTCCAGTATACCCTCCAAATTTTCTTGGGGACATATCAAACCAGATGGACAGGGAAGCCTTTAAGAGGGGTGGCTATTTCCAGGTGCTGACCAGCCTAATGATTTCTCTGAGAGGTTATGTCTGTCCCATAAAGTAGAAGCTTGTAAACTCCAGTTTTCACAATCAGCACCAAGTTCAATTCAAGATGAGGGGAGTTTAGTCCTGATGGAAGAGACCCTGATCTTTCACACTTCATTTTTTTAATCAGTGCAATTCTCATGCTGTTCTCCATAGGAGAACTCAAGCTGATCCCCAAGAAAGAAGCACTCTGAGGAATTAACCACAAAAATTCTAAACAAAAAAAAATAAGTTCTGAAAGGGCAACTAAAAAAAATCACAACAACAAAGAAAGATTGTACTTCATGAAATTTCAAAGTCAAATCAAATCAGTGATACTAAGGAAGTGATGCTATTCTTTAAAGACCAAGACAATATATGGCTTTAAAGAGAAAAAGCAAAATGACAGAAAGCCTATCTTCTAAAAACAAACAAAAAACCAGTAATACCAATACTTAAGTTCTGTTTAAGATTTCCTTCTTTAAAAAGTAAAATCTGCTGGGCACTGGTGGCGCATGCCTGTAATCCTAGCTACTGAGGAAGATGAGATCTGAGGATCATGGCTCAAAGTCAACCCTGTCACTCTAGTCCATGACACTCCTATCTTCAACTACCCATCAGAAAACTGAGACTAGTGCTCTGGTTCAAATGGTAGAGTGGTAACCTTGGGCTGAAGAGCCCAGCACCCAGGCCCAGAGTTCAAGCCTTACAACCAAAAAAAAAAAAAAAAAAGTAAATGTGAACTACAGGTATAATTTTTGCAGCATAAACCAAATTTTCCAGATTAACCTTTGTTTTTTCTTATTGTCATTTCAAATAAAGTTTAAAAAAGTCAGTTCATATGACAAGAGATGGCAGAATGTTAAGGTACTCACTGAAGCTGTTCAATTCTCAGTTCTGAACCCCCAAATCAAACATACCTTCTTCAATCTGAAATAGTGTGCACCTTAAAGTTTATATCAGGTACTGGATTGTGACCTGCATGTTACAGAGCTGCATACTGAGGATAAACACTCAAAGAAGACAGTTTCAAAACTCTCATGGCAAGCTGACAGTGATTTTTGCTTGCTGAACCTGGTGAAAAGTGGCTGTATTGATAAATTTTATTTTTCTAGGTATTTTTTAATTTTTCTTGTACCAAAGTGTTGGTCCATATTAAGAAGTACTGGTTTAAGTTTTATTAAAAACTAGTATAAAAATGGTTGAATGTACAAGTTAAGATAATGTTAGAGAAGACTGTAAAATTCTTGTGAGTACATTAGCCATAGAGAGGTACATGGAAAATACTTTATAGAACACATTCAGGATATGCAGGGGGATATCAGGAACATGGTCACTGTGAGGAGGCAGCTGTCAGGGTGCTGGGAACACAAATTCACACTTACTGGCAGACTCTATGAATTTGGGGTAGGCGTCATACGTGATGAGTGGAATCGGCAGATCCCTGAAGTACAGTTTAAGTGCACCAGTGATAATATTGATGTCTTCATACACATTCACAGAAATATCTGCTTTCTCACCATCTTTCAAGAATATTAAGAGAAACAAGTAATTGGCTGGATTTTAATAAATGACATTTTAAAATATAACCAGATTTAACACAAATCAATGTTCCAGTTTTTAACACGAATGATCAATTTCAATGAACACCAATTTTTTTTTCAAATTTTCTCTTCTGAAATTATCTATTTTTTGGAGTTGAGAAGTAAGAAAGGACAGCCTGGAGTTTGGCTTAGTGCTAAGAGTGCTTGCCTAGCACGCACAAAGACCAGGGTTCGATTCCCGGGTACTACATACATAGAAAAAGCCAGAAGTGGTGCTGTGGCCCAAGTATTAGGGTTCTAGCTTTTGGAAAACCCAAAGACAGTGCTCAGGCCCTTAGCTCAAGCCAGGACTGGCAAAAAGGAATAAAAAAAAGTGAGAAAGGACTGAAGTAGAAATATTTCCAGTTTAGAAGTACTTGAGAAGTCCCATCAGAAGAATAATATAGTATTTCTTTTTTTTTTTTGGCCAGTCTTGGGGCTTGAACTCAGGGCCTGAGCACTGTCCCTGAGAACTGTCCCTGAGACTTTCCTCAAGGATATCACTCTACCACTTAAGCCATATCACCACTTCTGGCTTTTTCTGTGTATTGGGTACCAAGGAATTGAACCCAGGCCTTCATGCATGGTAGGCAAGCACTCTACCACTTGGCTACACTACCAGCCTCCATTTCTTTTTTTCTTTCTTCCTGTTTTATACAAAGATAAATGACTGTGAGAAAGGACAACAGAGGTACTTCTAAAAGAAGCCAATACAGAAGGCCCCTTCTGTGTCACCCCAGCTTCCTACACAATTAATTTTTGGGTTCTGTCTGGGTGGGGAGCGCTGAGAAGTAAAAAAATAAAAAATGAAGCAAAAGAAACCCCAATAAAGCAAACAAATCATCTATAACAAAAAAATCTTTAAGCATGTCGAGTTGTTGTTGACATAAGAACAGAAAATAGTATAAAATGGAAGGGTCCATTTAGAAGGTCCTCACATTCTCAAGCAAGGCTCTTCTGCAATGGTCTGCATTTAGTACTTTGCCTGGTTATTGTAACTGAACTTGCATCTACTGAAGACTCAACTACTACTGAGCTAGATGTCATGTTGATTTCTTTTGTTTTGCTTTGCTATTGAAAATTTCTAAGGATTACAAAGCAGGCTTAAATCTCAAACACTGACATCAAGTATTGGTGAGGATGAGGATGTAGAAGAGCAGGAATGCTCATTCACTACTAAATAGAATGTAGAATGATGCAGCTACTTAAGAAGACAGGTAATTTCTTACAAAGTTTATCACACAGTCCAGAAATGTACTTCATTGACCCAAATGAGCTAAGCATTTCATTTACATTGATTAAAACTTTCATACGTATAGAATGGTTCATAATCTCCCCAACCAGAAGTGATCAAAAAATCCTTCAGTATGTGAACTGATTAACTATGGTATATCCATATAATGAAATATTATTCAGTAGTAAAAAAAATCAACTATCAAGCTACAAAAAGATATGGAGAAACTATAAATGTTAAGTGACAGTGAAAAGGCTTCATGAGAGCTGGGTGCCAGTGACTCACACTTGTAATCCTAGCTATTCAGGAGACCAAGATGTAAGGATCACAGTTTGAAGGCAGCCTGGGTAGAAAAGTCTTCAAGAGACTCTTATCTTCAATAAACTACTCAAAAAAAAAAAAAAGGTGGAAGTGGCATTGTGGCTTAAGCGGTAGAGTGTTAGTTTTGAGCAAAAAGAGGCTCAAGGACAGCACCAGGCCCTGAATTCAAGCCCCAGGACTGGAAACCAAACCAAACCATACCCACCAAAACCAAAACCAAACCAAATAAGCTTCATGATGCATGTATTTAAGGATATAGCTCTTCTCTGGTCTTTATTCTAGTAGTTAAAGCAGATATGGGCCCACCACATATGAAATCTGTGAAAATCATATCTTTTTACTTTTACCTCTAGATTTTTTTTCAAGCCAGTCCTGGGCTTGAGCTCAGGGCTTGAGTACTGTCCTTAGACTTTCTCAAGGCTAGCACTCTACCACTTGAGCCTCAGCACCACTTCCAGCTTTTTGCTATGTATGTGGGGTACCGAGGAATTGAACCCGGGTCTTCGTGTATGCTAGGCAAGCACTCTACCACTAGGCCAAACTCCTGGCCCACCTCTAGATTTTTTGTTTGACTGATCTACATTTTTTGGGAGCATAAATGAGCCTTGGATACTCCAATGTTGATCATATAATTAAGCTTTATGCATTTTTCTCATAATGAAATTCAATATTTCTAATAAAAGCTTATATAAAAATAAGAAACCATACATTGACTCTCTCGGGGATTTAATAATCACCAATGACTCAAAAATAATGCTAAAATTCCATAAGAAATTGTAATTTGGTGTAGGGGGGTGGTTAGAGACAAAGTTACATAACCTAAGGTAATGACATTACCTCTGTCAAATGCCATCTTGACATCTTCAATTAGGTCACTGAATCCTGATACTCGGTATAGTCCTTCAGAATTAAGACCTATAAACAAAGAAATAAACAATAAAGCAAGTATAGGGAGTCATTTCTTTGGATTTTTGGTTCAAATTTTAACTTCTTTACATAAATGAGGCTGGGGAAATAATGTCAGAAGAATAATAAAATAAACATGATTACAAACTTTTTCACACCTTTGTTATAAAACTACTTCATTCACAATTTTAAATTCTGTCCCACTGGCACTTGGATATTTATAATTTGGCAGAACCTGTTGTCTAATGAGTTCAAATAATGTTAAAGTCTTAAGGGAAATAATTTATCACTCTGATGACACCAAAAGTTCCTTTATATAACAAAGGACAGGTACACTGAATTCTAGGCCTGGGCCAGTTTTTCCCACATGGGAGAAAATAATTAGAGTGCAGCTCTGGTTTCAGGCCCAGGGTAGTTTTACTAGGGCATTTATATTTTTGTATCTTAGACCTAAGAAAACTATAAAAAGAGAAAAATGGATTTGTTCTTGCCATTGGCTTTAGAAGAACAAAAGCATCAGCTGTAAATATATCTTTAAGAATTTTTAAAAAGATAATGTTAAATGTACCTTGAGATTAAGCCATTTACTCGCTAATTCATTTTCAACTTGAGAGCATATAACACATGAAACCATTCTTCCCCCAAACAGGAAAGACAAGAGCACCTCTGCACACAGGGCACCGGAGAAGGGCTGAGGGCTCTGTCCGTGAGCAAGACTCGGGAAGTGCCTCACCTCTAGACTCAATCTCCCTGATACACATGTCCACCACCATGGGCCGCTTAGTGATGTGTGCTTTCACCAGTGTTGTTAGGTCGCAGCTGTACACCTTCTTCACATGCTTCAAGTCTGGTTTACAGTCATTCGGGACCATCTTGGAACACTGCTTATGAACATTCAAACCACAGTCTGTGTAAAAAGTACAGGAAACATTATTTTCAGTTTTGAGAATCCTTGGAGCATCTGTTTTAGTAATAGATACTGCAGATTGAATTGGGGGTTGCAGATTGAATTGTTCCCTCAGGGTGGAGAAATAAGAGATCTTCTTTGCACTCAGAAAATTTCAAGCATAACCTACAAGGCTGGAATTCTAGCCCATGTGTCATCATTTGCTTGCTGTAAGAGCACAGAAAAGGAAAAATTAAAAAGTGTTTCATTAAATGTTTATAAAACATGTTATGCCAAATAGTCAATGCCATGGTTTGAGTGCATTCTTTCTTCCAAATTCACAGGACAGGGTTGAGAGGTGTTGCCTTCTGGGGGGTAATAGGTCATAAGGGCTCTGTCCTCAACCTCAGTGGGTGAGTGCTATTATTAAAAACACATGTCATGGTGGGACACTGTCTCCTGCCCTCTGAGAACACTGACTTGCTGCCTTCTGCTGTACAGGAGATACAGCAGGAAGGACCAAACCTTGATCTTGGATCTGAGACTTGACTCTCCTAACCTATAGTATAAGAAATTTTTGTTTGTTATGAATCACCCAGCGGGGGCCGGGAGTTTGGCCTAGTGGTTAAAGTGCTTGCCTAGCACCCGGGTTCGATTCCTCGGTACCACATACATAGAAAAAAGCCGGAAGTGGTGCTGAGGCTCAAGTAGTAGAGCTCTAGCCTTGAGAAAGTCCAAGGACAGTGCTCAGGCCCTGAGCTCAAGCCCAAGACTGGCAAAAAAAAAAAAAAAGATAAATCACCCAGGCTGAGGTATTTTGACAGCATAAAAGGGACCAAGATGGTCAACTGAAAATAATTTATTTAAAGTGTCATGAGGTTTATATTTTATGTAAGCTATAATTATATCTCAATAAATTTGATATGAATATAATTAACCTCAAAACTAAGAGAATGTTGGGCCCTTTTAAAACAATGCTGCTCCTATTTATAGCATCTATTCTATAAGCTACAAGTATTATTTGTTACCACAGGAATTACTAGCTAACATTTATTGAGAATATTGCTCAGCACTGTTCAAGTCCTTTATATTGATTATGTTGCTTAAACTCATAGCGCTCTATGCAATAGTCACTTTTACTTGTCATTTATACTACAAGGAAACCATGTGTATAGGTAAGAAATATACTCAAGGTACACAGTGGCGACAACATTCAGACCTGCCAACAGGGCTCAACAACTCAGAATGAGCACCTGGATCATAATGCCTCTCATGTTGGACTGTGACTTCTAAGATGTTATGGCATCTTGATAAAATATTAACATATTTAATAAAATATTAATATCTTTAGTAAAATTATTAATGTATCTTGAGTTACTTTACCTTTCAATGAAAAGAGCACAATAAAAATTTTTTCATATATTTTTATTGTAATTAATAGAAGGGTTACATTATATTTACCAGATAGAAGGTGCATTACTTCACATACATGATACCCTTTCTCATGTCTTGGTCCCCATTTCCCTCTCCCCACCCCTGCCCCTCATCTTGTCACAATATAATTTTTTTTTTTTTATCAGTCCTGAGCTTGAGCTCAGGGCCTGAGCACTGTCCTTGGACTTTCTCAAGGCTAGAGCTCTAGCTCTTGAGCCTCAGCACCACTTCTGGCTTTTTTCTATGTATGTGGTGCTGAGGAATTGAACCCGGGTCTTCATGCATGCTGGGCAAGCACTTTAACCACTAGGCCAAACTCCCGGCCCCCCACAATAAAATTTTTGAAAGGATAAGAGGAATATATTTCTTTTGCTAAATAATACTGAAAAGGGTTAAACCATACCTGAATTAATAGTTAAACTTAAGTAAATGCTATTTTTATGTTTTGAAATTATAGCTCTTTTGTTTTAAAGTTCATAGGACTTTTTGGTTGACCTCTTGTAAAGCCAATACAAGCTGGGCAGATATAGTTTGCAGCCAAGTCTCAATGAAACGGACTTGAAAATTACAGATGGTATGGCAGCAATCTAGAGTCTTTGGGCAAATGTCAGTTTTGCTGCTGTTACTGGCATAAAAGAGAGCAAGATAGCCACCCTCACATAACTGTTGAGATTACTGAGCCAGAGCACCCACACACTTTGCACACTGAAATATCCTAGACAAATGCTGGGATCACTGTCATGACATGATTTCTGGCAAAACTTACAAGCTAGTTATATATAACAATAATAACACCTAGCTAAAATATAAATAGAATTGTTTTCTTGCTGAGCTCCAGTGGCTCATGCTTATAATCCTAGCTACTCAGAAGGCTGAGATCTGATGATTACAGTTCAAAGCTAGCCCAGGCAGAAAAGTCTGTGAGAATCTTATCTTCAATTGACCACCCAAAAGCTGAAAGTAGAGCTGTGGCTCAAGTAGTAGTGTGCTAGCCTTGAGCAGAAAAGCTCAGGCATGGTGCTCAGGCCCTGAGTTCAAGTCCCAGAACCAGGAGACACACACAGAATCATGTTTTCATTAAATATCTAGACACTATCAATTTAAAAAAGATGTTAAAGCCTGTGGGGCGTGAGTGAGGAATTTGTAGGTATAAGCATGTCTATGAACAAAACCAGGCTGCATGTGCAAGGAGCTAGGTCAGTACATGTGTGGTTTTTGTTTTTTGTTTTGTTTTGTTTTGTTTTCCCAGTTCTAGGCTTGAGCTCAGGCGCTGAGCACTGTCCTTGGAGTTTTCTCAAGGCTAGAGCTCTACCACTTGAGCCTCAGCACCACTTCGAGCTTTTTTCAATGTATGTGGTACCGAGGAATTGAACCCGGGTCTTCGTGCATGCTAGGCAAGCACTCTACCACTAGGCCAAACTCCCGGCCCCAGTACATGTGTTTTTAAGGCAACAGCTCCAAGACATAAGCACTAGTGATCATGATGTGCAAACATCATCATTTATAAAGAACAGGATCTTTGAGTCCATTCAGGTTTCCAGAGAAAAGGGCTCAAATACAGCTTCAGAAGAAATGAGGTAACAAATAAGGCCCAAATAACTATATGTAGAAACAAACTGAAATTTCTCTTGTCAATTGTTATGCAATATTTCTGACTCAATCACAAGACCAATCAGTGGCGAAAGTCCACTGAAGAGACCTATTTCTCGCCAAACATTTTAAAGTTTTGGTTAATTTCTTCAGTTTAGAGTTGGGAATCTATAAGCTATGCAATTTCTTCTGAGTGAGTTTATATTTAGCCTTTCTGTGCTCTAGTTATGCAAAATAGGAATAGTTACGTTTCTCTATTGGAGTGTATGTGAAGCTTGAATGTTAATATATGTAAAGTGCTCATGGTCTACTCAACAGTCATAAAACTGCTATATGGCATGGTCGTAGCCAACTTAAGATCAGAAACTAAACTGAACTCAAGGTCAATATTCTGTGTATCAGATGTGAACGTGAAATACTGACAAATGAGCACAGAGGAGGAATGTACATTGCCACTGCAGGTGGTATTGACTACAACTGTGGAGAGGCAGCAATGTAGCTTTTTCCCTTAGGGTTATCTGGAGAAGAGTAAGTTTGGCTAACAGGTATCCATTCTACTAGCCTGACCTTTGTTTGTCCAGTGGATTGGCTAGAAAAAGGAGGCAATTTTGCTCCTCTTGCCTGTTGGCATTTATGGGTTGTGAGCTTCTATCGTGCCCAGGATGATGAGTGCAGAGACCACTACATACCATCATGGAACTTGTTGCTGGATTCTTTCAGTTTGGAGTCCCCTATGTGTTTTCCTTCTTTAACTTTCTCAGTATTCTCATAGTTGATATAAATAACATATTATAAATTTATTTTTGTAGTGCTAGGTGTTAAAATTATTGGAAGAAATAAAGTGAAGAAATACATTTATCCAGCTTGTCTAGAATGAAAAATCTCTTACACATGTAAAAGTATAAAATTTAGGTGGGGTAGTGGCTCAAGCTTGTAATCCTAGCTACTTGGGATGCAGAGATCTGGGATTGCATTTAGAAGTCTGCCTAGGCAAAAAAGTTAAAGAGATGCCATCTCAACCAATGGCTGGTGAAGTGGTATTCACCTGTTATCTCTGCTGTGGAAAAAGCATAATGGTTGGGTGCTTGCCACAGGCCTGTCAACCCTAGCAACACGGGGAAGCACCAGCAGGAGGATCACAGTAGGTATAGAAAGGGGGACCCCTACCCTGAAAATAAGATAGAGCTCTTTCTTAGCAAGCACATTAGTACTGATTAAAAAACAAAGTGCAAATTTCAGAGCTGAGTATGGTGGCTTATACCTGTGACTCCAGCTATTTTGGAGGCAGAGGCATAGACAGGGAAGATTGTAGTTTGAGGCCAGCCAAAGCAAACATTTAGTGAGATCCCAACTCAACCAATAATAATAAAAAAAAAAACAACCTGTCATTCCTAGCTATGTGGGATGATCCACTGTCAAGGCATAAAAGCAAGATCCTATTTGAAAAATGAAGTAAAAAGGGCTGACAATATGACTTGAGTCATAGAACATCTGCCTAACAAACACAAGCCGTGAGCTGCAAAATAAACAAGATGAGGGGAGAGGGTGGGGGAGGGAAACAGGGACAAAAACATGAGAAGGGGTAGCAATGATTGTTAAGTAATGCACCTTCTATTAGGCAAATATAATGAAACCCTTCCATTAATTACAATAAAAAACTAAAAAATAAAAAAAGAAAGTATAAAATTCAGCAAAATTTCATAATTATGTGTGTGTCACAATTTATATTAACAGATCACAGACTGAGTTGGAAAGGGTCCTTGGTAACAGTTGTCATTGTCACTGATGACAGTGAAGCTCAGGGTGGCTATGACTTGTTCAGGAATTCATCTGGAAGAGCAGTGGAGGTGAGATTTAAATCTTGGAGCACTGACTTCTGGCCTGTGAACTCCCTACACTGAGTCATATATGCTTCTTTCTACCAGCAGTACACCATGTACTGAGTTTTCAGTGTTGAAGGTGAAATTTGCTATTTTAAACTATTGTTTGGTAATGCTCGTTGTACATAGTTTAAAAAACACTGCTGCAGAGTCTAAGTTATCTATTTGATTTGATGAGACTTCAAAAAAAATAGTAAAACCTAACCATTATATATATATGTATATATATATATATTTTTTTTTTTTTTTGCTTGATCTGGCCTGGGCACTGTCCCTGAGCTTTTCAGCTCAAGGTTACCATCCTACCCTTGAGCCAAGCCCCACTTCCCAGTTTTTAGAGGTTAACTGGAGATAAGAGTCTCAGGTCCTTTTGTACCAGGGGTGGCTTTGAACTTTGATCCTCAGATCTCAGCTTCTTGAGTAACTAGGATTACAGGCATGAGCCACTGGGCTGGCTCTAAACATTATATTCTTGCTTAATCACATTCCATTTTATATACAAACCTTAAATAGGAAGCCACATAGTAAAATATGATACAGGCACATATCAAAAAGAGGCACTACCCATTTGTAAGGAAATGGAAAGACTTAGAAAAAAATCCTATTAAGTGAAGTAAGCCAGACTCAAAGGAACATAGGCTCAATGGTTTCCCTCATTTGTCATAATCAGTAGAAACCTTGGGCTCTCCTAGCAGAGATTTACAATAGAACAAAACATAGATACATAAGGCCATATAGTATGAGGCTAAATGAAAGGACCTCCAGGATATCGAAACAAAAGTCATATAATGAGTGATTGTTGATGTACTATGTTATCTCTCATCTCTTTTGCTGTCCCTTGGTTATCTCATATTGTTACAGTATTTCACCTGGTTATCTGATATATTGTATATATGCGTATTTGGTTATTTGAAATCAGATAAGGAAGGGGGGAAAACAAGATGAGGGACGGGGGTGGGAGGAGGGAAATGGGGACCAAGACATGAGAAAGGGTATCAATGTATGTGAAGTAATGCTCCCTCTATCTGGTGAATATAATGTAATTACAATAAAAATATATAAAAAAGAGGCACTAATGAGTAATATGAATCTTTCCCCTCGTCAAATTCCTTGGGACTCAATAAAAACAGAATTGATATGTGAGCTCAGATTTTAAGTGTTTAAAGAAAAGGTAAATATTTTCTAAACAAATATTCTCATTTCTATTTGAATAATGTGAAACTGGGGGAAAATATTATGTTCAATCTGAGCCGATTTCAGTGATGAAATATCCAGTATGGCTGGATATGAAGACTTCACAAGACTACAGGATGGGGCAAAAACACAATGCTTTCTATATCTGAAGTGCAATACGCCAGCCCTGAGCTTGCTGCTTCAGGAACTAGCAGTGTATCAGGGTTTCAGTTGACCATTAAGTCTTCTTTTGGTTTTCATTTATTTATTAAAGTCATATAAGTCCTATAATCACTCCATTTCTTCTATGGAGGTTCTGTGCTGTATTTAAGGAGAAAAGGGGAAGTCCATAGATTTCATTTGTTATATCCTTGGTTTGATATTTTATTTTATTTTACTATTATACCACATTTCCCTCCCAGCTTCTCAAATTAATAAGAATTGAATAAGCAAAGGTAAATGGAATAAAAAATAAATTATATCTACTTGATGTTCTTTAATGCAGTATTTTTTTTATTACTTAGACTACCTCTCCTAGTAAAAAGCCCTAGATTTTTCAAGGATTGATTTTTCTATAATACATGTATACTGTTTATCTAGGAAGCAAAGACTTTGGGGAAGGGGGCAGTTCTAAGGGTTTGAATTCAGTCTTGAACTTGCTAAACTGGAATTCTACCACTTGTGCTATTCCTCCAACTTTTGTGCTTTAGTTATTTTTGAATTGGTTCTCAATGGTTTTTCCCAGGGGCAAGTTTGGACCATCAGCCTCCAATTTATACTTTTTTTTTCCTAGCTAGGATAACAGGCATGTGCCATTCACTCTTGGCTATTGGCTGAGATGAAGTCTGTTTGTCCAGGCTTGCTGAGAACCAGGATCCTCCCACTATTTGTCTCTAAGTAGCTAGTTTTACAGAAGTGAGCTACCACCAAGATGTGGGGGGTGTAGAGGGGAGGGTAATGGGGACCAAGACATGTGAAAGGGTATCAATATATGTGAATTAATGCACCTTCTATCTGGCAAATATCATGTAACCCTTTTATTAATTACAATAAAAAATAAATAAAAATAAAAAAAGAAGTGAGCCACCACACCCAATGATACTTATTTTTCCTAGAGCAAATAACTTTTATTATTTACACTGTACAGATAGGATTAAGGGGTAGCATAATTACAGTAATATGTTTTAGAAGATAATTATTTTCTATGAATGTTTATTTTCAAATGAGTTTTCTTTTTCTCTCCTTTTTATTGATAGTATTGCAGGCTGAACCAGCACCTTGAATATGCAAAGAAATTTATTTACTATGGAGCTATTCTTCATCCATAAGTTTATACTTAAATACATCTCTTAGACATTTCTCTTCCTATAAAAAGCAGAAGAGCTCACATTCTAATATATGCATCACACATCATTACTTTCACAAATTAAGAGGAATACCTTGTTCTTTGGAATACTTATAAACATTACTTTTTTTTTTTGGCTGTGGGGCTTGAACTCTGGGCCTGAGTGCTATCCTTGAACTCTTTAGTTCAAGGCTAGCATTCTACTACTTGATCTACAGTGCCATTTCCATTTTTCTGATGGTTAATTAGAGATAAGAGTCTCAAGGACCTTTGTGCCTGGGTTAGCTTTGAACCTTGATCCCCAGATTGCAGTTTCCTAAGTAGCTAGGATTACAGGTGTGAGCCACTAGTGTCTGGCTTAAACATATTACTTTTATTTGAGTAGTCAAATTCTTACTGACTTACAAGAATGACCACAACTTTTAGGGGCAGGCAATCAAAAACACTAATGAAAAGAAAAGATATTATTTTCAGTTGTTTTCAACCTAAAAGGGCTTTCATAATTTCTCTATTTCTGGAATGTTTGGAGACAGCAATAATAATGCTAACATGGAAAATATAAAATCAATTTAAAAACGAATACTCAAATACTATACTGAGATGTCTGAAATATTTAACATATTCTTTTTTTTTTTTTTTTTTTTTTGCTATTCCTGGGCTTGAGCTCAGGGCCTGAGCACTGTTCTTGGACTTTCTCAAGGCTAGAGCTCTATGATTGAGCCTCAGCACCACTTCTGGATTTTTTCTATGTATGTGGTACCGAGGAATCAAACCCGAGTCTTCATGCATAGAAGGCAAGCACTCTACCCCTAGGCCAAACTCTCGGCCCTGAAAATATTTAACATATTCTTTTCCAGAAGATTCTGAGAAGGTTAAAATAAATAATCCAGGAATGATGGTAGATAATCTTTTTGGGGGAGGAAAGGGATGTTTATAATCTCTATGATTATACAATAATAGATTAATCACAATCAGGAGAATGGGAACCACAGAAAGATGATGTAAAAACACAAGGAGAGGTCTGAGAAAAGAGAAGGTAAACATATTTAATTTTGAAGATGAAGGAAGGGGCCCTAAACTAAGGAATGTGGGTAGTGTCTAAGAGCTAGAAAAGGCAAATAAATAAATGAATCCTCCCACTACAGCCTTCAGAAGGAAACAGCCCTGCAAACAGCTTCATTATAGCCCAGAGAAAATGGCTTCAGATTCCATAATTGTAGGATAATAAATGCATATTGTGCTCAGCCAAGGAGTTTGTGGTAATTGGTGGAAGAGAGGTGGAAAACTCATATACTAGCCACTAAACATTAAAGATATTTTCAAGGAAAATAGCAGGTTTACTGCCATTTGTAAGTAAAGATATGTATTTATCTGCTTTTTGATCACTAAAAGAGCTTGTTTGTTCTGTTTCTTTTCTCAAAAATCTACCAAGGCAAAAGAGATTGTCAGAAATATATAATGGGGTGTTGAAAAGAGGCAGCAATTTTGTATCCCATCCATTCTTAAAAAAAAAAAAAGAAAGAAAACAAAAGAAAGTAAAAGCATTGGGTGGTGTTCAAACCACCAGGAGGCAAAGAAGTGGTATGAATAAAATTGAATCCAACTAATTCTGTAGCAGGCAAGCTGTCCCCTCATTGGAAGCTCTGGGCAACGTTATTTTATTTTATTGTCAGTTGTGGGGTTTGAACGCTGGGCCTGGGCACCGTCTCTGAGCTCTTCAGCTCAAGGCTACTAATCCTACTCCCTGATCTGAAGCGCCACTTCCAGTTTTCTTGTGGTTACTTGGAGATAAGAGTCTCACAGACTTTAGTGACTAGGGTGGCTTTGAACCTCGATCCTCAAATCTCAGCCTCCTGAGTACCTAGGATTACAGGTTTGGTCCACTGTGCCCAGCTTATTTTATTTTTGCCAGTTCTGGGGCTTGAATTCAGAGCCTGAATTCAAAGTCCTTGGACTTTCTCAAGGCTAGAGCTCTACCACTTGAGCCAAGCAGCACTGGCCTTTTCTATGTATGTGGAATCAAACCCAGGTATTCGTACATGGTAGGCAAGCACTCTACCACTAGGCCAAACTCCAGGCCAACTTTTTTTAATATTTGAGATAGGATCTCCCCATGTAGCCCAGGCTAGCCTTGATATCCTCCTTATCGACCCTGTGCACTGGGATTACAGGTATGTGCTTGAGTAAATGATGATTGCTTTGGAAACAATATTTCATTTGCTTTTGAAAAACCACAAGGTAAAATATTCTTAAATCCATCACTTTATCAACACTTTCTAGTCTACACTGTTCCTCTCTAGTTCAAAGACAAAACCACAGTCTTTTGAGACTCCTCATTTTGACTACACAGTAAGTCGTAATAGTAAGGATTCCTTATGAGTCCCAAGCCAAGGTGCAACTAGTACTTCTGCACAGTTCAAAGTCCACAATTAGGGGTATTCCTATCCTGTTCTCTGATGAAGGGAGTTTTCAACATGGCTCTTGCAACTTTAGAATATCTGGTGAGAGCCGCGTGCCAGTGGCTCACACCTGTAGTCCTAGCTACTCAGGAGGTTGAGATCTGAAGATCAAGGTTCAAAGCGAGCCCCAACATGCAAGTTGGTGAGACTCTTATCTCCAATTAACTGCCAGAAAACCGGAAGTGGCACTGTGGCTCAAGTGGTAGAATGCAAGCCTTGAGCCAAAGAGCTCAGGGACAGCACACAGAACTGGAGTTCAAGCCCCATGACTGACCAAAAAAAAAAAAAATCTAGTGAGGCAGGGAACAGTAACCAAAAGAAGACTGATTTGGACCACTGAGTCACAGGGAACATAGACTGTACTTTGCTAGTCTAAGAAAATGCAATTAGGCTGGGAAAGTGGCTTAGTGATAGAGTGCTTGCCTACTGTGCATGAAGTCCTGGGTTTGATTTCTTAGTAAGTAGAAAAGGCTAGAAGTAGCACTGTGGATCAAGTGGTAGAGGGCTAGCCTTGAGTTAAAGGACAGTGTCCAGGCCCTGGGTTCAAGCCCCAGGACTGTTGTGCGCGCGCGCATGCACACACACACACACACACACACACACACATACACACACACACACAAATGCAACTTAGAAATATGAAAAGGCAAACCACAAAAATTTCTACATATAATAGACAAAAACAATATTGTATTTAAAAATCATGCCACAACAGAAATGAGAATGCTTCAGTGATGTCTGATGCTAGTTATCGTTTTGAAATAATTCACTTAGGAAATATTTTTAATGTAAAGCTATATTTTAAAGGACATGTAAGAAGATATTTAAGTTCTACAACTAAAACAGCAGAAAGAAATTTTATGATCAAATACTATACATGTAAAATAAATGATTATTTTTTTAACCTCAGCAGTTTGAATAAATGAAAAAATATGAAATAGTTGTTCTAAACAAATAAGTTTCATAAGATCTGATTAACTACTCATTTAATAAACTACCTCATTGAATCAATGCATTTTATGTGTGTGTATATACATGTGTGCATGCACATTAGAACAGAGAAAATCACAATTATTTAGGACTAAATATGATTATAATCTGGGAAAACCAATTCAAGTCTTAAAAATGTGCTACCATGTTGGGTATTTTTTTATGCATGAATCTTAAAGTTTCTAAATTTAAACCTCAAATACCATGGTCATATTTTACAAAACAGATTTGGTATATTCAAGATTTCAAAATGTCACAACGGAAGTATTAGTGACTAAGTGAAATTTCAGAACTTGGTAACTATCTTTGAAGATAAATTCACAATTTTTTTAAAAGCTTTGATTTCACAAAAATTTTTAGTAAGGACAATCCAGATTAACATGTTATCTAAAATTCTGTTTCCAAGGAAACAATCTTAAGTCCCAGTGCACTGCTTAAAAAGATTCACTTTTATAAATTTAGTTACTGCAACATCAAAGGCAAAGTATTAAATATAACTGCCTTACTTTCATCTCACTTTGTTAGGCTTTCAAAACAAGTTGACTTCTCTCCTTTCTGGAGAGACCAGGTATCTGGACTAGATACCTACTCTTCTTCTACCCCTTTAAGTGCTAGGTTAAGGGCAAGTAAAATCTTAATTTCCAATTGGATGCCTAAGAATGCAGCCAGGCACAAATACATGAGAGTAGACTGGGCTCCAGTATGTGTTTAACAGTGAGTCTCCTAACACTTTATTCCTTAGAACTTCACAGCACAACCAGTGGAGAGAGGAACAATGTGCTCTCACCTGCACATTTCACTCCCTGAGCAATGAGACCCCACATGAAGTTGGCACAATATTCACACCAGTGTGGCCCTCGGAACGTATGGACCTGAAAAAGAAACAGCCAAGTGAGGAGAAGGTTAAACACATAGGTGACATTGTTTCATATCAAAGCAGGTGCATAAGCCAAATCTGTGAAAGAGGCAACAGAGCTACATTTAGAAGAACTTCATTTGAGTGGAATTGATAAACAGTTAACATTTTTTTGAAGCTTGACTTCCTCTTTAAGAAGTGATGACAAATCAAATCGATATTTTGCAATTTACTGTTGGAAGCAATTTCTACAGTGAAATTTTCCAATGAGCCTCCCCAGGCATAAGCGGCCTCTTCTATCTTACCCAAATACCAACATTTGTGAACATGTTAACATAAACAAGGAAAAGAAAAATAGAATATGTGTTGGATTTGCAAGGATTTTGTCAGATGAACCACCTTCTGTTACCACAGTGGGTTACACATGTTACTGATTAACTGACTAGCTACAACTAAATCACCAAAAAGTACCGGTTTCTGTTTAAAACATTTGATTTTTATTATGTTAACAAAGAGAATGAATCCATCTTACTAGCTACAGAAGCTATAGCTAATCAGAAATTCTGAGTAATTATTCACTATAAACATTCCAACTCCTAAGGATTTAGTAATTTGATTTCCTTTTCCCTAAAAAAAATGTCCCAAGGACATTAAGATACCTATAATTTCATTCCCTCTTTTTTGGAGTGAGTTCCTATTTTCTCAGGCTGCCCTAGAACTTGAGATGCTCCTGCCTCAGGTTCTCAAGTGCCCATACAGCTAGAGCTGAATCTAAACTCTGAACATTAAAGAATAACATAGAAATAACATATGAATATTAATACTAACAATTTGAGGTTTCTGAGCTGACAGTGCACTACAGAAATGAACAAAAAGGAGGTTCAAGGACATCACTGGTTTTCATCAAATTAGACTCACTCAGAATAACTTCTTATACATGATTTCACTCCTGCAGAAAACAGTAAAACAAGAGTGAAAAAAATCACAAAGTATGATGAGGTGTTTTGAACACATGCATTTATCAAAACAGCTACTTGCAAATAATGAAACACACAGCTAAGATTGTAATTTTTCACTATTATTATATTAATATATTGACTAGACCTTTGAAACCAAGTAAATGGTTTTAGGATGTGTGTGTATGTGTGTGTGTGCTATAAATACAAATTTTTAAGACTTAAGATGTCTCAAATGTGATTTAACACATATGCTCCATTTAAAAAACTATGATTAAAAGATAAATCTCAATTTTAGAGATGTTAAAATGCAAAAGAAGATGTATATATTAGAATCAGCAAGTCAAAATTCAACTTTAGCCAAATTATCCATGAGACTGCAGTGGGGCTCATTCAAAGTAGCTATGTGTTTTTGACTATGGCTGTTACCAAGCAAATGTGGCTACAATTTTTTTTGGTTGGTCTTCGGGCTTAAACTTTGGGCCTTGATCCTATCCCTGAGCTCAAGGCTGAAGAGCTCTATCATTTTGAGCCACAGTGCCACGTATGGTGGTTAACTGGAGATAAGAGTCTCATGGACTTTTGTACCCAGGCTGGCTTTAAACTGTGATCCTCAGATTTCAGCCTCCCTAGGATTACAGGCCTGAGCACAAATTTTTATACTGACTTAGGAAAGTATGTCATAATCCCTTTTATATCTTTTATGGGAAAGGGTCAGGAATGCAGACACAGTTGCTTTTGGGTTGTTAATGATGTTCAGAGCCGGGAAACTGAAAGCATTTCCTGGAGTTGCTGAGGCAGAGCCCAAGATCAACAGTAAGATCCTTGTGATGTCCCTGTATGTGTCTACATTTCTCAGAGTGAATACAGTGGATAAGAATGTAATCTTGCTTCACTTTGGTGGGAATGTGAAGTAGCTAGCACTGATTTATGCTAAGAGTTATATAACTGAAACCAGTCTATAGGACTGTGAAGTTAATCTTAGACGCTCTTGAGACACAAATTGGCCTGCAGGCTGCCAGGTCTCAGGATAATTTAGTATTATATACTTGATGAGATGAATAAAACCAGAATAAAAGTATAGAGAAAATCTCAAGAATTATCTTGTACCTACCAGTTCTCATATGATAAAATGTCTGAAAGCTATATTCAAAGAGCAGACAAAATAGCTGATATTTTCTTACACAAAAAGATTTTGAGGCAAACAGCACTGACTATCAGATATGTTACAACAAAACTCATTCTTTTCCTCTCCTTCTTGAAAGTGGTGAGTGTGGAACTGTTACATCTGGGAGGAAGGAAGCTTTAACTGTCCATGCAGGCCATGCTTCTAATCAAAGAATAGATGATTTCAGAAAATAGTTATTAGGAAATTGCTATTTCTATACTCCATTCTTGGCACAGCTTTGTCATAAAGGTATTTTGAGCAATTTAGGTTTGTTTTTTGTTTTTAATCACTTAGAATGTGGCTTGTGTAGCTACTAGGAAAACTGTATTAGAAAGAGGGCATGTAACAGAAGCTTGCCAAAGTTGTTTAGCAGTTAACTGGTTCCCTTTGGAATTTTTCATCAAAATTTTGTACTTACTTGGGTTTCCTTTGTTCTATAATTTCTGACCTCACGGCACTGAGGTGGGTTTGTAAAATTAGCTTAGTATTGCCTTTTGGATCTTCTTTCATTAATTAAGCATTTTTTACTCATCATAAATACGAAGTGATGACAGAGATATTGAAGTATACATTTAGGGAATTCAGGTAGGTTTCCTGGTATACAGTGTTAAGAGCTTTAGTGAGAGGGTAGGGCACTGCTCAGGCTGAAGATGCAGCCTGAGCTGAGCTCAGCCACTGGAGGAGATTGGGACCACAGAATGGACAGGTGTGTATTGGTGCATGAATAGTATGTGTGTGCTTAAATGAGCTAGGTGCATTTGGAAAGGCTGTTTCAAGGAAACCCAAGGCAGAAGGCATGAAAGCAATGATGTGGTGGTTGTAGAGTTGCTTAGAAAGTCAGGGGGGATGAGATAATGGCTGGCATAGTGAAAGACCACAGGGAAGGCAGAAGGACCCTTGTCATGCCTACAAAGGTACATTTTCCTAGTGAGCAATGAAGGTTCACTAGAGCTTTTTAAATACAGTGACAGGCAAAAGAAAACAGACTAGCTAGAATACTGTTGCACCCATCAAGGCATTAGGTGATGTGGATATGACTTGGGAGGTCAGTATGAGAGAAAGGGACAGGCAGACTGGAGTGATTTAGGAGGCAGAATCAAGAGACTTGGGAACTAGTGGAACTGGAGGTAAAGGAGGGAAGAATCTCTGCTAGTTGTTAAGGCGCTTGGGGGAAATGACATTAACAGGGATACAAAGGTAGAGGGAACTGTTTGGAAGAGTGGAAACAGCTCACTGAAGATTCATGGGACAGATCTAGAGCTGGAATCCAAGCAAGTGGTTACCTTTAAATGAGAGGAGATGGGAGGGAAGAGGGAACATCCTCTCAGCAGGAGGCTGTCCAGGACCAGCTGAGTTTGAAGCCATAGAGAAAAGGGAGTCCATATTTGATACAGTGTGTGCATGAGGAAATGAGTTCATTTACAAGCAGATGAGTTTGAGGAAGGACTAGGAGAACTACAATTGGTCAACTCAGAAAAATAGGTCTTTTTAAAAATCAATTGCAGCTGGACACTGGTAGCTTATGCCTGTAATCCCTGCTACTCAGGAAGCTACTAAGGATTATGGTTTGACGCAAACTTGGGAAGAGAAGTCTGCGAGACTTTTTCTAATTAACCAGTAAAAAGATGAACATGTAGCTCTAGTGGTAAGACCAAACTTATGCAAGCAAGCTGTGTGAGAACAAAAGCTCTGAGCCCACTAAAATTAGTTGTGCACTTCAAAATAGTTACTAGAGAGAATTTTTGAATGTTTTCAACACAAGGAAGTGATAAATGTTTCAGGTGATAGAGATGCTACTTACTCTAGTTATTACATATTGTATATTACACTGAAATACTATACCCTTCCCCCAAAATATGCAATTATGTAATTGAAAACCAGCTCTCAGTTGTCCTGCTGTAAAAACACAATGGAAACAGCACTTATTTACAGCAAAAAATTCAATAAGAACAAATAACTGCTAGTAATTTAGCTAGATATTTTAATTTCCTATTTTAAAATTAATCAGTATTTAGTGGGCATTCAAAACATAAAAGGTGAAAAATTGTATTTTGGTGACTCTATTGCTAAAAAAAGAATTAGAGGGCCAGGAGTTTGGCCTAGTGGTTAAAGTGCTTGCCTAGCATGCATGAAGACCCGGGTTTGATTCCTTGGTACCACATATATAGAAAAAAAAAGCCGGAAGTGGTGCTGAGGCTCAAGTGGTAGAGTTCTAGCCTTGAGAAAGTCCAAGGACAGTGCTCAGGCCCTGAGCTCAAGCCCAGGACTGGCAAAAAAAAAAAAAGAATTAGAGAGGATCATGGCAAAGAAGGCTTCAAGTGGATCAAAAGATCTTGGGCCCATATCCCAAGATTACAACAGTAGCACTCTACCCGTTTGTTTTGTTTTGGTTTTGCTTTTTGTTTTCTCCAAATAGGGTCTCATTATGTATCTGGGCTGGCCTGGAACTCACAGTACTTTTGCCTCTGCCTCCCAGTGTTGGGATTGCAGATATGCCACTGTGCCCTCTAAGCAAGAACTGTTTTTGCCTGAAAGACAATCACATCTGTAGTAGACACCCATTAGTAATGGGTAACTGGTCTGTATTTAAGGAGTCACACTACTTATTTGACAACATATATAATAGACACTCATTTTGTGACAGCATCATTTCTCATAGGATTTTTAATATAAAAGCCTTCATATTTGTTTTTCCTCACTCCAGAATGCTGTTAGGTCTTTCCTTCCCCATTCCTTGTTCTTCATTTCAATCACTGATTCTTAGTCATGGACTGGGTTTAATTCCTTGGTACCACATACACAGAAGAAGCTGGAAGAGGCGCTGTCGCTCAAGTGGCAGAGCACTAGCCTTGAGCAAAAAGTGTTCAATGACAGTGCCCAGGCCCTGAGTCAAGCCCCAGGACTGGCCTCCCCGCCCCCCCCCCAAAAAAAACACAGCTGCAAGTGGAAACCATGCTGGGGGCAACAAGAACATTAGAAATTTTATTGAGGAAAGTAACAATGACATTTCAGTTGCAGCTCTGACAAGTCAGTCCTCCAGCACAGTATTGGGCAATGGCAGGAACATATAATTAAGATGAAATGAAGGGAAAGTAGATAGGCAGGTATTTTCCCCTCACGCCCCCATTTCTATTGTCAGGGCAAGTAGAATGCACTCCTATTATTATTATTATTGTTATTATTTACCAGCACTTGCTATTTAGTCCAAGTTGGCCCAAAAGTCACTATGCGCCTTCCAAGCTGGCCTTGAATTGCTGATCCTACTGCCTCAGTCTCCCAAGTGCCTGGATAACATGTGTGTACCACCTGCTGGACCAGAATCCACCGTTCTAAATGACCAACATTAGTATCACCAGGAAATTTTTTAATTTTTTTGCCAGTCCTGGGCGTTTAATTAGGGGCTTGAGCACTGTCCTTGGGCTTTCTCAAGGCTGGTGCTCTACCACTTGAGCCACAGCACCACTTCTGGCTTTTTTTCTATGTATGTGGTACTGAGGAATCGAACTGGGGTCTTTGTGTATGCTAGGCAAGCACTCTGCCACTAGGTCAAACCTACATTTTTAATTTTGACCCATATAATAAGAAATTTATCATTTTTAGCCCTAAATCTGTCATTTCAGCTAAAGTACTTTGATCATCCATGAACAGAGAATGCATATAACACTAGCCATGATCATTAGCATTAAACACATGAAAATGCACAGGGACTCCTGCAAAAAAAGGCAGGGAAAGCAATTAAATAGGAGTGTCTTTAATACCAGGCAAGATATCTTGACTTGTTTAGTTAAATCTGTTCAAAAGCAATAGCCATCTGCAGACTCTTGAGTACAATTTGCCACAAACACAATGAGCTTTGGGTACAATGACAGTAGGTTGGACATGTGGATGGAATGGATGTGCAGCATGGTGACCACAGCAGGGAAGAAATGTAGCTATGAACAGTGATCGGAGCTTTGACTAGGAGGAGAGTACAGATGCTGCCAACCTCTGCAGCTAGCTGTTACAAAGATGATGTTACAGGGAGGGTGTGCAAGATCTATGAGGCACATACTACTGGAGTAGTGGTTAACACGGAGAAGTATCAAGGACAGAGGTATAACTGAAAAAGGACAGAAAATTAGTGATTTAATGTTTCAATAGTGGGAAAGCTGTTCAATACTGAGGAAAATGCCATAAAAGCCTACTAGACTTAAATTGCCCAAACTAAAAATAAATGTCCTCAACTTTGAGAAATGAACTGGAAAGTTGAGATAATATGGTCAGAATATAAAAATATTAATTTTGCTTTACTCATAAGGCAATCATTAAAACAGCATAAAAACATAGTTTGGTTCCCACATGAAAAATATTTATTATTTAGCCAGTCCTGGGGCTTGAACTCAGGGTTTGGGAACTGTTGTTGGACACTTTTTGCTCAAGGCTAGCACTCTGCCACTTGAGCCACAGCACTACTTCTGGCTTGTTCTGTGTATGTGGTACTGAGGAATCAAATCTGGGGCTTCATGCATGTTAGGTGAGCACTCTACCACTAGGCTATGCTCCTGGCCTCACATGAAGAACATTTATAAATGGTATATAAAATACTTTAAGTGTGAAGACAAAATAACAAATTATTTCACTCATAAGAATATTATAGAATATGTTCATAGCTGGGTACTAGTGGCTCATGCCTGTAATCCTAGCTACTCAGGAGGATGAGATCTGAAGATCTCAAAGCCAGCCTGGGCAGGAAAGTGTGTGAGACTCTTATCTCCAATAAACTACTCAGAAAAAGTTGAAAGTAGTGCTGTGGCTTAAGTGGCACAGCACTAGCCTTGTGTACAGGGGACAGAGTCCCAAACTAAAGCCACAGGAACAGAAAAAAAGTACATTCAGCAAATTTCAGAGAGCTTTACTTTTATTATTTAATGGATTCCCTCATCTACCTATTTCCCTAAACAATGCTATTCCATGATGGAGACATTATCTCTAAAATTACAACCGAATTATTATAGTACAAATAAGTGAATTTGCTCAGAATCGTGCATGATCATGCTAATTCTAGAGCACAATTCTAGTGTCAGTGTTCTGTCCTGAGCTGAAATAGCCCTTTTCCACTACACATTATCATCACCTTACAACCTAGAAATCAAAAAGCTAAAACAATCCTATTTTTAGATCATTATACCAAGCACAGATTACATAATAAACATGCTATAATAAAGATACCCAATGTTTTTTAAAAAAACCTTTCCATTCCAAAATATGAGTGTTAAAATGTGTTATTTTAATTTATTTCCCCCAATAGGTTTACCACTAAACTGAATCATCTTCAAGGCACACAAAATTGTCTAATGGTATAACCTACAAACATTTCTACTTTGAGAGTTCATTTCATTACTTGGATGACTGAATCTGTACTTAAATATGAGTAGTAAAAAACGAACAACATTGAACCAATACTAAACTATCAATCTTCCAGTTGTATAGATATAATAGTAAAAGAAAACAAATTAACCAACATTGTTGTGTAATCAAAAGCACTTTACAATTAGACAGGAAATCTCTATGCTACGGTAATAGGTAAACTGAACAATGTGGGACAATCTCAGACCAATCCACATCATCCATTTTGGAGGGCTGTACTGGGGCTTAAATACAGAGCCTGTGCTTGCTAGGCAGGTACTCCATACAACTTGAGCCACGTACACTGTCCTTTTGGGCTTATTTTTTTAAAAAATAGGGTTTCAATTTTTGTGAGGTTGGCTTAAAACATAATCCTCCTGCTTTTGAATAGCTGCAATTACAGGCTTGACTTTGTGCCTACATTGAGATAGGGTCTTTTGAACATTTTGCCCCAGCTAGTCTGGAGTTACAGTCTTCCTGATCTTAAAGTCTTGAGTAGCTAGCAGCAACAATAGCATGAGCCACTATGTGCAGCTCCAGTCCACATTATCTTAAAACTATTTTCTTCTGCCCTCTCTGGTTTAAATCTGGCCCCAGGCTTGCTTGGGTTGCTGGCTCATGGACGATGCTCTACCATTTAAGGCACAGTTCTAGCCCAGTTTTTTTCTAGTTATTTTGGAGATAACAGCCTTGGACTTTTGTTTTCCTGGGTTGACTCTGAAGCACAAGTCTCCATGTCTTAGCATCCTGAGTAGCTGGAATTACAGGCATGAGCCACTGGCACTCAGATAAAATCCACAAGTCTATGAAGCAAATCTGCACTAATTTAACACTTCTACACAAGTAATTTTCAATTTCTATCTGGCTTGGTACAGGAGTCATCTAGAGAAATATTGTTAACACATACTACAATAGGAATGGAAATACTTCTAGAATATATAAGGATAAAAGGTTTGGCTAAAGTGCACAGGAAATCATTAAACTCTGTGGCCGAGGAGTAGCTCAATGGCAGAACACTTGCCAAGCATGTGGGAAACAATGGGTTTGATGCCAGCATAAAAAAGATTCCTCCCAAGTAAATGCTTTAACCTGCATTACAGCCCAGTAAAAAGATTTTGATTTTTCTTTAATGATTTTCTTCTGCTTCACTGACTGATGTACTTTAATATTTCTTTCCATTATTTGATCTAATTGATATTCATTCTTTTTCTAGAAAAGTTTTTAATCCTGTTGTATAAGGATATACCCTGCATGATTTCAATTCTTTTCAATTCATGGATATTTGTTTTTTTAGTATCAATAGCCCAGGATATGCCTAGCTTTACACATCTTTCAGATTCACTTGAAAAGTATTTCACTGAGGAGAGTGCTCTGTAGATATGAGGTCAAACTGGTTGATCAGGCTTTCTGTCTTTATTCTTTTCAGGTTTCTTCTATCTACCAGAGAGAGAAATAAAGAAGGGCAGGCACTGGTGGTTCACCACTGTAATCCTAGCTACTCAGGAAGCTGGGATTTGAGGATTGTGCTTTAAAACCAGCACAGGCAAGCAGCCCAGAAAGCCAGACTCTTATTTCCAATAACTACTCAAAAAAGCCAGAAGTGGCACAGTGGCTCAAGTGCTAGAGTGCTAGCCTTGAGCAAAAGCAGCTCAGGGACAGTGTCCAGGCCCAGAAAAAAGACAAAGATAGATGGATAGAGAGAGAGAGAGAGAGAGAGAGAGAGAGAGAGAGATAGATAGATAGATAGATAGACAGACAGACAGACAGACAGACAGAGACAGAAAAAGACAGAGACAGAGAGAAATGTTGAAATCTCGAGCTATAACTGTGAACTTGTCTATTTTACTTTCAGGTCAGTTGTTGCTTTATATATTTTGAATCTGTTATTAGATGCATATAAATTATAATTATTCTCTCCTCTTGAATTTTACCTTTTATTTTCAATAATGTTCCTCATCTTGATAAAGTTTGATATAAAGTATATAATCTACATCTCAGCCAATCAGCATGTATTCTCCTGAGTATGACTACTGGTAAAAAAGTGGGCATAATTACAGGAATGACTGCCAGCCTTGGAGTCTTAGAAAAGAAAACAAAAAACTATCTATTTGTGCAGTGTCTAGAAGCTGGCTAGAGCTAAAGGTTCTAGCAGCCATCTTGTCACCCAAATTCCTAACATTAAAGACCATATTCTGGTGGCCATTTTAGGCCCGTGTCAAAGGACATCTTTAATGCTGGACTTTTTATACTGCATGACACAATAATTGTCTTTTTTGGCCTCAGCCAGTATGGGTTAGCCATTCTAACACTTACAATGCTGTCTTCTAACTGTACTGCCAAATGGTAACTATCATTCATGGGCTCCTTTTCTTTCTTTTTTTTTTCCCCTTTAAACCCAGTGAAGCAGTATCACACGACTACAGAGTAATGAGCTGTCACAGCAGTCAGCAAAGCAAACTAGCATGCCTCCCAGAGAAGAACTTCTCTTCATGAACAGGGGAATGTATACTGGAGAGAAACACAGGCACAGGCCATGGTTATGTCCTACTTAGTACTTCAAAAAGAGGTAGTTCTAAAACAGAGGAAGAGGATGCATGGCATTTTAGGCTTGGTTCAGGGAAATCTATTCACATGAGTAGCCCAAATATTATTTCTAATATAGCACATTAGAGGCTATCACATGAAATGAAAAGAAGCCTCTCTCTTCATGACTAAAATATACATCTATTTTTTTTTACTTAAAACTTTTATGTCTAGAGGACTCCATATAATTCTATTTTTTTCTCCCAAATGAAAATAAAAATATAGAAAGGGTGTGGATGAGGGAGCAATATTTTTTATTTTTGGTCGGTCCTGGGCTCGAGCAGTCCTGGGCTTGAGCTCAGGGCCTGAGCACTGTCCTCGGACTTTCTCAAGGCTAGAGCTCTACCACTTACGCCTAAGAATCACTTCTGGTTTTTTTCTATGTATGTGGTACCAAGGAATTGAACCCGGGTCTTTGTGCATGCTAGGCAAGCACTCTACCACTAGGCCAAACTCCTGGCCCCAGAAAGCAGTAATTTTTAAGAGTAGAATCTTACTGAGTCATGTCCTGCCATTTTTAAGTTTTCAATTTTACACCCATGAGAATTTTAATATTAGAAGAGGGATTACAACCCCTCCCCTCAAATCTAATGAAATGGTGTCTTTCAGAAAAATAATTTATAATGTTTAAATATTCAAGAAAAAAGACAATACATGTATTCCCTTTACTATTTTAAAAACTTCATTCTATTTCCTTTGTTTATATATATTCTTTTCTTACTCCTGCCATTTGAATTATCTGCTGAAGATAATCTTTTTTTTTGCATTGTATCATTATACAATGATGAATGCTGACTAAAGGTAAGTTTACTGATATACAGGGAATTTGATAGATGAGACAATAACTGAACTAAGATATTACAGTGTATGTGCCCTGCTATAAGCACTGCTAGCCTTATCAGAGTCATATAGGCTTAACTTCAAGTGAGATTTTGGGTCATCTAGAGAATGATGCCAGTGCATCAGAAACAAAGTTAAACAAAGCTTGGAAAACAGCAACATAGTTCTACATATATATATGTATATATGCTATTAACATATATATATATATGTTGCTGTTAACAACAGCAACAACAACAAGAGCAAAAATGAACTAAGATTCAATGTTCAGTTGCATTTGTGTGGGAGAATGGATATATAACAGAAGACACTACAAGTCTTACTTTGAAAAAGACAAATTCTTGTGTCAACTCAAACAAAAGTTTTTAGGAAACAGACTTCTAAAAAGATGACAATTTTTTAAAGTTTTAATTATGTATTTTTCATGTATAAACTTTTATCAGTGTGTTCATATGGTGCTAGGAACTGAATGCAGGGCCTCACACATGCAAGGAAAACACTCTACCACTGGGCCCACTTAGTCCCAGCATTGTTATTTTTAAAGTCTATAAAAATTGTGCTAAATCAAGCTAATTAACTATTTAACATTTTTGTGGTGAGAACATTTAGGCTACTGAGATTTTCATTAGCTACAGGAGGTGACTTTCCTAAAAAAAAAAACAACAAAAAAACAGAAACAAAAACAAATCTTGTGCATCCTGTCTATGAATTTATATCTTTAACGTGTCATTGTTAGAATATACCAAGCTGGTTCTCTACTTTGAGTTTTAATTTTAGAGACACTAAATTTTCTAAAATATCAAGCAGTAGATGGACACAATTAATACTGCATAATGTGGAGCTATGTGCTAGAAAGTCTCAAATTGGGATACTGTAAATAAGAAATCAGGATTGGTTTTGGAAAGAGAGCATGGGTTCCCTCTTCAAAAATTCAAAAGCAGAAGTACAGGAGGCTTAAGCTCAGGGCCTCACACTTGCTTGGTTTGCTTACTAATAATAGCTGGCAATCTGCTATGTGGGCCACACTTCCAGCCTTTTGCTGGTTAATTGAAGATGGAATCCCTTAGACTTGTTGGCCCTGGCTGGTTTCAAACCACAGTCTTTATAGGTCTCAGCCTCCTGAGTAGCTAGGACTGCAGGTATGAGCCACCCGTGACAAGCCTATGTTTTGGTTTCAAAGGTAGCCCTCATATTTTTATTTTTATTTTTGAACTAGACACCTTAGTAAGTTCTACTAATAGCCTCTTAATAAGAAAAACTGCAAGTCTATACACTATATTTTTCAGCAATAGAAGCAAAAATAAGTGGGACTACAGCAAATTAAGTGCTTCTGCACAGCAACAAAAATCAATCAACATATTAAGGCCACCTCTGGAATAGAAGAAAATATCTGCAAGCCATACATTTGGTGAGGGAATAATTGTTTATAATGAACTCCTCTAACCTAATAGCAAAATCACCAATTTTTTTTTTTTTTTTCCCTCATAGGGCTTGAACTCTGGGCCTAGGTATTGTCCCTGAGCTCTTCAGCTCAAGGCTACCGCCCTACCCTTTGAGCCACAGCACCACACCCACTTTTCTAATGGTTAATTGGAGATAAGAGTCTCATGGCCTTTAGTGCCCGGGCTGGCTTTGACCTGTGATCTTTAGATCTCAACCTCCTGAGTAGCTAGGATTACAGGTGTGAGCCACTGCACCTGGCACTTTTTTTTTTTTTAATGGGTAAAGCCAGGTATGACAGTGCCTATAGAGCTAACTAAGTAGGAGGCTGAAATAGGAGACTCATTTGAGGAGCCTAGAGGAGACTCTAGAAAATATAGTGACACTCCATCTCAAAGGGGAGGAAAGAAAGTTAGGAAAGGGCAAAAGAGGGAGAGAGGGAAGGAAGGGGTCACATTGGGAACAAAAACATGAGAAGGGTTATCAATGTGTTAGAAGTAATGCATCAACTACTTGGTAAATGTAACTGTAACCCTTCTATATATTACCCCGACAATAAAAAAATAAAAATTAAATTAAATAAAAAATTAAATAAAAAATAATAGGCAAAAGACTTGAATGAACATTTCTCTAAAGAAGATAATGCATATTATTATTAATGATCAAGAAAATCAAAATCCAAATACAAACTACTGGAATATCAGCTCATATTTATTACAGTGGGTATTATAAAACACAATGACATGATGGCAAAGTTTTGGTGAAAATCTGGAGAAACTAGAACCCTTGACAATATTTGTGGGAACATAAAATGATATGACAGTACCTAAAAAAAATTAAAGGCAAAACTATTATTTGATCCACCAATTCCATTTCTGGGTATCTATCCAAAAGAACTGAGATAAGATTGGGATCTCTGCAAAATACTCACACACTCTGTAAATGACAGCATTATCGATAATATCTCAGATATGAAAACAATCTAAAATGTTGATGTATGAATAAAATGTGTTTTATATGTGTGTTCATGCAAACATACATGTATACATACAATAGATTGCTTACTCAAACCTTAAAAAGAATTTAAAATCTTGCCCTAAGTAAATCTTAGAGGAAAGTGAAGGGCATTATGCTAGATGAAATAGTGAATGCATACTTGAGGAATCTATAATAGTCAAACTGGCAGAAAGAGAATGGCGGTAAGAGGATGGGAGAAAGGAACAAGGGAAAGTTGCTGTTCAACACGTCTAAAGTTTTAGTTAGATAAGATAAATAGGTTTTAGAGATCTACTATACTACTTAATGCCTCTAGTTACCAATACTACGTTGTAGTACATTTGTATATGGACTACAGAATCTTCAGGGGTATGATGTTACTATTCATTCATGATACAAGCTGAGTAACTGCCAGTGCACATGCACAACACATTATGTTCCCCTCATCAGTGTCATTCGAGAAGGCATGATATTATTGCTTCCCATTCAGTGTGCATGTCTAGAAGTCCAGGATTGTATGTTTTAAATTATTTCATTTCCCTGCCACATCGTGTAGCAGAGTGGTAAGGATATAAAAGTGGCTCAATAAATACTTGAAGGATGAATGATTAGAAAATGGAGCAAATACAATCAAAGGGAACTGAAAGTCTTGTTTTAGACTTGGATCTATAATCTGGGAAAGATAATTGGCCACTGAAGCCAGGAGTTTGGCCTAGTGGTAGAGTGCTTGCCTAGCATGCCTGAAGATCCAGGCTTGATTTCTCGGTACCATATATATAGAAAAAGAAGGAAGTGGTGCTATGGCTCAAGTGGTGCTATGGCTCAAGTGGTAGGGCCCTAAGTGGAAGAGGGTTGGGGGAGGGAAAGTAGGAGAAAAACATGGGAAGGGGTATCAATGTTCAAGAAATAATATATCCACTACCTGATGAATATAACAGTACCCCTCTATACATCATCCCAACCATAAAATACAATAACAAAGAGATATCCTTATACTGTTAGTGTTTTCTTTGAAAATATTTAATATGTCCACTCACAGCTAATCCCATGTGTGTGCACATATATATACATATATTTTTTCCCCATTCCTGGGGTTTGAGCTCAGGGCCTGAGCACTGTACTTGGGCTTTCTCAAGGCTAGAGCTCTACCACTTGAGCCTCAGCAGCACTTCTGGCTTTTTGTATGTATGTGGTACCGAGGAATTGAACCCAGGTATTCATGCACGCTAGGCAAGCACTCTACCACGAGGCCAAACTCCCAGCCAAATCCCATGTATATTTAAAAAGCCAATCTCTGATGGGCCAACATGGACAATGGATACTACGAGGACTTCAGACCAAAAGGTTAGAAGAAGGTGTTTCTAAGAAAAGTCCCTCCCATTGAAATCATTTTAAAAAATGATATATGAACCAACTTGAATGGAAGAAATATAAAGCATATCATTATATAGTTTTATAAAAGGTAATTTGTTCTGGCAAGATAGTATCAGGAGAGAATTACAGTCATGCAACTTGGGGAATAAAGACAGATCATGAAACAGGTTAAGAATAAACAGTCATGGTTTGTGAGAATTACTGCATATGAGAATAATAGTATGGTAAATTTCTCTTAAGTGTAGGAACTGAAATATTTTAGCAAATATTAGTGAAGGAGTATGTGCAAATCACTGAGAACTTTTAATGTCAGAAGCTCCTCTGTTTGGTCCCCAACCTTTTTCTGCATGGTATTAGGTCAGGGTAGTTCATTGATCTAGGGTATATTAAAGTTATTTTTAACTGACACATAAAATAGTACATATTTATGAGTATCCTGTGATGTTTCATATAGGTATACATTGTCTGGTGTTCAAATCAGAGTACATACATGAAAACATTTAAAATCCTAGCTCTTTTTAAAATTTCATTCTATAAGGTCATAGTTTTTAGAGGATGTGACACATTTACCTCTAAAACAATAACTTTCCTAAGAGAGATAATCATCTTTCCCATGACAGATTCTTTATCAAATCCTTAAAAGTAAAAGTAACACCAGAAGGGAGAAAGGGAGGTAGACCATGTTACATAATAGTAAAGTGAGAAGTACTTTTTAGGGATGAAAGAGCCCCCAAAACATACTTGTGCAGTAGGTCCTGCTGCTGTGTGGCTTTTACACAAAAGTATATGGAGCTCTTTACTTCACAAATAGGATTTGACAGCTGTTCAGACCACTGAGCAGCATTACATAACAAGGCACAGTTCAAGAAGCAAAAGGAAACCACACTGAAATAAAGCTTTGGTGTGTGGGCTCAAGGTTGAATAGAACACAGTTTTATAACACAGAAAACAGTCACTGACAAGGCCATGTGACATGACCATTATGGATATGTTCCTGCTTTTCCCACAGTAGACCTCTGAACTATACATACATATTGCCAGCAATGAATGACCTTCTAAAAGTGAGCGTTTGTGTGGGAGAGAACTGTTTCTGCTAAGCGTCTGAATTCTTTTGGAGATGTTTTTGGAAGTCAAATATATGACTTTTTATTTTTTTCCTGCAACGCCACCCCAGAGAAATTTTAAATAACAATGGATCAAATTATGCATCTGACCTTATTAGCAACTCTTAAAAAATATGTAATGTAGCTCACTAACAGTGGCTCTTTTCTAAAGCATACTTTTCATTTTTTTAAGAACAAGCAGTAGGTGGTTTTAATTTTTTAGCTAGCTTTTTATATGCCTAAAAAAGAAACCCACTTAGGATTGAGGAGTATAGCTCTGTGGCACAGTGCTTCTTTTACATGCCAGTGCCCCAGGTTTTAACCAAGCATAGGGGAAAATAAATAAGTAGAAAAAAGACTGTTTTCGTATAAAAGTAAAAGTAACACTAATCCCACAGTCAATACTTTCTTGTATATACAATTTGCTTATTAAAGCTATGTGTTAAAATTAAGAAATACTTGGATGATATAACCTAGGGAAAAAAAGAATATGCTTGTTTATGCAAATCCTTCAATAGATCTATTTGCTTTTAAACAATATTGATTTTTTAAAAAGCACATAGGAGGGGCCGGAAGTTTGGCCTAGTGGTAGAGTGCTTGCCTAGCATGCACGAAGACCTCGGTTCGATTCCTCGGTACCACATACATAGAAAAAAGCTGGAAGTGGTGCTGAGGCTCAAGTGGTAGAGCTCTAACCTTGAGAAAGTCCAAGGACAGTGCTCAGGCCCTGAGCTCAAGTCCAGGACTGGCAAAAAAAAAAAAGCACATAGGATATATCTAGCACTAAAATGGTACTCTCTACAGGCCTGTTTCTGATGCACAAACCAGAGGGCACACAGTTGGGGAAGGATTTAAAAATATCAACTATTTTTAGAGTGTGCATAGAATTCTTAGTAACCCAAAAAACTATTTTTGTGAATTAACATGTATATATAACTTTATATTTGCAAAGGACTCTTTTTTAGTCCTTTTTCCAGCACAAACTCTGTAAATCAGGTTGTATATCATGCAAAAAAAATGCAAAGCCTCGTAAGTTGCAAGAATACTTGGGTTCATAAATGGAGAATATGTTTAAGAGTGGATACCCACATAATTTATATTTTCCAAAAATATTTAATCTGCTGAATTGTCTCAACTTCATTTTAAAATGAAGACATTGATTAAAAAGAAAGGTCCTTAATAATGTTTAAAGAAGAAAATACTACTTGGTTTATCTTGTGATATTATCAATCATCATATAGCCTATCCATACAATTCAGGAATGTTTTGTAAAAATCAATAGTCACTTATGCTTAACCTCAAAAAATGTTCTAACGATTTTAACATATTACTCACTATGATAAATGTCAATGGAGTACATAGGGGGCAT
The DNA here is from genome assembly GCF_031878675.1 of Megascapheus bottae. Lineage (NCBI taxonomy): Eukaryota > Metazoa > Chordata > Mammalia > Rodentia > Geomyidae > Megascapheus > Megascapheus bottae. The sequence goes on along the minus strand of NC_143520.1, from coordinate 8,881,561 downwards.
AGTATTTGACATCTGAATACAATAAATGTTTGTATTTAAAAAACAGAAGGATCTGCAAACTTGAAAAGAAGTCACCTTGTATACAGAGCCAATGCATTCTATATACAGAATAAATTCGTAAATCAAAGATCAAGATTTCTAGCTTGAACACCTCTAAAAATCAAATACTCCCTTTTCTAACAAAGTAAGTGATACTGTGTCTAAATTGAAAATACTTATGTCTGCATTATGAAGTTGTCAAACTATTGAAAGTTACTATAGAAATGCCAGTACATCTCCTATTAGGTATAACTGGGTCGTCTTATGTACTAATTCATGTTGTATACGCTCTGAATTAGAATGAGAAGGACACAACTTCAGGCCTTATATTGTGCTCTAAAATCTGCACACAAGTTACATCAACATATATAGCATGTTGGTGAAAGATCAAATATATTTAAAAATAATTAAAAACAAAATACAGACAACGTGAGAGCAAACACAGAAACTGTATAGAAGTTGCTTGTGTCAGCATCATCAACAGTCCCATAGTAGCCATCCTCCTTTCATCATGGTCAATTCATTAACCGAGAAGAAAAGCAGAAACTATGGGAAATGTAGACCATCTGCTCAATCCAGATGCACTGCACATGTATAACAGATAAGATCTAATCCTTCCCTGAAATAGCCAACAAAGGTATTTAGATGAATTTGCATCACAAATAAAAATAATTCCAAAACCACTATTAAATAAGACCTTTTCAATATCAGTCAAGGCTTACTAGTGTGTACACATTGATTAAACAGAATATTAACACAGCATAGAGAAAATGGGATTGGATTTCTAGTAGCTCTACTCAGCTGTTCCTAAAATACAGCAGGCTTAAAACATCATCTTTCCTTGAATAGGAGAACATTTTAGTCAAGTCATCCTAGTTTTAAAAAGATACCACAAGATACTCCTTAACACTGTACATTCCAAGTGATGAACATTCCTTATAAGAAAAGGTTAAAAATAAATATTCTTACCTTGAAATTGTGAACCTTTTCATATTTTGGAATTTGCTCATTTTCTTTCAGAGTCGCTCTTCTAACAAGTGATGTCAACTGCGAATAAGCAAAGAGTTTCAGAGGTTGCCAGATTGTCACAGACGACTTTTGAGAACCCAGTTTCATTCCCAAGGCTGCTATCAATAAATCTTGCTGACGGCCCTCTTGTTTTGACTTGTGAATTGCAGCTCTATTAGTTTTTCTCCCAGACCAAGACTCTTTGGATGGCATTTTGGAATTCAGAGCAAGGAAAGAAACCCTGTATTGGCCTGTGTCTACCGGTGAACTCTATTCAGCTAACACATGAGCATTCTGCAACCAGCTCAGAATCCTAACCTACAGAGAACTGAGGCCACACCACACCACAGAGAGGTGCAGGAGGGTGATGAAGCACTTCTTCAAGAGAGGCCGACTACCAGACAAATTCTTCTTTCTTCCTGTTTTAACAAAATGAGGTTCTATATTTAAGCTTCTGAAAACTTAAGAGCCTGAACAAAAATAAAAACAGTCGATGCTAACATGTAAAACATTCAGCATTCTCTTTATCAATCCTTTTAAAAACACATGCAATTTGGATTCATTTCTAAAAGCTTTCTCCTCTATTCAATAATGTCCATTCTGAATGAGATGCCTACATACTGACTGCAGTCAGTTTCTAGCAACAGACACCCGGTGAACCCTAAAGCAGGAAGGTAGGGGGAAGGGAGGGATTTGTCAGGGGAGGCAGAATTAGATTGGTTATCTCCTTTCTTACGGTGGCCAATGAAAATTAAGCAACAGTATTTAAGTACTGTGTTTTTCAACTCACTGTTTCTCCCTCCTCTCATGTAAAATTTTCTTGCTGGCTCAAAAAAGAAAAAAAAAGGAGAAGGATAAAAAAAAATCAGTGGGAAGATAATGAGCAATGAATGAGTCATGCATTATTATAAAGTGGAATTTTTTAACCTATTAAATGCAGTAGAAAATTAACATACAGCAACATGTTTTAAAATATCTGAACATTCCACTGCCAGTTAACTGTGAAAAGCTGATCCATATCCTTTTTTGTGTATTATGCATATATTCTAACACTCAGGTATATCTTGCATCAATTAATTAAAACCAAATTTTGTTAAAAATATAGAAAAACTGCTAACTATTCTAATAAAAAGACATTTATATAGGTCTGATATTATTCCATGTAGAACAAAGAGCATGTATATAACATTGTTAATACCCTAGGGCAGTCAACTTTGTTTGTATATAGTTATGTTATAGATCTATACCTAAATAAATCAATCCTTTAAATTTCTAATCACATTTTTTTAAAGTCAGTAATCTTGAAGGGAAAGGAGGCAGTTGAGAATACCTGAGTTGCACAGATCCCAGCTATAGTGTAACTGTGCTTACCAGGCTCTTGGATATTTGCTGATGCAACAAAGAGGGGGAGCTATGTAAGACACTCAAACCCAGCTGTATTTAAAAGCAATAGCTACACTCTCAGTAAGGGACTATGGGAGGTGTATTTTTCCACTGCAGTTCTGTAACATCTTTCACCGGTCTCCTTGTGCTATAGAAACTAATTTTAATCTATTATAATGCTAATGTTATAACATACTTTAAAAAAATCTAAAATTCTATTATTGAAATGACCTAAAGGATGGAGGGTTTAGCTCTCAGTGGTAGACAGTATGCTTATGCTTACAGAAAGACCTGGATTCAATCTCCATTACAAGTACACAAATTCAACCAATTTACTAGTGTATTCTACAGGTGGCACAGCCCCATGTTTTTGTGCCCTAGTTTAATTTGGGCACAAACAATCTTTAAACTATGTTAGATATTTAAAATAATTATTTTTATAAACACAACCTTTTTAAAAAAAGTTTGAGTCCTTTTTGTTCATTTAAAACCATTTTAGGTAAATAAAAGGCAGGTGTTAACATTTAGAGCTATTGGGGTCTCAGTTTCACAAACTAATAACCTTATTAGATGGTTATATGATGTATAAGCCATATAACGAATGATTGTTGTCCTTAATGTACTATGTTGTCTCTCATCTCCTTTGCTGTCTCTTGGGTATCTCATATTGTTACAGTATCTCACTTTGTGATCTGATATATTGAATTTATTTGTATTTGGTTATTTGAAATTTGATAGGGAAGGGGGGAAAACCAAGACGGGTGGGGGGGTGGTGGGGGAGAGGGTAATGGGTACCAAGACATGTGAAAGGGTATCAATGTATGTGATATCTGGCAAATATCATGTAACCCTTTTATTAATTACAATAAAAAATTTAAAAGAAAAAAATGGTACTAATTCCAGGAGGAAATACAATGGAAAAAGTATCCCTTGCCTAACCTAAATTACTCTCCAGCTTATAACTAATTTGTCACGACTTAAAACATAAAGGCTCACCAATTCTTTATGTATAGAGACATATACAGCCTAAAATGACTTATATAGTTTTCAGTTGCACTAATTAGAAGAAAATTAAAGTCCAGCAATAACTGTGTTTTTCCCCAAGCTCCTAACTTAGAGAAAACAATCACATGTGTAACATTTTAAAAAAATCCCCAGGCCTTCAACTGAAATAACTAAAATTCAACCAAGCATAACAGTATTCATAGCAGTCACCCAGAAAACTATATCACAGTCAGGTAAAATAAGCATTTTATTAGTTAAAATAAGCATATTATTACTACCATAGAGTTGGTAGAGTTGTGTTGTACTTTTTAACTTTTCTAGTAATCAAGAAATACCAGGCTAGGCCCAGGAGTGTGGCCTAGTCATAGAGTGCTTACCTAGTATGCACAAAGCCCTAGGTCAATTCCTTGGTACCACATACACAGAAAAAAAAAAAAAAACCAGAAGTGGTGCTATGGCTCAAGTGGTAGAGAAAGAGCGTTAAGAAAGCTCAAGGACAGTGCTCAGGTCTCCTGAGTTCAAGCTCCAGGACTGGCAAAAAAAATACTGGGCTGGGCTAGCCTTACAAACTTGAGGCCCTGAATTCAAATCCAGAACTCAAAATTTAAAAAAAAAAAAAAAACAAAAAAGGAAGAATAAACAAAGAACTATAGTAAGGTCTCTTAACTATGACCTAAGGCAGTAAAGAGTCAGATAAGACTAGCTATGGGATTTGGTCACTGTTGTTTGTAAACAGTGGAAATAACTATAGCTGTAATGGTTTTGGGATAGGCCTACAAAACACAAAGGTTACTAGTTCTAAAACTCTGAAATGCTACCCATGTTCTAATGCCTGCCCCAATTACAAAAAAATCTGTATCACCCTTCCTTACATTTATCTAGCCATATCAATCTATTTAGATACTGAATACTTACATAAACTCTAGAAGGCATAATATTATTCTCAGTTTACAGATGAGACAACTGAGGTCCACAGAAGTGAAATTTTCAAAGCTGCATAGTTGTGAGGTGGCAGAGGTGGGCTCTTAAACACTATACTAAATCTACAGAGCAAACAAGAGAAAACTATAGAATCCTTCCTTTAGAAGTCATGGATCATTTGTACCAAGAAGATGTGATCTTGCTCACCTCTTCATTAACTTAGGGTACGATATTCTAACTCACATCACAGTTACAGAGGTAACTATTTATTTAGAATTGGGTCTTGCATATCTTCATATAAACATTCAATCTGGCATAGAAACTTGCACCAAAAAAGAAAAAAAAAAGCTCAATAAATATCTGGTTAAAAATAAAACCAGAAGGCGAGGAGTGTGGCCTAGTGGTAGAGTGCTTGCCTAGCTTGCACAAATCCCTAAATTCGATTCCTCGGTACTACATACACAGAAAAGCCCAGAAGTGGTGATGTGGCTCAAGTATAGCCTTGAGCAAAAAGAAGCTCAGGGACAGTGCGCAGGCCCTGAGTTCAAGTACCAGGACTGGCACAAGATAGACAGACAGACAGATAGATAGATAGATAGATAGATAGATAGATAGATAGATAGATAGATAGATAGATATAGATGGATAGATTTAAAAAAAAGAAAACTGTAAAACCAGAGCCGGGTGATAGTGGATCATGCCTGTAATCCTGGCTGAGATCTGAGGATCATGGTTCAAAGCCAGCCTAGAAAAACGTCTGTGAGGGGCCGGGAGTTTGGCCTAATGGTTAAAGTGCTTGCCTAACATGCATGAAGACCCGGGTTCGATTCCTCGGTACCACACACATAGAAAAAAGCCAGAAGTGGTGCTGAGGCTCAAGTGGTAGAGCTCTAACCTTGAGAAAGTCCAAGGACAGTGCTCAGGCCCTGAGCTCAAGCCCAGGACTGGCAAAAAAAAAAAAAAAAGAAAAAAAAAGAAAAACGTCTGTGAGATTATTTCCAGTTAACAACCAGAAAACTGGAAGTGATGCTGTGGCTCAAATGATAGAGCACTAGCCCTGAGCTAAAGAGCTCAGGGATAGTGCCTATACCCAGAGTTCAAGCTCCACAACTGACCAAAAACTTAAAACAATAAATTAATGAATGAATGAATGAATAAATAAATAAATAAAGCAGTTAAGCACCAGTGGCTCACACCTGTAATCCTACTGACAGGGGACAAGACGACTGAGGTTCAAAGCCAGCAAGGGCAGGAAAGTTTATGAGACTCTTATCTCCAACTAACTGTCAAAAAAAGCTGGAAGTGCATCTGTGGCTCAGGTGGTAGAGCACTAGTCTTGAGCAAAAAAGCTGAGATATAGCAACCAGGCCCTGAATTCAAGCCCCAAGATGGACACCAACCCCCAAACACACACAAAAACCCCAAAACAAATGAAGGCCTTTGTTTACATATGTATAAATGGATTAAAGTGAAGTCTGGATTATATGTGACTATGAAGTAGACTAAAGACCCAAGGACAATGTCCTCTATCATGTAAACTTCAGCTGCATTGAGGATATTATTATTCTGTAATTTTTACTTTAGCTTGTCCTGGCAAGAACTTGCATGCTCATGTGCTAAAGTAATACCATCAAATGCTGTTCACCTGAGAGGGCCTTAACAAATTATTCACACTAAGATATAAGTTTTCTTTTGTACTTAGTCTGTATTTAATGCATGACCAGGACTTAAGCCAAAGGAATAAATCTCTAACTACTGAACATAGGACTTACTTATAGTCATGAGAATATTCTCCAGAAAATTGGAAAGACCTCATGCAAATCATCCACCCCTTCCTGCATACCACTGCAAGGAGAGCACAGATTCATCAGCACAATACTGAGTCAGTATGCACTTCAACATCACCCTCCCTGGCAGGGCCTCAGGGCTGGGGGAGTAGCATCACTAGATTAACTCTTGTGTACTTAAGGTTCTGACTGTCGTTTATCAAAATCTTATAATTTCTATAGACTATTGAAACTGAGATATAAACAACATAGCTTTTCTTAAATCTCCAAAAATGAAGAAATAATATGAAGATTACCCATAATGATGGTTTCAAACAAATAAAGCTCATTACATATATATATGTAATATATGTGTGTATACATATATACATATATGTATATACACACACACACATATATATTTGTATACATATAAATATAGTCTTTTTTTTTGTCGGTCATGGGGCTTGAACTCTGGGACTGGGCACTGGACCCTGAGTTCTTCAGCTCAAATCTAGCACTCTACCACTTGAGCCACAGCGCCACTTCCAGTTTTCTGGTGGTTAACTGGACTTTTGTGCTGGGCTGGCTTTGAACCGTGATCCTCAGATTTCTGCCTCCTGAGTAGCTAGGATTAAAGTCATGAGCCACCAGCACTCAGCTCACATTCTTCCTCTTCCTCCTCCTTCTTCTCTTTCTTCTTCCTCTACTTTTCTTCTTCCTCCTCCTCCTCCTCCTTTTCTTCTTCTTTATTGTATTTTATCATTGAGATAATATATAGAAGGGTTACAGTTACATTCTTCAGGTAATGGGTGTATTACTTCTCAAACCTTGACACCCCTTCTCATGTTTCTGTCCCCCTTTCCTTCCCTGCCACCCCCTCCCAATCACCTTGTTTTCCCCCTTCCCTATTTCAAATAAATATATACAATATACCAGATAACAAAGTCAGATATAGTAATCTTGAGGGGAAAAAAGAGAAAATAAGTAACTTCACATAGTACATTTAGAACAATCACAAAGATAAAACTCTTGTTTCCATATCCTAGAGTTCATTTTGCTTAGCCTCATCCTGTGACATTGGTTCACGTTATTCTTATGTTCACCTCCTCGTGACTACTTTTAATTCATTAGAGTTAAGAATGAAATATACTCCAAGATACTTAACAACAATATTGCAGTTTCTACTGACATCAGTGTGACAATGAATGAGTAGAAATACGTTGCAGTTTAGTTGTGAAATTGGTAAGATGGATATAATTTCTATTTTATAGATGAAGAAATAGAAGCTTGGAGACATTAAGTATCTTGGCTAAAGGACAAGAAATAAAAAATAGGGCTTAAATTCAGATTTCTATGTCTTCAAATTCTGTCTTTCCTCTTGACCATCAGACTTTCATATTACCTACAGATAACATGTACTTTTGAAAAATTACCACCATAATGAATTCTTCCATCATTAATACTTGAACACCTCTCACATCACTAGGTATTTTACTATATTTGAATTTATAGTATCTACCAGATGCAACAATCACTTAAAGTTTCCAAAAGCACTTTCGGTTGAACACTAGACTTTTATTTTTAGAACTTTAAAATCTTGTAAGTTATGACGGGATAAATTTTTATGTTGCACAAGGAACTCATACATTCTGCCAGGGCTTTAAATTTTTATGTTACTACAACAGTCATATTATAATTCCTAACTCAGTCTTCATTACACAGCTCCTTACCATTAACACAATGTCCACCAAAGAACCCACATAATATTCACCAGAACAGTAACAGTAAGGTACATCAATGTATTAATTTTTAAATATAATATTTTAAAATATACTATGCTTCAGTACTACTGCTGAAAGCTATCTACTCAAACCTCAGCCCTGATAGACTCCATACTATGTAAACACACATTTTAAAACCTAATGCAAACAGAGAACATCCATAATATTCCTTCTTTTAAGAAATACCAGAACAATCATAAACTCTTCAGAAGAAACTTGGAGGGAGCTTCTCTTTTTGTCTAGGCCTAGGTGCTATCCCTGAACTTTTGTGCTCCAGTCTGGCACTCTACCACTTGAGCCACAGCTCCACTTCCAGCTTTTTGGTGGTTAACTGGAGGTAAGTCCCATGGAGTTTGTTTCATCAGTTGGCTTTAAATGTCAATCCTCAGATTTGAGCCTCCTAAGTAGCAAGGATTATAGGTGGAAGCAACCAATACCTCATTCTTTTTTTTTTATTTCAATGTACAGAGGGGTTACATTTATAGAGGGTGCATTACTTCTCACATATTGGTATCCCTTCTTATGTTTTTGTCCCCATTTCCCTCCCCCTCCTCCCCTCATTTTTCCCCTCAGCACCTCACTCTTAAGCAAACTTTTAAAACTCTACACTGATCCCCACCATGGCAAGGAAGAGAAATGGAGCAACACACAGCTTGGTTGCATTTCAAAATCTAGGCATATTTGAGGTTTTTCCTCAGTAATCGTCTTTTTAGAACTGAATACTATACCTATGGACAACAAGGGGCTACTATATTTATTCATTAGTAAATCCTCAGAGAGAAGCGCTTTATAGTTCTGATTACTGGAAACAACACAGCTTTGGAAAATAAAATGAAAGATGATAGTCTTATCCTTCCCAATACCTGGTCAGTAGTGGTGATGGTTATGTGGTGATCATCACAGCCAGCCTTCTTAAAGAATAGCTGAAACCGACCAAAACAGGAACCTCCTCTCCATTCTACTACCTATAGGCCACTAGAGGACTGTACCACCATTTTGACTTTTTGTTTTCACTAAGTTTTTGCTATTACTGTTCTGCAACAATGAAGAAGGTGAAGCATTCATCAATAAGGTGAGCATTACATCTGGTACAAAATTCATAAATCATAAATATTCTAGCTTTTTCAAAGAGATTTTAGTTGTAATATGCATATAAAAAACACGACTAAAAAGTAGAATCAGGTTGATACTATCAGGAATATTTTTAGATTTCAAACTGCCACATAAGGTTACTTAAAGTTAGTGCACTTCAGCAAACATTTTGCCCTGACCAATTTAACACAGGCACCCCAAAGTCACAAAATAAAGCTAACACTTGTATTTTTAGTTTTCTCACTCCTCCACTGACTTCTGTTGGTTAGACTGGGATGAAATTTAAGTGATTTGATTATTTTAAAAGAATGTGCTACAGATGTAATCAAATTTAAGTCGTAAAAAAAAGCTGTTTCAATATACTGCAAGGGAAGAAAAAGGAACTGTAGTTTGATTAGAATATTTGGGTTGAAATTTATTTAAAATATTCAGCATAAGCCTCAATCTGATGTTGAGTCACAGAAGGAAGCATGGAGAGATTCATACATACTTTATTATGTGGAAATGGCAACTGTGGCCTAACAGGAAAATATTAACCTTCCTCAAACAATTATGCCAGAAGAAAGATAAATAGGAGCATAATTCATATGTACATGAATTGTCTATTTCACAGCCAGACATGAATTTGTCTACTTTGTGTATACTGACTGTTTTCCATCAAGATAACGATGGAAAAATAGTTTGCTTTAGGGCATTTTCTAAAATAAATGCTTTATATCTTATACATAATACTTCATTTTATGAGATTCTTGTTAGTTCAAAGGATCCTAATGAAATTAATAGAGAACTTGAACAATCCATAATTTAGATGCTCTTCTTCATGTAGAAGAATCAGTAGATTCCTTGTTTTTACTGTGTCTCACTCAATATCTTAACAATGATTTGAGACATCTGGATGACACCTACAAGAAATCACTATTTGAAAATAAAGCAGAAAGTCAACTGGCTCTTATGAGACTAAGTTGTCAGGAATATACAGTAATTGAAATTAGTCTAAAGTAACACTAGAATAAACTAAACCTGTTAACCTTGATAACCTGTTAATCTTGATAATGTAGCTTGCTAGTAGAGTCAGGCCTCAGGTGGGAAAGCATTTTCAGAGGCCTCCTTTGGGCATGTAAGCCTCTGCTTAACTTAGATAAATAAACTTAAAAACAAATACAACACATCCTCTTAGAGCGCCATTTTTTTTTCTCAGTAGTAATTAAAAATGTGTTGACACTGACAGTCGTAGGTACATTCTCAGAAGTTTGGAGACACCCTCTTGGGTCCATGTATATCCCTGTTCACTATCAGTTGCTATTAGTGGCGGCATTTTGCCACCAAAATAGTGGCAAGGGGTAGTAAATCCCTGGTCTTGATTGCCTAGGTAGCTTTAAATAGCATTTAACTTTACCAACCTCAGATCTTTAGTTGCTTGGTTAGTGTAAACTGTCTTCCTTTTTCTGGCTTTGGTGGAGGGAGAGATTAGCAAACAGATAGTTCTCACATTGAAATGTCATTAAAAGGCAGAAATTGCATCAGGCTTCATTTGAACTTTCCTTCTTGCTCACAAGAGCCAGTTGACTTTCTGCTTTATTTTTGAATAGTAATTTCTTGTAGGTGCCATCCAGATGTCTTAAATCATTGTTAAGATATTGTAATGTATAGAGGGGTCACAGTTACATTCACTAGACAGAGGGTACATCACTTCTCACACACTGACACCCCCTCTCATGTTTTTGTCCCCATTTCCCTCCCCCACAACGTGGTCCCAATCTTCTTGTTTCCTCCCCTTCCCTATGCTATTTCAAATAAACAAATAAATGTATATACAATATGCCAGGTAACAAAGTCAGATACAGTAACAATATGAGATTTAACAAAGGGCAAAACAAGAGAAGAGAAATAACATAGTACATTAAGAACAATAATCACATAATACAAAGCTCTTGGTTTCCCTCATTTGTAATAATTAGTACAAACCTAGAACACTCCTAGCAGAGGACTATAAAAGCTCAAAAGCTAGATTCATAAGGCCATATAGGATGAGGCTAAATGAAAGGATCTTCAAAATGTAGAACCAAAATGATTTTCTTAAATTAATTCAAGTATTTTGTCACAAAACAAAAAACAAACAAAAGGCATACAAAACCAAGACATGTGGAAGGGTATCAATGTACGTGAATTAATGCACCTTCTATCTGGCAAATATCATGTAACCCTTTTATTAAATACAATAAAAAATATTAAAAAAAACTTCCTAACATTAAAATAAAATGAAACAATAAAAAAAGAATATTCACAGTAAAATGCTAATAACAAGCATTCAGATGAAATGATAAAAATCTGAAGTGGTCAACTTGAATTCAAGTCAACTGTTGAAAATGCCAAAGTGTACAAACTTGTCTTGAATAATGTGCTATGCTTTATATTATAAATCGTAGTTACCAATAATTTTCTTAGTACATAAATGAATATTAATAATTTTATAGGGCTCAATTATAAAAGCTTGAAAATCTGATATCTTATTCTATGAAATATACTACTGTTTAATATGCTTATTTGAATTACTGTCTGCTTCGCACATTTATGTGTAATTCACACTGTGATACAGGTATCTTCTTTATATAGCAGTTCTTTCTTTGTTTGTTTCTTTTTTATTGTGATTAATAGAAGGGTTACGTTATATTTACCAGATAGAAGGCACATAACTTCACAAACATTGATACCCTTTCTCATGACATGGTCCCCATTTCCCTCTCCCCTCCTCTCTCTCCCCTCCTCTCTCCCCCCTGCTCATCTTGTATATAGCAGTTCTTATTGCTGTTGTTCCTAGGAAAGAAATGAGACTTTGAGACTGGAGAAAAAAACAGGAATGGAATTCTTCATGGTGCTGCCTGGTGCCACTGTTGTAGTTCACAGTTAAGAGCTACAGAGGTACATTCCCCTCAACTGACCACGAGTGACAGCGGAGGAGGAACACTTCCTTACCATCTACTTCAATTTACATTTGGCTTAGGAGTCCTTGAGACGGGAACCTTAAACAAGCTACCATCCCTAATAAAACCACTGCCAAACACATCGTGTTCCTTTGCTCTCCTATTTTCCTAAATGATGATCTGAGAAATTTTACATGCTAAAGTCTGAGATATCAGATGTGTTTTATAATAAAAAGCATGCAGTGAATGTGAGACATTAGCGTCACATCAACATCTAAAAATAAATATCCTGATAGAAACCCCATCACAAGTTACATGAGGCAAAAGTAGGGTGGGATTTTCTACAAAGAAGCAAGAGAGAACTTTCTGGGGGTAATTCAATGTTATATATTTTGATTGAAGCAGTGGTCGCAGGGCTATAAACGTTAAAACTCATCCAACTATTCATGTGTGCACCTTACATAATTTATATCTCAATAAAAGATAGCTTTTAAGAAATTCTTAAACATGAGGATATAGGTTTATTTGTAAAGTTACACTGTTACAAATTAAAACAGAACTCATTAAGATTCCTGGTTACAGCCCCAAACCATTTCAAAGGTAATAAGTAAACTATAGTCAGAGCAAGGATCCCTTCCTTGCTGAGTGGGCGAAAGGAAAGAAGATGCAAATCTCTTAAGAAGGTGCTAAACGGTTTGCAGCTTCTCTAAAGGCCTTTGATTTGGGAGTAGAATTGTACTATAGGTGACCTTTTTAATCAAAGATTGTCGACAAATAAGCCACAATAACTTAAAAGTTATCAAGACAATGATTAAGTTGGATGAGATGTAAATTTAATTAATGTGAGCCATCAGCAAACTTACAGGATTTAGTGAATTTATTGTGAATGGTTTTAGAAACTAAGGAAATTGGGCTGATTCAGTCAGGTAACGAACCACAGTAAAAATAGTGTAATAGTATAGATGTCCCTTGATATAGCTGGGAGACTGATTCTATGCTCCCAATGAATATTAAAAAAAATCCATGCATGCTCAAGTCCCTTGCCTAAAAGAATATTGGTGCATGATCTAGTTGTAACTTCCAGCATAAGAGATTACTTACAACATATAATGCAATGTAAATTCTATGTAAATAGTTATTAGGTTGTGCTGTTTAGGGAATAAAGACAAGGAAAAAGGATAAAGATGGATTTCATAAAAACTACTGTTGGATAGTTGGATGAAACCAACATTGTGGACCAACAGGGGGCTGAGAACACATATAACAAGAGATCCACAAGCCAGGCACTACTGGCTCACACCTGTAATCCTAGCTATTCAGAAGTTCTGAGGATTGCGGTTTGAAGCCAGCCTGGGCTGTCTCCAACTCAGAAAAAGCCAGAAGTGGCACTGTGGCTCAAGTGGTAGAGTGCTAGACTTTAGCGCAAAGAGGCTCGGGGACAATGCACAAGCCCCGAGTTCAAGTCCAAGGAGTGGCAGGGAAAGGGGGGGGGGAGACAGACAGACAAACAGAGAGAGAGAAAGAGCGAGAGAGAGCGAGAGAGAGCGCGAGAGAGAGAGCACGTACGCGAGCGATGGGGGGATGTCTACAATTTCTTGTTGAAATAATCAATTATTGCAATGTAATGTTTCAGGTTTCAGCATTTTTGACCAGTTCTAGTAACTTGAAAGAGGTCTTAATGGAGTTTAAGAATGAATTTGTGAGGCCAAATAAAAAAAAGGAAATTTGCATCACTTGAGTAAGTAAAAGTTCCAGGGCTTGGCTACAATTGTCTGGTAACTCTGAAGTCTTAATATTAGGAGTAAAAATAATTAAATCCAAATAAAAAAGGGAACTATGATGAAGAAAAAAAAGCACATTGAGCTTGGGATTATTATAGGGATTTATTGCAATCACAGAGCTAATCTTTCAGAATTGTTTAACATATGTGAAGAAGAAGCAAAGTCAGATTAAGCTCAGTGATCTCAACATGCTTTGTATCATAAATCAGTGCTATATTCCTAAAAGCTACAAGAGAAGATTCTGATCTGAATAAGACAAGCAAAGTGAATTTTGCCACTCGTCATATTTCTCTACCAAAATGACCCTGAAACAGCAACTGTGAAAGATTTCTAATAGCTTCTTTTCCCATCTTCAAATCAGTAATTTAAGATTAATTTTATTTTTCATTGGCCCTGATACAGAAAATATCCCCAAACTGCAGCTGGTTTAGAAAATTACAATTTGGTTTTCTGTTTTGAATTTGGCTTGGTTCTCTGAAAAGGAACTGATGTGTTTATCTTCCATCTTCTTCTTTCCATCTGGTTTTCCCTAGTGCCTTTCAATTACTAATCCTTTCTGTGGGTGATAAGATGGAAGGACAGAGGAGACTCACATAAAATGCCCCAGATCCTAATGGGACTTTCTTTAATAATTACAGCATTGGATTCTACATGAAGTCTATAAGTTTCCAACACTTGAGTAGTAGCTCTGAACTTGGTGTAGTATAACTTGTCATCTTGTCTTCTTTAGACACATCTCTGAAGAGGTGCATTAGCTCTCACCTCCACAGGTGTAAGCCATTAGCACCCAGCTAACAATCAAAAATATTTTTAAAAGCTGAACATTCGTGGCTCACACCTGTTGTTCTAGCCACTCAGGAGGCTGGGATCTGAGGGTCATGGTTCAAAGCCAGCCTAGGCAGGAAAGTCTGTGAGACTCTTATTTCCAATAAACTACTCAAAAAAATCTGGAAGTGGCTCAAGTAGTAGAGTAGTAGCCTTGAATAAGAAGCTCAGGGATAGCGCCCAGGCCCTGAGTTCAAGACCCAGGACCGGCAAACAATAATAATAACAACAACAATGATAATAAGATTAAAGAGAAAACTGAACCAGCTGTTTTTAATTAGTACTTGGACTAATAAATGGGCATCTGAGTTTCTCTGATCTCACAGTCCAATATTGCTTCATGTAGCACCTTCCATTCTCAAGGAAGATCACATTATAGAATGTCATTCAAATTCAATGGCATCCATACACTCCTTATTAGATACTGGAGCACATTTAGAATTAGGAAGGTAGGAGCATGTACAAATTTTATTTATACATAAATTTTATTTATATAACTGGCAAACATTGATTAGCCATAAAAAAAACAATCTCTGGTTTCTTCAGCAGGACATATACAGTTATCAAATGTACTGTTACATGTAGTATACAGAAATTGTAGTTGTACTCATAATTTATTTACAAAACTGGCTTTTAGATACAAGTAAGTGAGTCTATGTACATTTCAAAGTTCTTGAAGGGTCTATTTAACCTCTGATCCCAATATTTACTAAGGTACAGTAAAGACATATAAAGGAAAGGCTAAGAAAGAATATGAAGAGCTGAAGCACAAACAAGGAAGGTCCAAAAAGAGAAGTTCAAAAGAGGGTGAAGGTTCAAAATCATGACCATAGTTTGTATGTACTGCTTCACGCCTCCCTTTTTCCATTAAGATAATGTGGAGATGTATAAGATGCTACATATGTCCAAAACAAAGTGAAAAAAAATAATAGCTACTATGTGAGAGACTAAGCCAATAACAACCAGATTGCTCATGACCATTTTGGTGTTCCGTTTTATAGAGATATCCAAAGAATTCCAGTCATTGTGGCAATGTATGGTAGGCCTCAATTACATTTAAACTGCAAAGTTCAATATGCATGTAAGCTAAAGATTCCAAAGAAGTCTTCCAAAATGTGAATTTAAATGCAAAGCAAATTCTTTAAAAATAAATTATAAAAATATGCCAAACATTACATTCACTACAAACTTACAGAAAAAATGCTTTATACATACATGCACATATTATTTAGCTTGCTGAAGTTCCATAAAATGGAAACACTCATTTTGTACATCCCTGCCATCTAGGCATCTTTACAAGTGTAATGGTTAAATTTAGATGACTAATCCAAAGTGAAAGACATTCTGCCTAGATTCACAGTCCTAGCTCAGTGTGGTTTATAAAATGCAAATTACATATTTGATTTGACAGTCTGCATTGTTCACACTTATATAAGATATTTTCCATAGCATATTTTGGGGAAGATTTAACTTGTATGATTATTAAGTATGAAACTACTATTAAAACTAGTGGTTCCGTATATTTTGAGGTAAACTTATTATATTTACTAAACCATTTAAATCCAGTTCCAAGATAAATAAGAAGAACTAACTAATAAAGCTGGGCCCTTGGCCAGTCAGACTGCTAAGTTAAGCAATTTTAGATAAGCATATTTTGGGGGAAGATTTAAAATTATATGATTTAGTAAGTATGAAATAATTATTACAACTATTAGTTCAGTATCTTTTGAGGTAAACTTAGTATATTCACTGCATGAAACAAGAAACCATTCAAATCAATTCCAAGATAAATAAAAAGGACTAAGAAAGCTGGGCTCTTGGCCAGTCTAGTCTGCTAAGTTAAGCCATTTTAAACAAGAAGGAAGTCTGGCTTCCCAACATGCTCCAGTTTCACAATTAACTGCATCACAATGCTTTAATTTTTTTCTGGAGATTAAATATGGGGCCTATGCTTGCTAGGTAGGCATCCTACTTCAATCCAACCCTTCTTGTCTTTGTCAATAAAAAAATAGGTTCTTTTGTGTATACTTGGTTGGTTTGGGTCACAACTTACCTACGTATAAGTTTCATCTAGCTAGGATAATAGACACATGTTACTGCTACTATATCTAGCTATTGAGAAAATGGTCTCAAGTTCATGACTGGGCTGTCATCAAACTGTGATCCTCACAATTACTGCCCCCAAGTAGCTATTATTATAGACATAAGCTACTGGCACAATGTTTTAAAGTTTGTAAAGTTTCCAACTGATACTTCAAGTTTAATAAACAAACATCACACAAGAAAAATGGTATAGCTATCACCTGGAAAGAAATTGCTTTCTCACAACAGGCCACCAGATTTCCTAGGGACAAGGAATTCAGAGTTTAACTCTTTGTGGCAAAAAAAAAAAAAAAAAAGGCGTTATGGCAATGAATCACCTAATGGACCATTCACAAAAATTTAAGATGCAGAACTTGCAAAACACACACATGTAGAAATTTGTGTCAATTATGAACAAAGACCTTAAGAAATTACCTTCTACAAAAATTTCTAGAGTAGTTTTCATGAAACACTGTTTTCCAAAAATGTTCTCAACAGGGTAATTCAAATAAGTTGGGGAGCCCTGTTGGAGAAGCATGGTCACATTAGGGCATTAGTAAAGGACTATAGAAAAAGAGTAATCATTTAGGGTAGGGAATGGTGAGCTCATGCTTGTGATCCCAATTATGTAAGAAGTGTAGTGTGGAGGTTTATGGTCTGAGGCTGCGCCTGAGGGGGGGACAAGATCTCATAAAAAAAATTAATAAAGCAAATAAGGGATATGTGGCAAGGTATTTGTTTCAAGTGGTACAATGTTTGCCGAACAAGTGAGAGGCCCTGAGTTTAAACTTCAATACTGAGCACCTACAAGAAACAAGCTTTTAAGATTTATCCAGTCAAAAGATTTATCCAATCTATCAGAGTATTGAATGTTTTGAGGTAAGTATGTGTGATTCAAGTTTTGTAGAAAACTGAGCTCATATGAAGAAATGTGAATCTAGACAGACTAGCTAATAAAATTGGTTTGAGGATAAACTAAAAACATATTTTGATTTTAGTGCTCTACAAGGGTATTTGCTCCTTTAACATATTCCTTGAATCACAGACTATAAGAACCACATCTTAAAGATCATCTAGTCCAATGATGTTCTAATAGCAGAGAAGTAGAATCTCAAAGGAACAAAGAAGTTGACCCAACAGGACATTTAAAATCCATTCTTCTAGCAGCACAAGTGCCTAACTCTTAATTATAATTATCAGCATCTTCTCTAAGTGTACAAACACCTATAAGGCCGATACTTTTTGTCTCTGAAGTACAGGCATCATAGACAAGAGGTACTTTAGCTATTACGGATCTATTTAAAATATTATTAAACCATTCCCATGTTAACAGATATTTTATATCAAACATGATTGTTTTTACTTACAAATGTCATCCACTGTGACAGGGAATCAATGTTTCAAGCTGTTGAACAGGTCATCATCCCTGTCCTGTTGGATGACACCTGTAAATAAAATAAATCTATTTTTGAGTGAGATTTTTAAGCCAACTAAATTTAAGATGCATGCAGTTTCTAAAAAAGTTGAAAATATGATCTTTAACAATGCATTGCTGGAGGATAGTTCCCAGCGACAACTATTTCACTGTGGTTACCACTGGCCCTGAGCATAGGACAATGCAGGGAATGTAACATATAGTGTTGCCAGGATACAAAAGCAATCATGTCTCCCTGCATGAGAAGAGTCCTTCAGGTGTTATCTAGTCAGCCTTCTGCCTTTTTGAGTATCAGTTCTACTCTAGAGGAGGGACAAGCAAGGTTCTGTTAAGTTAAATAGCTCACTTAGTATTATATAGCTAAATGTCTTGCTCAAGTACTTAGGAATAGAAAAGTGTATTCACGAAACATTCATATAGGTTATCATTAAGTGATCAATTTTGAAAGACTTAAATATTTAGTTAATGTTGTCACAGAATATTTTTTTTTGCCAGTCCTGGGGCTTGAACTCAGGGCCTGGGCCCTGTCCTTGGAATATTTTTTGCTCAAGGCTAGTGCTCTGCCACTTGAGCCACAGCACCACTTCTGGCTTTTTTTGAGTATGTGGTATGAAGGAAATGAACCCAGGGCTTTGTTCATGCTGCGTGAGCACTCTGCCACGAGGCTAAGCTCCCAGCCCCAGAATAGAATATTTTTAAAGAGGTATGTTTTGTTTGTTTGTTTGTTTGTTTATTGTCAGTCCTTGGGCTTGAACTCAGGACCTGGGCACTGTCCCTGAGCTTCTCATACTCAAGGCTAGCACTCTACCATTTAAGTCGAGTGCCACTTCTGGCCTTTTCTGTTAATGTGGTACTGAGGAATCAAACCCAGGGCTTCATGCATGGTAGACAGGCGCTCTACCACTAAGCCACATTTCCAGCAGCCCCTTGATATAGAATATTACAGCACATGGGCATAGAATATGTCAAAAGTACAAGCATTTAAAAATGCTTTGGATGAAAAAAATAAAAAAATAATTAAAAAATGCTTTGGATGGAAAGATCAAGCATCAGTGAGAAAATCGGAATGAGATGGTACAAACAACACTACTAAACATAACATGCATTTGCCATTTTCAAACCAGCCTATTTCCAAGACTTGTGGCTCCAGATCAATATAATATGAAAAACTTTTTCCTACAAAACAAATTTCTACAGTCTATAATTTAAACCATTTGGCTTCTCTGTAACCATAAAACACACTAATCTAAGTACAATCAGTAAGAAACTAGAATTTGGGCTGGACAATAAACATTCTAAATTTTCACTTATTCCACAGCTTTGAGGAAGCTGCCTTGAGGTAATGTGACTCCAATGATAATCATGCAGCTCAGACTGAGGGCCAAGCACTCCAAGTGTTTTACACAAACAGACATCTAATCCTCACAACTGGTTACTGCAACTTTACAAGTAACATGATCAAAACAAAGAAATTAAGCAACTTGTAAACAAATCTATTTGTTGACAGAATCCAAATTTAAACTCTATTGCATTTAATCTAGCAACCAAAATTCTTGAAATAATAAGCAAATTCACAAAATTCTAATTAGAATACATAAAACTCCCATAACTACATTTCATACAACATGAAACCTAAGAAAATTTTCTCATTCTCTGGGGAAAAAGGAATGTGAGGAAAGTGATGAAAATTTCAAAGGTAAAATATTCTTTTTTTATTGTAATTAATAGAAGGGTTACAGTTATATTCGCCAGATAGAAGGTGCATTATTTCACAAACATTTATACCCCTTCTCATGTTTTGGTCCCCATTTCCCTCCCCCACCCCCTCCCTTCCTCTTGTTTTCCCCCTTCCCTTTTCAAAGGTAAAATATTCTTAATGCCAAAGAATTAGAACCATTTATCTGAAAGACATTTTAATTAAAACATGACAACTAAAAACTTGAATTAAAATTTAAAAGGAAAACTTTCTGCTCAAATTACTTCTTAAGATCTCTCTTAAGATCCTCCTTTGTACTCAAGGTCGATTTCCCCAAATAGTTAACATTTAACAGACTAAATTAAGTCATATGCATTAAAAATAAACTTGCTAAAGAACAGAACTACAGCCAGGAGCTGGTGGCTCCCACTTGTAATCCTAGCTACTCAAGAGGCTGAGATCTGAGGATCGTAGTTTGAAGCCAGGCCAGGCAAAGAAGTTCCCATGAAACTCTTATCTCCAATTAACCACTCAGAAACTCGAAGTGACACTGTGGTAGACCACTACCCTTGATCACCCAGGCCCTGAGTTCAAGCCCCCACAACCATCAAAAAGAGAAGCCAGGCGTGGTGTTCACACCTGTAATCCTAGCTACTCTGGAGGCTGAGATCAAGGCTCAAAGCAGCCAGGCACAAAAAGACCAGATGTGGAGCTGAAGAGCTCAGGGACAGTGCCTAGGCCAAATTCAAGCCCCATGACCCACGAGAGGAGAGAGAGAGAGAGAGAGAGAGAGAGAGAGAGAGAGAGAGAGAGAGAGAGAGAGAGAGAGAGAGAGAGAGAGAGAGAGAGGAGAGAGGAGAGAGGAGAGAGAGAGAGAGAGAGAGAGAGAGAGAGAGAGAGAGAGAGAGAGAGAGAGAGAGCACGCACAGAACTACTTATACAATGAATTACCTTTAAGGAAAAAAAAAAAAAGGTAATGTCACCCCTCCATTTCTTATATTAGCTGCTATCTAATCCTGATTGTAACTTATGCTTCTGAATAAAACTCCTGAATGTTCTTACTAGGGAATACTTTTCCAAACTAAAACTGATAAAAACAGGAAGAAATGCAGTAATAAAAAAATTTTTTAAAAGGCCTGACATATTTTAACAAATAATGTATGCAAAGCTTACCACTACAAAAACTAGAATTATGAAAAAGGCATTCAATTTTTAAATAACGTGTTGAGAAATGAATTGTGGCAATAATAGCTCTCTGAAGAAGTCCCCAAACAGAAAAAAAATACAGTGTGGTTTCATGGTAGCTTACCCTTTTCTCAGATACCCCATCCTGGCCTGTAGCATCTCTCTCATCATTTGTCTCTTTCACGATTGCCATATGTTTTTTGTATGCTGGCTCTCTGTTTAAAGTTGTGTATCCTACGTGCTCATAAATTGGGTTTATCGTCATCTTGGCAATGTATTCTGCTGCCTTGGTTTCAATATAGAGAGTAATCAAGCCATCAGTCACCAGATCGTGGATAGACTCAAAGCGTTTCTCCCCAACAAAGTGCTTTCCATCGTAGTAGAGCCTGAAGTTTCTGGTCTGACTTCCAAATCTGCCTCAATGAAATGGGAAAGATGTTTTTAAGAAAAGTAAGTAAGTGAATTCTGACAAAATTCAAAATCTAAACAAACCATTGCTTGCTTTATGTATATCTCATTGCTTAAATTAGCTGTGTCTAACCTCCATGAATCATGTGGAATATATAAAATGAAAACTACTATTTATTTATTTTTGTTGTTGTTAACAGTACTGGGATTTGAACTCCAGGACCTGCAGCCCTGGCTTTTGTTCATTGTTTTTAGAGACTGGGTCTTGTTTCCTGGCTAGGCTTGCATCTGGGCTCAGTTAACCTGTCCTGGCAAAATGAAAACTTTCTGATCAAATTACTTCTGAAGAGAGAAATCTACCTCTATCCAACTTGCAGTAACAGAAATAGTGAGAAGCATGCTAACCCAAGAAAACATTATTTGTTTTTATTTTTTAAGTACTTCAACATATCTGTCAGAAAAGCAGAAGAAAATACATATCATACTGTATAAAAAACATACATTCAACATTAATTTGGTCAACTCCAGTATATGAAATTTTCATATTAACGTTTTGTAGTCAAGTTGAGCAATACAAATATTTAATGTTATTTTATAGCAGCATTCATTTAGAATGAAGACCCATTTACAGTGAAAGTCTCATCAGACAGATGCCAACAATCACTATACTAGAGATGGCTCTATAACCAGAGTTAAACAGGCAGGAGGGCAGAGAAACAGAGTTGTTGGATTTTTGTATTTGGTTTTGACTTTGGTACCAGACCTGGATGCTGTCCTTGGACTTCTTTTTCTCAAGGTTAGCTCACCTCTTGAGCCACAACTCTACTTCTGGCTTTTGGTAGTATACTGGAAATAAGAATTTCATAAAGAATTTCCTGCCCAGGCTGGCTTCAAACTGTGATTCTCAGATCTTAGCCTACTGAGTAGCTAGGATAATAATTGTGAACCACCAGTGCCAAATGAAACTCACTTTTGTTGTTTCTGGCCACTGGTACAAAACTTCCTTCCCACTGTCACTCTTCTGTGTATGCTAGTTAATTAAGGGCAAGAACTGCTCAAGATACAGAAAGCATATAAGTCACAAAGTAGGACATTGCACAAATGCTTGAAAACATACTTTCATAACTAGATGATAGCTTCCTTTTTTCATAATTTCATTATTTTTCATTTTGAAGCCAAATGGATTCAAGCCTGCATGACTATCAGCAATGCTCCTGCCAAAATGGCTGCCCTAATACAAAAGCTGATCCCCAAAGACAGAAAAGGGTGCAGTGTCACAAACTCCTTCAGTTAACCCTGAAAGAGCTGAATTCAACACTAAGAAAATTCATAAAGCTACCATATTTCCATTTTCTTGTCAAAAACACAATGAAGAGATAAATCACAAATTAAAATTATTCTGTTTGAAAAAAGTACAAAATGAGACTGCAAGCTTGCAACACAACATTATCATAATATTGATTATATACCAAATAAGAGTAAGAACCTTACTTTAAAAACAAAAAAAGCTGGGGGCCAGTGACTCACACCTGTAAACCTAGCTACTCAAGAGGCTAAGATCTGAGGATCTCAGTTCAAAGCCAGTCCAGCACTGAAGTCCATGAGACTCTTTATCTCCAATTAACCACCAAAAAACCGGAAGTGGTGCTGTGGCTCAAGGGGTAGGGTGGTAGCCTTGAGCTGAAGAGCTCAGAGACAGGGCCCAGGCCCAGAGTTCAAGTCCCATGAGGACCAAAAACAACAAAAAAACAAAAACCCACACACAAGAATTTAGCCTTTACTAATTATTTAATCCAGAATCGAATATAATACACATCCCAGCCCTCTTTACCTATAATTCAACCATCTTTTGGTTCTTAAAAAGCAATTACATTTTATTTATATCCAAGTGAATGACTATATAACTACATTTTCCCGACCTCCATTTTCCTCTAACATTAAAAACCTACAGAGAGAGAGAGAGAGAGAGAGAGAGAGAGAGAGAGAGAGAGAGAGAGAGAGAGAGAGAGAGAGAGAGAACGCGTGCTGATTCTGTAGCTTTAACTCAGGGCCTAGGCACGTTTCCTGAGCTGCTTTTGCTCAAGACTATCATGCTACCACTTAAGCCAAAGCTCTACTTCTGGTGGTGGTTTTGTTGTTGTTTCTCTTTTTGTCGTTTATTGGGGATAAAAGTCTCACCAACTTTCCTGTTTTGAACTGCAATCCTCAGATCTCAGCCTCCTGAGTGAGTAGCTAGAATTACAAGTGTGAGCCATCAGTGTATGGCCCAAGTAAATTTTTTATCCTGTCTAAAAAATTAGCAAAGTAAAATTTCTAGAGCAATTTTAAATATTAATTTTTCCTGTTTAATGTTATTATTTTCTTTTTGCTGACATAGTTGCTATTTACAAATAAACATAAAAAGCTACTTTAAAATTTTAATATGCTCTTACAATAAGGGGCACACGTACTCTGACATCACTATAGTCACTTATAGTTCAGTTATATCAGAGGCATTTCAAAGAAGACTCCTCCCTTTTACTCCCACTAGGGTTTATGATTTTATCCTGCATTTCTACAGTGAATATGATCCTTAAAATAGACTATTCAGGCAATAGTGTGAGTCACTTATCACAGGTCTTATGAAATCTGGGAAGTGCGGGCAACATAAGGGCATGAAAGGAAGGTGGCTAAACTACTTCACATGAGCTGGGCACAGTCTGATTAAAAGAATGAAGCATGCCAGGGGACCAGTGGATCATGCCTGTAATCCTAGCAACTTAGGAGTCTAAGATCTGAGGATCACAGTTCAAAGCCAGTCTGGACACAAAAGGCCATGAGGCTCTTATCTCCAGAACACAGCAAGTGGTGCTTGGCTCAAGTGGTAGAGCACTAGCATATCAACGTAATCAACATGAACTCCAAGATCCAGAAACAACAGATTCTTAATATATCTTGGATGTAATTATGTTTTTGGTTTTTTTTTGCCAGTCCTGGGCTTGAGCTCAGGGCCTGAGCCTTGTTCTTGGACTTTCTCAAGGCTAGAGCTCTACCACCTGAGCCTCAGCACCACTTCCAGCTTTTTTTTCCTATGCATGTGGTACCAAGGAATCGAACCTGGGTCTTCATGCATGCTAGGCAAGCACTCTACCACTACGTCAAACTCCCGGCCCCTATGTAATTATGTTTTCTCTTTTCTCTCAGTTTTCTATATCTGTGTATAAGATTATTCGATCTGGGCCAGGGGTTTGGCCTAGTGGTAGAGTGCTTGCTTAGCATGCACAAAGACCCAGTTATGAATCCTCTGTACCACATACATAGAAAATCCAGAAGTGGTGCTGTGGCTCAAGTGGTAGAGCACTAGTCTTGAAGAAAGCCCAAGGACAGTGCTCAAGCCCTGAGTTCAGTCCCAAGATTGGCAAAAAAAAAAAAAAAAAGATTATTTGATCTATGGAAGAAAAGCACAGAAACATCAGGATAAAGGATGAACTAATGCAACACTGATATCCACTTGACACTAGGTTGATATGAACCTTACAACTTGGAGGAGAAAGGAGCAAGGAGGGGTAAATGGGAGAAAATGAGAGATGGGGTAACAGTGTATAATAACAAATGTACTCATTACCTTATTATGAAACTGTAATTCCCTTACTCATCACTTTTTCAATAGATAAAAAAATTAAAAGTTAAAAAAAGAGCATCCCAAATCATACACAGAAAAGAATATTGTATCCCTCTATTTATAAGAATAAGCATAAGTTCTCTCTATTAAGTTCCAATAAGGGAAAACAATAAAAAAGAATGAGGCATGGTTGAGCACCAGTAGCTCACACCCGTATTCCTAGCTACTTAGGAGGCTGAGATCTGAGGATGGTGGTTCAAAGCTAATCTTAGTAGAAAAGTCTTCTATGACTATTAAATTCCAATTAATTATCAAAAAGCCAGAAGTGTAGCTTGTAACTCAAGTGGTAGTACACTTGCCTAGAGCAAAAAAGCAGTGCCCAGACTGAAAGTTCAAGCCTCAGAACTGCCACCCCTCTCCCCACAAAAAAGAAAGGAAGGAAGGAAAGGAGAGAGAGAAAAGAGAGAGAGAGAGGAGGGGGGAGAGGGAGAAGAGGGGAGAAGGAAAGGGGGGAGAGAGAGAGATGGGAGAGAGGGAGGAAGGGAAGGAAGGAAGGGACCCAAGGGTTGACTTTCAGCACTTTAAAAAGAGCTATTCCTAATTACCCGAGAAGCACTTTCTGGCTACAGGGCACTGGATGAAAGAGTCTATCCCTTTTCCTTTCTCATATAGTAATGCAAATAATCATGGTTCTTTCCATGATTCCTAATTCCTCTCAGTCTGCTAGTTTTATGGGGCTATGGGATTACTTAAATAACTCATGGTGTGGGGTTTGATTAAAATGTTGCCTCAAAGGACAAA
Organism: Megascapheus bottae; assembly: GCF_031878675.1. Lineage (NCBI taxonomy): Eukaryota > Metazoa > Chordata > Mammalia > Rodentia > Geomyidae > Megascapheus > Megascapheus bottae. The sequence goes on along the minus strand of NC_143520.1, from coordinate 8,855,828 downwards.
GAAACAAATTTGCATTCAAGAATTATGATTGATTTTTCCTTAGATTTCTTTCCTTTAAGGAACTGCATTCTTACCTTTGCTTCCTCTCCTTTACACAGGAAGCTATATCTATATAAAGCACAGCACAATGGCAGACATTTGTCTACTTCCTTGATCTGATTTGAAAGGCATATTGTACTTAGTGGGGTCAAAAGTGGAGGAAGATGATGGATCTTCCAGAAAGATGGGGAATCAATGGATCTATTCTATGTAAAGAAAGCTCCCAAATGGGATGCCAGATCTGAAAGTAGAGAGAAAAATCCTTCTTCATAAGCAGATTCTGTCAGTAGACTGTCATTTACTCAGTAATGTTTTACAAAACTCCCAGACAGTGTTCACCATTAGAACAAGGAAAAGTTAAGAGCAAGTTCCTATTTCTTCAGTAACTACAATAGAAGGCAAATTGAGAAAAAATAATGCAAAAATATGAAATGAATTTTAAAGAGGACATTTTCAGACTGATTTTATAAATGAGTACAAAACTATATGTGTGTACACATACAGGCAAGCAGATTGATAAGGCAGATAGACACAGACAAACAGATTGGCTGACCAATCAATCTACTGCCTGTAATTTGAACATAGGGCTCTGTACTTGCGACAGAGACACTGTAGATTTGAGCTACACTAGAAGCCTTGTTTTGTTTTTATTACTTTTTGGATAAGGTATTAACTTATTTTTCTGGACTAGGGCAACAATTTTCCTACCTATACTTCCCATGTAGCTGAGATTACTGGTATATACCACCACATCAAGTTTATTTACGGATATGGGGTAACATTAAATATTTGTCCAAGTAACCTCAAACTATGATCCTTTTGATCTCTGCCAAGTGAGTCATTTTATAGTCAGAACCCCTGGCAGAAGCATGTATAATCTTGCTTTGAAACAAGATAAATTTCTATATAATGATCCTGGAACTAAAGAAATCCAATAATTCAAGAAATTATTGCTTAACAAGATCTTAGCTATTGCTATGCAGAAGCATGTATAATCTTGCTTTGAAACAAGTTAAATTTCTATGTAATGATCCTGGAACTAAGGAAATCCAATAATTCAAGAAGTTATTGCTTAACAAGATCTTAGCTATTGCTATATCCAAATATAAAAGTGTGCTAGTGGTTTTAAAGCAAGACCAGGGGTAGGCAAGTGTGTGGAGCCTATTATTTTTTTACATTTTTTTTTCTTTTTGCCAGTCCTGGGGCTTAAACTCAGGGCCTGAGCACTGTCCTTGGGCTTTCTCAAGGTTAGAGCCCTACCACTTGAGCCATAGCACCATTTCCAGCTTTTTTTCTATGTATGTGGTACTGAGGAATCAAACCCTGGTCTTCGTGCATGCTAGGCAAGCACGCTACCACTAGGCCAAACTCCTGGCCCTCATTTTCATATTTTCAAAAGATATTCAGTGTTGTGACCAGCTGCATCCAGAGGATTTTCTATAGTTCTAACATCTAACTTTAAAAAAGTAAACACAACCCTAATGCCATCCTTTCCATGTTTTACCAAGAAATCACAAAGCTCAAAGATTCAGTCTAAAAGCACGAAGTAGTGAAATATGTATACCAAACAGCCCTTGGAGTAAAACTTTATTATTTTTTAAATAAAACTATAAATTAAGTTTTGATTGAAGCCACAGTTATTTGAAAGTCTTTCTTCAAAGGAAAGCTTCAAGCTAACAGATGTTTTCTGCTAATAAACAGAAAATGAAACATACACAACACACTTGTCTAAGCTAATAATAATGTTAGACATATTCCCAGCATCCAACATAAAGACTATTTTATTTGCTATGAACATATTTGCTTTTTGATTATGAGCATCAAAGAAGCTTAGCTAGTAGAAAAACTACTACAAATCTCTCATGAACACATTTAAGCATAAGCATACCCTTGAAGATAGTTTCAAACAGGAACAAGAATGAATGCTTCAATGAATGCTGAAAAATAATCATAGATATTTCCTCAATAAGAAGACTCAGGAAGAGAGAGCATTGTTATCCCATCTAAAACTTCATTAGACTGCAACTTCTGTCTGTCCTACTATATAATTTGAATGGTAAAATGGGGGCAAAGGTACTAAAGATGTCCCCACTTTAGAAGAGTTCTCTTTTCTGGCTAGAAAAGGAGATTATAATTTGAGGAGAAACAGACAGAATTGGAGGTACAAGTAACATCCTCAAAACTAAATGAGTAATATATAAATACTAAAGACTGAGATCTCCATTTCCTTTCAGTAACAAGTTCTTGTGACTCCTATATTTTTCCTATAGAGAACAAAAGGATTCTTCTTTGGGAAATCTGACTCACTTGAACAGATTGATATCCTATATCTGTTAGGTGTCTACCAGTTCTTGGAGTTACTAGTCAGTTTTCAAGTGACTAATACACTTTAACATGAACAATCAGTCATGGATATAATCTGATACCTAAGAAAATGGTTTTATATAAAAGTCACAGTAATAAACAGAATAAAACCAAACTGAAGGAAGCAAATCAAGAAGACACAAAAGTATGTATTTTTAAATTGTCAATGTGCTTAAAAATAGGGAAGGAGGGAAAACAAGGTGATTGGAAGGGGATGGGGGAGGGGAATGGGGACAAAAACATGAGAAGGGGTATCAATGTGTGAGAAGTAATGCACCTACTATCTGGCAAATATAAATGTAACCCCTCTATATATTACAATAAAAAATAATTTAAAAAATAGGATGGTGGGCTGGGAGTTTGACCTAGTGGCTGGAGTGGTAGCTTAGCACTCATAAAGACCCAGGTTCTGATTCCTCAGTACCACATATATAGAAAAAAGCTAGAAATGGTGCTGTGGTTCAAGTGATAGGGTTCTACCTTTGAGAAAGGGCAAGGACAGTGCTCAGGCCCAAAGTTCAAGGCCCAGGACTGGCAAAAAAAAATAGGATGTTTATCTCTCTAGTTATCTATCTTTCTATCAATCAATTTATCTTTGCAGTACTTGGAAATGAACTTAAGAGATTTCAAAGTGATCAAACTGGTTGAGCCACATCCTCAGTAGTATTTCTATTCTTGAACAGAATTTAACCAAGAAATATTAAGATGTCATAAAAGAGAGACAGAGTAGGGGACTGGAGCATGGCCTAGTGATAAGAGTGCTCACCTAGCATGCATGAAGCTGGGTTTGATTCCTAGGTACCACATACACAGAAAGCTGATAGTGGTGCTGTGGTTCAAGTGGTAGAACATTGATTGGCCTTGAGAAAACCCAAGGACAGGGCCCAGGCCCTGAGTTCAAGTCCCAGGGCTGGAGATAGAGAGATAGAGATAGAGATAGAGACAGAGGGGAGGAGGGGGAGGGACAGAAATCAAAGAACACTCATACAAAATGATGCTTATTGAAATGAACTCCAAGAAATGAAAATAAGAGGTTTTTAAATTTTAAACTTTAGGGGGCTTTAAAAAATTGTATCTTTTGACTTGTATTTAAGTTTATCTGATCTGGGAAGGGTAAGGGAAAGCCCAGAAATGGTACGACAAAGAATGAACTAATACTCACCAGTCACCATGTTGAAAATGAACTATATAACTGGGAGGGAAGGAGCGGGAGGGAAAAAACTGGGAGAAAACAAGGGAAGAAGTGACACTGCTCACAAAGAAAAAGAAATGTACTCTTTATCTGGCTTATATAACTATAACTCCTTTATATATTTAAAATAAAAATTAAAAGCAAATAAATTAGTAAGGCACAATGCCTATATGCCTCTGATCATATAAAATGGTTTACTGAAATAAACTCCTGGAAGTGGAAAAAAGAAATAAAAGAATAATTCAAGGAAAATTAAGGTGAGATACAGTAGCTTACATGTGTAATCCCAAGCCACTTGAAAGACAGGGAGAGATCAAGAGAATGGTGGTTTGAAACCATCCCGGGTAGGAAGTTAGCAAGATGCTACCTCAACAGACAATCTGGGCATAGTGGTACAATCCTAGCTAGCAGGAGGCATAGGTAGGAGAATTGTGATTGGCTTGTCTCATTCAGTATGATATACTCCAATCACATCCATTTTCCTGCATATTACATAAGAATTTTAAGGAAATTATGTTATGTGAAATATATAAATATAAGAAAATAGAAGTGTATACTGTTCATCACTTGAGATAAATAGAATAATAAGAACAATGAAAACAGAAGGTAAATTATGGGTGCTGAGAGATAGGAGTTGTTCAAAAGGTCTAGAGAGGAAGTCAACCAAAATGCAAAGTTCTAGAGATTCGTTGTCCAATAATGTGGATAAGTGAACACTGTAATTATAAATCTTTAAGAGATTTTTTTTAAAGGAATATAAAGAGCTGGGACTTTTAGCTTACACTTGTAAATCCTAGCTAGTCAGGAGGACGATACCTAAAAATAGGAGTTTGAAACCAGCATGGGCAGGAAAGTTTATGACATTCTTATCTCCAATTAACCACCAAAAATCTGGAAGTGGAGCTGTGGCTTAAGTGGCAGAGCACTAGCATTGACCAAAAAAACCTCAGAGGCAGCACCCAGGCCCAGGTATTGAGTTAACTATCCAGGACTGGGACACAGACATACACACACACAAAAAAAATGTATAAACAGTAGTTCAAGAAAATTGGAGTACAGATTAAAGGAACCAAAAAGACAGGGCAAATTATTTACCTTGCCTTAGCAAATCTAAACACTCTTCAAATACAGTAACAGATCTTTATACTGAATTCCATAATCCAAGTATATATATATGGTTATTTAGAAAATTATACTATATGGTAGAGGAAGTTTCTAAAATCTGAAAGAGTCTACTTCAATTATTAATTATATATGCTTCCAAAACAGCATCATATAATCTCAATCATTTCAGGTACCAAATCTGTAGAAACATTTTCAACATTGTGTGGTACAAATAACATGGTATTAATTTTTTAAATAATATCTACTTTATGATACTGCATAAATTTATGGTCACATTATCATTCACTTATACACAAAAAAAATTAACCATAAAGTGATCATAATATTAGCTGAAAGCTGAAAATATTTTTTAAAAACTGATTCTGTAGAGCATTATTTTCCACTTATTCCAAATAGCACAAGAAGTCTGCAGATGAAATGAAACCATGGAAACCAACTAAACCTATCATGAGCCACCAGATCAAAAGAACACAATGTACATTTACACGCCAACGCCTACTTGCAGCATAATCTTTCTTCAGTTCCTTTTCATCTTCTTTACACAAGAAAAAAATCCTGAATCAATTTTCAACATTCTTAAAATGGGAACAATCCATTACTAATACCTGCTAAGATTCTCTGCCTTTACCAAAGAACTCTGGCTCACTTTAAAAGTCAAATTCATGTTCTGAGCTTCAATCAGGAATTACCAGTACTTTTCACATTAGAAACCACTTTGGTTTTTCATTTTCTTTATGCAATTTCCTGCTTAATAGAATCTTACCAACATTCAAATTCAAACTCACAATAAATTAAGTCACCACTACAATTACAGAATTCAGGAGTCCTACTTTAACATCTTTTCTGGTCCATCAACAATCAAACTTCATCCCAGGCACTGACATTAAATTACAGAATCTGAGTCCACATGTTCTTAAGCTACCAGCTAAAACTAAGTAAGAAAGTGACTGCATTTGTGGGATAACAGCTATTTGTTATATGATTACAAGCCAGGCAGACAATATCACAAACCACTGCAAAGACTTGAGATCCTGTTAGCTGATTCTGTTAATCTCCTCTTACTAATTATCATTTGCAAAAGAATGTAATCTGCACAAATGCCATAGAAACAGATGCATGCTTTTTTTTTTTTTTTGCCAGTCCTGGGCCTTGAACTCAGGGCCTGAGCAGTCCTTAGGCTTTCTCAAGACCAGAGCTCTACCACTTGAGCCACAGCACCATTTCCAGCTTTTTCTATGTGGTATTTGAGGGATCTAACCAGGGCTTTCGTGCATGCTAGGCAAGCACTCTATCACTAGGCCAAACTCCCCATCCTATGCTAGATTTTTAAGGGAAATAAATGAATATATCATATTTTGCAGTGGTATATGGGATACTAAGAAATCTTCAAAAGAGAATCTAATATACTTCCTACTGCATTTCAAAATGGATGCAAAAGTCAGGTACTGGTACCCTTTTGCAAAAAAAAAAAAAATCGGGCTGGGAGTTTGGCCTAGTGGTTAAAGTGCTTGCCTAGCATGCATGAAGACCCGGGTTCGATTCCTCGGTACCACATACATAGAAAAAAGCCGGAAGTGGTGCTGAGGCTCAAGTGGTAGAGCTCTAGCCTTGAGAAAGTCCAAGGACAGTGCTCAGGCCCTGAGCTTAAGCCCAGGACTGGCAGAAAAAAAAAAAAAATCAGTTAGAGGTGTCTGGGAGTTTGTCCTAATGGTAAGAGTGCTTGCCTAGCATGCACAAAGACCTAGCTAGGTTCAAGTCCTTGCTACCACATAGAAAAAGCCAGAAGTGGTGCTGTGGCTCGAGTGGTGGAGCCAAAGAACAGTGACTAGGCCCTGAGTTCAAGTTCCAAGACTGACAAAAACAACAACAACAAAAAAACCAGCTAGAGGATGACCTAAATAGTGCTTCTCATTAATTGCTGCAAAAAGTACTTGAACATAATTCTGTTTAATGTTTGACAATTCGTCTAAAAATATACACCTTGAAAATATAAAAACAAAAATATGTTGAAATCAGTCTAGTACAAATGATGAAAAGGATGTGGAAAAGCTAAACCCCACTTTCATTACTGTAGGACTATATCATGGTAGCCACTTAGAAAATCACCAGGGGAAGCACATTAGAAAAGAAAATGGTTAAAAAAAAAATGATGAAACCACCTCTTTAAGTCCTTCCCCCAAGCAGTCCTTTAAGTTAAATGATCAAAAAAAGGTCTGAGAAGAAGAAAAAAAAAGGAGAAAGCGTATTTTAGCCAACAACAAAACAGGAAAAGCCTGATATATTTTCTTCCTTCTTTTCCACCTTCTAAACCCAGTATTATATTAATTTGTTAACCAAAAATGAGAAGTCACTCAGAAGCTTTTTATAATCAGTCTTCAGACTTAAGATTTCGCTTCCTGTGAAAAAAGTACATGGGGAGCCACTCATTAAAAGGTTGCTTAGTGGGCTGGGAGTTTGGCCTAGTGGTAGAGTGCTTGCCTAGCATGCACAAAGACCCAGGTTCGATTCCTTGGTACCACATACATAGAAAAAAATCCAGAAGTGGTGCTGAGGCTCAAGTGGTAGAGCTCTAGCCTTGAGAAAGAAAATCCAAGGACAGTGCTCAGACCCTGAGCTCAAACTCAGGACTGGTAAAAATAAATAAATAAAATAAAATAAAATAAAAGGTTGCTTAGTGATCATAGAGACCAAGCAAGAAACCAAATCAAGCACATTTCACTGAGATTCCATGAAGACGTTCTCAGGGTCACACAAGCTTAATACTAATAATCCCTACAGGCTCTGAGAAGCACTTAATCCAACAGGCTATGTTTAAAGGCAATCACATTCATCTCTAGGCTAGAGACAGCAGCAGTGCCAGTGCTGCAGCAACTCCTCCCCTTACAGGCCCTGCAAGGATTCTCAGACCCTGTTCATGCTGACCAACCCTTCTTCTGATCAGTTAAACATGTTGAAACATTCCACTTATAGTCACAACTTCAGACATAAAACTAGAAAATACTGGTTTTTATTTTGAATGTTCACATTTTGTCTAGAAAGAAAAATAACACTATTGATATTTTATTGTAAAATTATATATAAAATCAGGCAATTTAAAAGGTACCAAGAAGCCAGGTGCATCCTGTAATCCTATTTAGGAGGCTGAGATCTGAGACTTGCAGGTTAAAGCCAGGCTGAACATGAAAGTCTGAGAGACTCTTATCTCCACTAACCTACCAAAAAAGCTGTAAGTGGAGCTGGTTCAAATTAGTAGAGAGCTAGCCTTAAGCCAAAGAAGCTCAAGAATAGCAACCAGGTCGAGTTCAAGTCCTAGAACCTACACACACAGAAAAGTACAGAGAAGTAAAAATTGCTTTAACATTCATAATATTGAACATTTTAATTACTGTTTGCAGATAACTACTTACCATATGAAATTGTAGATACATAATTTTATATAAGCAATATGATTCTTTTCTGTGAGATGCTTGGTTTTCAGATTAACTCTATATCTGCTTTAAAAAATTGTCAAATAAGAAATATAATGTTGGGCCAGGAGTGTGGCCTAGTGGTAAAGTGCTTGCCTAGCATGCACAAAATTCTGGGTTCAATTCCTCGGTATCACATACACAGAATATGCTGGAAGTGGTGTTGTGAATACCATGATAGAGTACTAGCAAACCCCCGAACAGGCAAAAAAAAAAAAAAGCAATAAAACAGTATAATTTTTAGAAAAAGAAATATAATCTGTCCAAGTATACTTTTTCCAGTTTTCAAATTCACTGTTCTCCCATTATATAAAAACTTCTGATCATATCCTGATGCATGAAATTATCAGGGAAGTATAGCACTGTGCATTGCAGGCATTCTCTATCCAGGGAATGTCCAAAGCCAGCATCCAGGGTTATCAAGATTCTTATACACATGTTGTCCTGTTCTCCCAAATTAGAGAAGCTAAACTGAGCTAACAGAAGTATACCTGGAGTCACCAAGGAAAACAGCCATTGACTGAAGCTGATGATCATCACATCACTGGCATATTAATTATCCATGCTACTAAAATAGCTACAGGTCAATTAACTCAGGAGGCTGAGAGCTAGAAGATCACAGTACAAAGCCAGCCTGAGCAGAAAAGTCCTTAAGACCCCATCTTCAATACAGCCAGCAAAAATCTAGGCTGGGATCATGGCCAGGTGATAACGTGCTAGCTGAGCAAGTAAGCTTGAGCTAGCTCAAGGCACTGAGTTCAAACTCTAGTAGTGGGGGAAATTTTGTTTTTGCATTCTTCATAATGTGAGATATTTCCATAGTAACTTAGGTTTAAGCTCATAGAGTTTAGTTCTTTCATGTATTAGGTAATACAATGGCCTCTTGAGAAATACTATTATTTTCCAAATCAGAAAATAAAATTTAAAAAGCTAAGCAGAGATAATAGGTAGGCAATTAGAATCCATGTTTGCCAAAGTCTGAAGTTGCTACTATGGCTTTATTCACAAAGTTCTTTTTTATTTTTTTGCCAGTCATGGGGCTTGAACTCAGGGCCTGAGCACTACCTTGGACTTTTCTCAAGGCTAGTGCTCTACCACTTGAGCCACAGCACCACTTCCAGCTTTCTTCTATGTATGTGGTACCAAGCAATCAAACCTGGGTTTTTGTGCATGCTAGGCAAGCACTCTACCACTAGGCCAAACTCCTGGCTCCTATTTCCAAAGTTCTAACAAAGACAACAGGTAACTGCAACTATTTTGTGAATCATTCTCCTGGCTCTTCCTCTTCTCTTTCAATTTACATATTACATTGAAAAGATTCCCGTTTAAATATTTAGTATTTTAAATGTTTCTTCTATTTTTTTTCTGCCTTTGTAAAATAACCAAGATTTTATTTTTCTTGATAAAAATATATTAACTCAGCAGCATAAGCCCATGTGAAAAGGATTATTTTATGTCAAAGGAAACCAATACTGAGAGAGCCTAATGATATGTCTAAGTAATGTATAACTATAGCTGTATACCATATTAAATGTGCAATTTTTTGAATATTCTCAAGAAAATTCTCAATGTAAGGTGCCCTATATTAAATGGATGGCAGGAGAAATAGCAAGAGCTTAATATTCAGCTCGATTTCACATATTTACATGCATTATTTCTTTAAAGTAAATAGCCATAAGATTAAAATGTTACTAACAGGGATGAAAGTTTGGCCTAGTGGTAGAGTGCTTGCCTAGCATGCACGAAGACCTGGGTTCGATTCCTCGGCACCACATACGTAGAAAAAAAAAAGCCACCACTGGTGCTGTGGCTCAAGTGGTAGAGCTCTAGCCTTGAGAAAAAACCCAAGGACAGTGGTCAGGCCCTGATTGGCAAAAAGAAAGTTACTAACAAATCAGCGGAGATAATAAAAGCCTTCTTTGGCGCATGGTATCCTCAATATGTGGATATTAGATCCAAACAGTACAAGAGAACAATATTAAGTACAATATTGAGTACAAGTACTCTCAATATTAGGGTACCCAATGTTATGGACATGGTCTTGGAGATATAAGCATAACTACATAGACATAAAAATCTATGATGGGCTATATACTTTATAGACATAATGTTTTATTACATAGATTAATGCTTAATTTCAATTATGTTCTAAAACATAAGTGCCAGTGATTGTATACAGAGATTCCCTTCTTGAATACTTGTTTGTTAAACATGACATTTGAAATATGATGTGAAAATCAATGTTAATAAATTCTTTAATAAAAAAATAAAAGCCTTCTTTGCATTTATAGCATATGGGTATACCAACAGATGAGGGCTGAGACGTAGCCCAGTGGTAGGGTGCTTGCCTAGTTTGTGTGAAGTGCTAGGTTTGATCGTCAGCACTCAAAAAAATAATATAGAACTAATGAACTAGAAGAAGACAGTAGATGGAAGGTCGATATGAAATGTCCCAACTGGAGGGAGGGGGTTGGAGGGCTGGGCTGGCAGAAGCATAAGTGTGACAATGCACACCAATAAATCCCAGATACTTAGGAGGCAGAGATTGGGAGAACCCCAGTTTTAAAGCCACAGAACTATTACTTCACCTCAATATTAATTTATCTTAGATAATCAGAAGACTAGACTATTTGGAAATGCAGTGGAATAGAATTCTAGTGGAAAATGTTAGGAGTAAAAAGATAATCAGGGATGGGAGTTTGGCCTAATGGTAGAGTGCTTGCCTAGCATGCACAAAAAGACCGGGCTTCAATTCTTTGGTACCACATACATAGAAAAAAATGCCAGAAGTGGTGCTGTGGCTCACGTGGTAGAGCTCTAGCCTTGAGAAAACCCAAGGACAAAGTTCAGTGGCCCCAGGACTGGCAAAAACAAAAAGATAAATCAGCTTCAAGAGAGTCTGTGATTAGCCCCCTATAAGTCTTCTATTTCAAACAGTTGGAAAAAAAAAAGGTATTTAGATTGCCAAAGTAAGTACATCACCCTGTATACCCTGAGTTAAACCTGTAAAGTATTAGTAAACTAAGTCTCAGTGTGAGACTTTGGACAGTCATGTTATTCAACCCCAGGACCTTAGTTTCATAAGTAAAGTAACAACAGTAGTGGTACATAGAGTTACCATGCATAGTAAATGAGGTTAGAGGCTTGGTATGGGGATAAGTCCAATGGACAGATATACTATTGTGACTAGTGTATTACTGGGTTGTTAGTACAGTATTCATGGAAATGCTTCTGAGCACTATACTATAAGCTCAGAACAGACAAAATACTAGGCAGACTTGAGAGGTATCAGGAAAGATCTCAAGAAAAGCTAATTTAACCAAAATGCAACCTAAGACAAACTCATTAGCTTTATGAGTTATAAGGAACTGTTCTTTTAGTCACTGTTCTTTATTCAATAAATATATAGAAGCTGACACAGAAAGACTGATAGGAGAGAAAGGAAATGGAATGCAAGAAGGCAGCTACAACAAAAATGCTTTAGAAGTGGTTTAATTCTTAATTACTGAGTACTACCATTTTGGGGGAATTTTTTGAAGGTCTCAAAGCTATTAAAATGGTAATTGGGCCCCAAGAAAACAAGAATCAATTCAATTACATGCTGGATGCTTTTAAATTTTAAAGCTCTCAATTAAGAAAGTTTAAATAAAGTGTAGTTGTAAGTACAGGCTCATGACCAACCTTAAAGCCAAAGTGTAGGTTCCAGGCTGCCGTTGACTCTCCCGGATGAGATAGCTCCCCTCAGCCACACTTAAGAGCTGGTCAGATGCTTCTCTAGAAATCATGCCATGAAATCTATGAAAGAAAAATCAATTCAGAACTGTATGCTTTCCACAATTCTGCCCTTAAACAACCCCCACTATCTTCTGTTATTTGCTAGAAAAGCATGCCACATAATCAAAGAAAAGCACTTGGGCTTAACTATGCTTGCATTTTTCTGGGCCTGGCCCCAGGCAGCTTCTCTATGGGATAAGAACAGCAGCAGACAAGCTACAGAATCCAGTTACCAACCATGAAATCAACATTTACATCCATCTGAAGGATCCCATGGGAGAACAATCCTTGCTTCCCTTTCTTATAGCCTCTTGAACATGGTTTGCTGAAATCTACAAAAAGAATCCCATTTCTTTACTTCCTACCAGCAGCTTCAAATCTTTGGCTCAGTCTATGCTAGCAATATTCCAGGACCCTAGGTCGTCTTTAATGGCACAATGGCCCAATAATGTACATAATCTGCAATTAATAAATACTGAAGCCATAAGCAAACAACTGTAATACTAGCTTTTATTCCCTATCAAACCTTATCTTTGAGTAACAAAGAAAACAGAAGAATAAACATAAATAACACATTTTATACAATAGTAGATTTATCTATAAAAATTCCATGGTGAAAAATACTAAAAATATAAATAAAGATATATATATATATATCTTTTTGCAAGTCCTGGGGCTTGAACTTAGGGCCTGAGCACTGTCCTTGGGCTTTCTCAAGACTAGTGCTCTACAATTTGAACCACAGCACCACTTCCAGCTTTTTCAATGTCTGTGGTACCAGGGCTTCATGCATGCTAGACTAGTTCTCTACCATTAGGCCATGCTCCCAGCCCATCATCTTGTATTTGTATGGTGATTTATAACCCAGAAAAAATACACATATATCACATCCTCAAAGATAATGATGGAATACAGGACATACTATCCCAAAATAAGCTGCTTCAGTGTATTATTTTGAGCTGAAAGCATCTGAAAAACAGGCAATGCAAAAGTCTTTCTCTATTTCTCTTTTTGACCCTCCCCAAAAAGCCTCCAAAAGAATTTATTTGCCATCAATCCCTTCTCTAGAAGTTTCATGAACCGGGAAAGATGAACTCTCACAGGAGAGAAGACAAATTGTCATAAACTAGCACTCTCCATTTATTCTCTTAAGGGACTATTTATGTTTCCTAAAATCATTTGCTATCCTCTAAATACAATTTCCACCATTCTCACATCGACTCAGTACATGAACTCTCAAATCTCACTGAGTATACAATTCAATTTCTTTTTCCTGTGATATGTACTTTGTTTCTTGTCTATCTGTCAGTTAGTTTATTTTTGACCCAACTATCAAACCCAGAAATGGAGGGGAAAGTCTTTCTTCCCCTAAAATAGCCACACTAAATTCACTGCTCAAAAAGAAGCTTGGCAGCTTCCTAAGAAATAGTCACTGAGTTTTGCAATGATCAACTGTAAAGGCCCTGAAATGACCCATTAGTAATTTTAGAACTGCACTAGGACTAAGCAGCAACTTGAAAATCCTCATCATGGGCATAGTGAAGGTTCTTGGAACAGTCTTAAAACAGTTATGTTCAAATCATGACAATTAGAACAGGTGGTGTCAGTCACAATGAACGACTAAATTTTTCATCTCCACAAATTTTTCAATTTTTCAAAACTAGATTTACAAGTGAACATGCTGAATATGCTACATGGTAACATCCCTGTAGTAATGTATATTAAAATCAGCATATATTTTAAGTTTACATGATATCAATTGATTAAGTTAGTAAAAAGGTAGTATGTTTCTTTAAAGACTTGAATTGGGCCAGGAGATAGCCTAGTGGTAGAGTGCTCGCCTAGCATGCCTATTCCTGGGTTCAATTCTTCGGTAGGTACCACATACACAAAAAAAAGCCGGAAGTGGTGTTGTGGTTCAAGTGGAAGAATGCTAATCTTGAGCAAAAACTGTCCAAGGATGATGCTCAGGCCCTGAGTTCAAGCCCCAGGACTGGCAAAAACAAAACAACAACAAAAATAAGACGAACTGTTGTAAAATAGAATCAAAGAAATATTTTTAGAATAAAAATTTATTCAGGCCAATTGACCTACCCCCCCCACACCTTATGTATTATCTCTTATGTTACTTTTAATAGTAGCACTTCAATATCTCTAATCTAAAAATTCCAAATCTATTGCTTCTGGTTGCCAGCATTTTTTGTGAGAACCTAAATGACCAAGCTGAAGTCTAACTATCTAAATTGATATGATTACAAAGAACCCCAAAGACTGAAAATGACCTGGGAATCACTCTCCTCTAACTAATAGGTACTTGCCCTTCAAAACAGTCTTGAAAATAAACACAGAGTTTAAAAGAGCTTTAAAAATATTTTCTGTACACATTGTTTACTTGATATGATCTCAAGTCATAAAAAAACAAATGGGATTATGGGTGGTTTTTATTCTTTTCCCCAACAATAATCAGCAATAAAAAGTACTGCAGACATTACTGCAGCAGCATTCGGAACTATTTCTGGCATAGTCAGACTGCTGTCCAACTGCAGAATTGTAAACAAAGCCAGCTTAAAAAAAAAAACAAAAAACATTGAAGCCTGGCACTGGTAGTTCATGCCTGCAATCCTAGCCACTCAGAAAGCTGAGATCTGAGGATCATGGTTCAAAGTCAGTTGTGAGACTGTTGCCTCACTCAAAAACCAGCAGTGGTGCTGTGGTTTAAAGTGGTAAAGTGCTAGAGTGCTAGCCTTGAACCATGTTATTTCTCTTCTCTTTTTTTGCCCTCTCATATTGTTACTATATCTGACTTTCTTACCTGGTATATTGTACATACATTTATTTGTTTATTTGAAATAGGAAAAGGAAGGGAAGAAAACAGGATTGAGAGAGGGTGGAGGGAGAGAAATGGAGACAAAAACATGAGAAGGGGTATCAATGTGTGAAAAGTAATGCACCTACTACCTGGTGAATGTAACTGTAACCCCTCTATACATTACTCCAACAATAAAAAATAAAATAAAATAAAGCAAAATAACAATTGTTAAAAAAGAAAAAGCTAATAATCTAATATATATCCTATAAAATTTAGAAGAATGGGCTGGGAATGTGGCTTAGTAGTAGAGTGTTTGCCTAGCATGCACGAAGCCCTGGGTTCAATTCCTCAGTACCACATACACCGAAAAGGTCAGAAAAGACAGTGTAGCTCGTTGGTAGAATGCTAGCCTTGGAAAAAAAAAAAACTCAAGGGCAATACCCAGGCCTTGAGTTCAAGCTCCAGGACTGGCGGAAAAAAATTAAAAGAATGAAAGAAGAGGTGGGTCAGGGAGGGTAGAATGAGAATGTTGATCAAGATGCACTATATTCATAAACTGCTTTGTTAAGTGGCAACTCTTTTGTACAACTACTTAAAAATAATAAGTAAAACTTTTAAAAATTATTACAATATTCATTATCAATCTTAAATGGAAAAATACTATTTTAATCATAAAAATCTCAATTTTGGAAAAACAAGAAAAACCTTAGGAATATAATGCTTGATTGTAATCTCAGTGTTCATCTGGGTAAGGAAAGAACATTTAGAGTTCAGTGTCAGCCTGGGTTACATATTAAGAACTTGTCTTAAAAAAGTTGAGACAAAGATCCTCAAGTTTTTAGCAATTGTCTTTTGGTAACATGAATCACATTTTTTTCCTGATAATAAAAGAGACAACATACTACTTGCAGAAAATTTGAACCAAAACCTAAAAATACCCACATACCACTGAATATATATTTGGTATACACCATGTATTTATGTAAATTAAACACTTACACAAATTTTTCATATACATATAAGACTATTTGACTTGAATCTTTTACTGTATTTACATTTTTCTCCTGCTCTTTTCTTCTTTACATTGTCTTTGTTTTCTCTACTTTGCACCAATTAGAATAATTACACTTGTAATCATAGAAAAGAAAATGTGACTCTAGCAAACTGTACTGTTTGCATTATCTTCTTTTATTTTATTTTTTTTACTAAAAGCATACATTTACCTGTCTCTATTACATACACCAATATGCAAAATATTTTGAGATAATCCATACTTACTCTCTTCCATAATACTTTGGTCTGTTTTCTACCTATTTGGGAAAGAGAGAAAAGTATACTTGTGAAAATGCAATGGTAGAAAACATAACATTATGGACATGTAATAAACTAAACATGCAATAAGAAAAAGAATTTGAACATATTAGAGATCAGAGGATCTCTGATGTTCTCCCTCCCCCCCCCCACTCTCTCTCTTTGCAAAGACCTGGACTTGAACTCAAGGTCTGAGCACTGTCCCTGAGCTTCTTTTGCCCAAGGTTACCATTCTGGCTTTTTCTGTGTATGTGGTACTGAGGAATCAAACTCATGGCCTCATGCACACTAGGCAAGCATTTTATCACTAGGCCACATTTCCAGCCCTACAGTCTGGTTCTTTTGGTAGAATTGAATATACTATTTTAACTGGTCATACAGTCACTTTAGTTCTAACTTATATAATGCTACATGTATGTAAGCTACACAGCATTATTGGGTTTAAACTATCTTTCATTTCTATAATGTAATGAACTAGAAAAGTTACTTACATCACTTTATCCAAAGTATAAAATAAAGCATTCAAAAATTTAATAGCACGAGTATATCACACAGATTAGAGCTTTCTTTCCCATCTTCCCACATTCCCTCCCTTCCTGCTACTCTATCTTCTCCATTCTGCTAACTTCTCAGTACCTTCTTCCTATCAGATCTTCCCTTACCACAGCTTATCCAACCCAAGCATTCCATGGTGTGGTGCTGGCTACAACTAAAGAAAACTCCCTCCCTCAGCATTATTGGGTAGGCAACACAGAAGGCATTTGCTCCAGAAGTTTAAGAAAAACTGAACATTTTCCATCTGCAGGGGAAACATTACTGAATAGGACTGTAACTGTCCTGTCATAGAACACATCTAATGGTGAAACAAACAGTAAAAAAGTTTACAAAAGAAGCATAAGGAAAATGCACAGTACATCCCCAGTGAATGCTGTAATGAAATAAGAGTGGATAAAAGAGACAGGCTGGTGAAGCATTTAAGTCAGATGGTCAGAAAAAGCAATACTTCAACTGGGTTCTGAAGAGTAAGATTGTTCTGATAACAAAGTCACAGGATCAGCAAAGATTTTCCCCTGGGTGAGTCCAGAGCTTTCATTTATTTAGGTGTCTTTATTCTCTAGGTATTTCAGTTACATTTGAAGAACAGAGGGCTGAGAGTTTGGCCTAGTGGTAGAGTGCTTGCCTAACATACACGAAGACCCGGGTTCGATTCCTTGGTACCAAATACATAGAAAAAAGCCAGAAGTGGTGCTGAGGCTCAAGTGGTAGAGCTATAGCCTTGAGAAAGTCCAAATACAGAGCTCAGGCCCTGAGCTCAAGCACAGGACTAGCAAAAAAAAGAAAAGAAAAAGAA
This sequence comes from Megascapheus bottae, assembly GCF_031878675.1. Classification (NCBI taxonomy): domain Eukaryota; kingdom Metazoa; phylum Chordata; class Mammalia; order Rodentia; family Geomyidae; genus Megascapheus; species Megascapheus bottae. The sequence goes on along the minus strand of NC_143520.1, from coordinate 8,838,396 downwards.
AAGCAGAAATGATTAAATTTAATCCTCACAACAAGAGAAATTTTATTTCAGCTACACAAGACTATTACTCATTTTATTTACTTATTTTCATGGCAAAGTTCCTCTTATTTTCTATTCATGTATTTCTAATTACCATGAATTATATATATAAAATTTATGTATTATAAGGAAGTTATGAAATACTATATGTTTGTGTATTATAAGGAAGTTATGAAATACTATATGTTTATGTATTATAAGGAAGTTATGAAATACTATATGTTTACAATAGAATAGCTAGTCAAGCTAATTAACAGATAACCTCCATACCTTGGTTCAGAGACTAAAACAAAATCTATTCTGGGCAAGGCATGGTGGTCTATGCTTAAAATCTTAGCTACTAGAAGGTACAGGTAGAAGGACAATGGTTTGAGGCAGGCAAAAGTTTGTGAGAGCCGGACACTGGAGGCTCATGCCTGTAATCCTAGCTATTCAGGAGGCTGAGATCTGCGAATTATGGTTCAAAGCCAGCCTGGACACAAAAGTCCATGAGACTCTTTATCTCTAATTAACAACCAGAAAACTGTAAGTGATGCTGTGGCTCAAGTGATAGAGCACTAGCCTTGAGCTGAAGAGCTCTGGGACAGTGCCCAAGCCTTGAGTCCAAGTCCCAAGACCAAGCAAAAAAAAAAAATGTTAGGGAGAGCCTCTTAGGAGGTGGAAAAAGGATTGTAGTTCAAGGTTAGCCAAAGCAACATAAGCAAAACCTTACCTGAAATCAAACTAAAAGCACAAGAAATAGAGACATGTTCAAGTGGTAGAATATTTATGAGGCCTAGGCCAGGAGTTTGGCTAGTGGTAGAGAGCTTGCCTAGAATGCACAAAAACCTGGGTTTGATTCCTTGGTACCACATACATAGAAAAAGCCTGAAGGGGTGCTATGGCTTAAGTGGCAGAGCTCTAGCCTTGAGAAAGCCCAAGGACAGTGCTCAGGCCCTGCATTCAATCCCCAGGACAAAAAAAAAAAAAAAAAAAAAGTACAATAGAATAGTCATTGGGCTTGAATGTAATATCTAGTGAAACATCATAAGGTTATTTTTTTAATCCTATTTTTAGCCAGTAGTTGGTGGTTCATCCTGTAATCCCAGCTACTCAGGAGGCTGAGCTCTGAAGATTAGGGTTTAAAGCCATCCTGAGCAAGAAACATGGTAAGACTCTTCAATAAATTACCAAAAGAACTGAATGGAGCTGTGGTTCAAGTGGTACAGTTCTAACCTTGAGCAAAAGAAGTTCAGGGACAGTGTTTAGGCCCTATTCTTGGCACAAATCAACTATACAATATATCTTTATCAACTATAACACCATACTGTAAAATATCTCTAACTCAAACTTTGTATCTTTTAACTAACATCTCCCCAGGCACCATTCAGACTCCAGTATCTGATAACTATTATTTATCTTTGCTTCTCTGAGTTCAGCTTTTTTAAGATTCCACATCGAAGATTAAACATTACTTTTTCAAGACAGAGACTCTCTCTCTGTCTCTCTTTCTGACCCAATCCAAGTGTATTCACCACCTCTATTTGATCTTTTTGTTTTAGCTATTTTTCAGATAAGGTCTTATACTTTTCTCCTGGGCAAAAAGCCATGCCCAGGATGTCAGGGACACACCAAACCTGGCTTGTTTGTTGGGGTTACAGCATGTGTGTATGGGTGGCACACTAACATTTTGCCCAGGCTAACCTAGGCAAACTATCACCCTCTCAATCTGACTTCTGGTAACTGGGATTTCTCACAAGGGCTACTGCACCTGGCCCTGGGCTTTTCTTTTTTATTTAATTTTGTTTGTGGATATATACAGAAGTCAAAAGTTACTACATGCCTGGAGTTTGGCCTAGTGGTAGAGTGTTTGCCTAGCATGCATGGAGACCCAGGTTTGATTCCTCAGTACCACATACATAGAAAAAAGCCCAAAGTGGTTCTGTGGCTCAAGTGGCAGAGCACTAGGCCTTGAGAAAGCCCAATGACAGTGCTCAGGCCCTAAGTTCAAGCCCCAGGAGTGGCAAAAAAAAAGATCACTACATGTATGAAAACACATCACTAGATTAATCTCTCTCTCATCTCTATACTCACCCCCACACCCCTTAAGTATACCTTGCTCCTTTCCTATAATCACTATCCCACTGAATTTATCTCTGGTTAATCAATCCTGTGTTAGTCTTTTGCAAAACTGAAGTTGGTTTGTTTTTGCAATATTGGGGATGGAATTCAAGTGGCTCTACCACTTGAGGAACATCCAGTCCTTTTGCTTTTAGTTTATTTTTCAGTTAGGGTCCTGGGATAACTTTATCTAGACTGGCCTGGCACTGCAATCCTGCCTTCCAAGGAGATGAGACCACCAGACATAGCCAAACTGCATTGTTTCTTATTTTTTATTCTTTCTTACTAAACAGGACCATAAAGTCTATTCACTTACATTTTGTATTTGGAAATCATTCTATATTGGTTCACAGAAATATTTCCTATTTTTTGATATTATATTCTAGTCTGTGTGCCATACACAGATAGACTTCTCTTCCCAATATCATTATTAATAATCCTACAAAGAAAAACCTTAAGCATACACGATTTCCCATATCCGAATAGAAAATTCAACTATGTAGAACTATGTCAAAGAATAATTGCAGGTATAATTATGTTAAATATTACAAAGTTCTCAAAGTTTTAGCAGTTCATATTCCCATCAGCAACATGTGAGAATACCTATTTCTTCACTCAGCTTTTTAACTTTTCCCAGTCTGTAAGATAAAATGGTCTCTCTGTGTTTTAGTTTTCATTCTCACTATCAACTGAATATCTTTTCTTATATCATATGTAATAACTTTGTGAACTACCCATGTCCTTTGTTCCTTTTTTAAAATCATGATTCAAATATTTCTTTAACGGGGAAGTAATTCAAGAATCCTACAACAATACCTTCAGGTTTCATTTTAAAAACTAGATAGGCTTATGCCTGTAATCCTAGTTTACTCAGGAAGCTGAGTTCTGAGGATGGTCGTTTAAAGCCAGCCTGGGTAGAAAAGAACCTGAGACTCTTTTCTCCAATAAATGACTCAGAAAAAGCCAAAGACGTGTAGTTGTGCTGGGGCCCAAAGGGTAGAGTGCTAGCCTAGAGCATAAAGAGGCTCAAGGATAATGCCCAGGTCCTGAGTACTGGCAAAAAAAAAAAAAAAAGAAAGAGGCCGGGAATTTGGCCTAGTGGTTAAAGTGCTTGCCTAGCATACATGAAGACCCCGGTTCGATTCCTTGGTACCACATATATAGAAAAAGCTGGAAGTAGTGCTGAGGATCAAGTGGTAGAGTGCTAGCCTTGAGAAAGTCCAAGGACAGTGCTCAGGCCCTGAGCCCAGGACTGGCAAAAAAAAAAAAAAAGGAAACTGGAAAATGAGGGTGGGATGTCATTCAGTGGCAAAGTGCTTGCCCTTTGTACAACATCCTGGGTTGGATTCCCACTACGAAAATGATAATAACAATAATAATAATGATGACAAAAATAATTAAAATAAGTAAAAACAAAGTTGCGAATTAACTGTAATACTATTATCACTTCGAACTATATGGTTATAATCTATATAATGTTCTAAACAGTTCATTAAACAGCAATTATGGGGCCTGGAATTTGGCCTACTGGTAGAGCGCTGACCTAGCATGCATGAAGATCCAGGGTTCAATTCCTCCGTACCACATATGTAGAAAAAGCTGGAAGTGGTGCTGAGGCTCAAGTGGTAGAGGACACTGCTCAGGCCCTGAGTTCAAGTCCCAGGACTGGCAAGAAAAAAAAATTTTTTAAACAGCAATTATGCAAAGGAGAAGGACGTTAAGAAAACTATATGCGTGTTACAATTTCATTATGTCAACTAGAGTTAAGTGGTTAGTCCCACAAATATCCAAGCCTTTTAAGAAGGTGAAAGTTTGAGAAACAGATGATTAAGTATTTTTCTTGTGCGATTACATTTCACCCACCTCACAAGTACAAGTAATCCTTCGAGGATGAGGGGCTTCCTGTTGCAACTGATATACTGTGAGGAGAAATAAAAACATCAGTTTCTCTTATGTAAAATTTAGGAATATATTAGGAATAAAAAATCAGCTGCTTTTTATACTCAGCAGAAACCATTACACTTCTACTTATTATTAAATTAAAAATTATTATGAGCAAAACAAAGTAAAAGGAAATTAAATGTAACAAAGGTCCAGAAGCAAGGACAAACAAAAAATCATATTCCACACAAAGCCTTTTTACCTTACAACAAATCAGTTCTGGATATTTAGTTCTGTTCTCTGCATATGCTAATTTATTTCTCTTGACATGTATGTATTCAGGTATGCCTCTGATTTAAATAGCCATATAGTATATATAATGTGTATACATATTACATATGCATACTGTAAACAGTATCAGTATCAAACATAAACTAAAACTACAACTAAAATTTAAAGCTAAAAGTAAAAAGCTATTTTTCCACCTATTTATATCATCTCACCTAAGAATAAAATTTCAGAGGCAAAGGTACTATCACTTAGTGAAGTATGGCAAATGGAGAGAAAGTGAATTCAGATGCTGAGACACTTAGCCAAAATAGTGGATTATTCTTAGATTATCTGAAAATGGTGAGTGAAAATTATAGTGATAGTATGACCTCCTTTCCTAACCTTACTTCTAGCTTTTTAAATTTAATATGAAAAGTATGAATAAGATTGGTCAGAGAAAGTATTACTGTCTTTCTCTTAAAGTATCCTTTTCCTATGTCTAAATATACAATCACATATACATGAATTTAAATTAGCACCACAGTTAAATACTTACATACATAATATACTCATACTCAACATAGTATCAAACTAACAGGAATTTAACTACTAGATAAGGTACGACTCATTTCAGCTGGAATCATTATGTAAATTATATCTCTGAGCATACTCAGTCTTAGAAACATATAAAAACATACCTAATCAAACTATTAACTAGTTTATATATACATACACGTGTGTATACATATACATTACACATATTAAGAACATAAAATGATGCACATCATTGCTTTATTTCTACTTACTATATATGAAAGACTTAATACCTAGCACGTGATAAACACTCAATAAAGAGTAGTTATTATTTAGATGACTGACACTAATACATAAATTTCCTTATATTTGCTTTCCAGTATGCTTCTGAATCCATCACTAAGACAAAACATAAGGGTAATACTATAATTTAAAAGAAAACTGAGAAGATAATGACTTTGCTGTTTAAAATAAAAAGAACAAAGCACTTCTTTGGTAACGCCAGAAATTCTGACAGAAATGTATACCTTTGACTTTTTTTGTGGTTGCTAAACTCCCTAAAACATAATATGTTAAAACAAAACCAAAAAAAATAATATGTTAAAACAGCTGTAGATAGCAATATCACTCACACAATTTATTTGGATACTTACAGTAAGATTTCCAAACAGGAGGTCTATACTCATCTGTATCTGAAACAATAAATAGCAAATTAACATTACCAACATTTACATTTCAAATAAGATCTTTTTATGATTAATTTATTTAATATATATGGCTGAACTCTATTTGTCCTAGTTACAAAACAGCATTCAAAAGTTTCAACTTGGCCTTTACTGTATTAAAATACAGTTTTTACAAAGATGTTCAAAAAGTTAACTAACTGTATTTACTCAATTCTGTATCATATAAACATCATGGTTAATCAGGACATACTAAATCCACTAGCACAACGATGTTCATTGCAGCACTGTTTACCATAGCAAAGATATGGAGCCAACCCAGATGCCCCTCAGTTGATGAGTGGATCAACAAGATGTGATATTTATACACAATGGAATTCTATGCTGCTGTCAGAAAGAACATCGCCACATTTGTAAGGAAATGGAAAGACTTAGAAAAAATCATATTAAGTGAAGTAAGCCAGACTCAAAGGAACACAGGCTCAATGGTTTCCCCCATTTGTCATAATCAGTAGAAACCTTGGGCTCTCCTAGCAGAGATTTACAGTAGAGCAAAACCTAGATATATAAGGCCATATAGTATGACACTAAATGAAAGGACCTCCAGGATATAGAAACAAAAGCCACATAATGAATTACTGTTGTCTTTAATGCACTATGTTATCTCTCATCTCTTTTGCTGTTTCTTGGTTATCTCATATTGTTACAGTATTTTACCTTGTTATCTGATATATTGTATATATGCTTATGTGGTTATTTGAAATTGGATAGGGAATGGGGGAAAACAAGATGAGGGACGGGGGTGGGGAATGGAGACCAAGAGATGAGAAAGAGTATCAATGTTGGTGAAGTAATGCACCTTCTATCTGGTGAATATAATGTAACCCTTCTATTAATTACAATAAAAATATGAAAAAAATCATCGTTAATTTCCACTTTTAGTACTTGTTTTCATCAATGGAATAATAGTCAATAAAGTCACTAGCCTTTAAGATTATTTCACCAAAACAACACTGAAATCATGTGCAATTTTTCTTTTCCAAACAGACTAGCTAATACTCTATCAGAAATTGGACATATTTCTCTATTTTCTTTCATTACATTTGGAGGCTACATGGAAAAAGAAGAATAAGAAATGAGAAACTCATCCAGAAAATAGTATCTCCAAGGACCCACAAAGAACACAAGGATGTGAACATCTGCTCTGCTTAAGAGGGTGGATATAGGAGACATGTGAAGTGGCAGTGGCAGGAAATAGAAATACAAACACATAAGTTGGAGAAGATGGAGTAACAGAGAAAGGCAAGGAGCCAATTCACCTGCCAGCTAAAAGCTGTTTGCTGAGAATATGCAACCAAGTCAACAGACACATTGTGTTTTCAATGGGGAACGGTGATGCCAGCCCCATCACCTTGGCTCTGATGGCACCTAAAAGGAACCCATTAGGAAGTCTGGTCCTAAAAATTTTTTGGTCCCTAGAAGGCAAGAAAAATCCAAAGAAGTTTATTGCTTGAAGCTCAAGTAAAATGATCATAGAAATCAAAACATTCAACCTTCAATGCCCAAACTTTAAAATGTAACCTCACCCCTCATTTATGATGTGTTGTCACAAACCACACAAACACCTAAGTCAGAGGGACAGAGCAGGACTACTAATAGTGGATAAAAGAGCATAAAGGGAAAATTCTCCACATCCACAAGTATTCAAATACGTTTGCTTAAAGAAAAAAAATCACATGAATATATTTATAATGAAATAATGAATAAAATACACTTGATTCTCATCAGTGGTAGTTAAGTCTATTTTATAACCACACACTAAATTGAATAAATTCTGAATCATCATTCTTAAAGAAAATAAGAGAGGTTTCTGTGTCACTCTGGTCTCAGCATTCTCATCAACCAATCAGTATAAAATCTTGCTTTAGAAATATTCTATTTATTATATACTGTTGATTCACTGACATTGAATTCATTGCTAAAAACATAACACAGCCAGGAGCGGTGGCTCATGCCGATAACCCTAGCTATTCAGAAGGCTGAGATATGAGGATCAAGGTTCAAAGCTAGCCCGGGCACAGAAGGATCTGAGACTCTTATCTCCAATTAACCTCTAGAAAACTGGAAGTAGGACTTGGCTCAAGGGTACGGTGGTAGCCTTGAGCTGAAGAGCTCAGGGACAGTGCCCAGGCTGAGTTCAAGCCCCAAGACCCACAAAGTGACACCCATATAAGGTATGACTGCAATTCTTAATGTACTATGTTATTTCTCCTCTCTTTTGTTGTCCCTTGGTTATCTCATGTTGTTACAATATCTTACCTTGTTATCTGATATATTATATATACGTTTATTTGTTTATTTGAAATAGGATAGGGAAGGGGGGAAAAACAAGATGAGCGGAGGGGGTAGGGGAGGGAAATGGGGACAAAAACATGACGAGGGTATCAATGATCATTAAGAAATGCACCTTCTATCTGGAGAATATAATGTAACCCTTCTATTAATCACAATAAAAGTTAATTAAAAAACTATAACACTTGTAAGAAACTTATCTAACATTCATTTTCTCGATGAACACACCACAGTTTTCTTGCACTTGGCTACTTAGACAGGATGGCAGTACTATACGAAGTGAGCACTTTAAATAGCAAAATAACCAGTAAAAATGCAAAAAATAGGGCCACATATACATACAAAAAGGTATTTTTATAGACTAAAAGCTAAAACAAAGAGGTAGCACTCGTTTGACCATAACTGGGAACAGGTAAATAAGAGGACTCAAGTTTTTTAACTGCTCTGTGAATATTCACAAATAACTTCAGTAAGCAGGCAAACATAAACACATGATCTGTAACTAAGACTGATTATACATGATAACACGGATTAGGAAACCAGCCAGTTCAGGAAGGAAGAAAGGTAGGTAGATAGGTAGGTCAGCCGGTAGGTAAGTAGAAACAGATACACACACACACACACACACACACACACACACACACACACACACACACACACACACTTACATGCATCTCCTCTGCTAATGTTTATGTGTATATATATGTTGTTTTGTGGGGCCAACTGTATTAAATTTTACCTGAATAAGAAAATTCAAATTCATTTATACTTTTGCAAAATCAGGAAAATCTTGCATGGACACATCCAAGTCTTTTTAATGATTTCAATGATGATATACAATTGTCACTCAATCCTAAGGAATACTATATCCTAAGGTATTTAATTCAGGGTTTATAATAAAAAGTGTAAATTCACTTACTCCAAGATGACCTATACAGTCCATGTGTATTAGCCTCTTTACCAGGCTCTGAACTAAAAGCTCAAGTGAAGCACATCATGGATGATATCACACTGGGACTAGAAAAAGAATAGACACTCAATGACCACACCAATCTGACCTATGCCCTTGGCTCCCAGTAGTTGGTAGATGGCTGTTTGACCAGGGGTAGCCAGAAATAACAATGAGAATGAAGATGGAAGGTACCAGGGGTATCATGCTCCAGTCTATAATCTTAACTAAGATCTGAGGATCACACAATTCAAAGCCTGACTCATGGATAGAAAAATATGAGAAACTCGTCTCAACTAACAAGAAAAAAAAAGAAAAGAAAAAGAGAAGGGGGAAGAAGAGATGGAGAGAGGTAGAGCCCACCACCCAAAAACTCAGAACCACCCAAAATCTCAGAACTAGAGTGTTCTTAGTGGTAAAGTGCCAAAGAAAAGGCTTAGTGATAGTGCAATGCTCAGAGTAAGCCCTAGTACTAGCATACAAAGAGAAAGAAAGAGGGGAAGAGGAAGGAAAGGAGACAGGGAGGGAGAGAAGGAGGTAAGAAGGAAAGGAGGGAGGAAAGGAAAGAAAGAGAGACTTAGGATAGGGATGGGGCTTTTAGCATGAGTTGGTTATCATGAGGGCAACCAACCCACTAGGTATATGTAACAAAGCTCTAACAAATGAGCTCTGAGCATCTAGCTTGGGAAAGCTTGTCTGCATGGAAGCACTCTATCTGTACTATCACACATAAATGCAGTCTGACTCCACAGAGAGGACAATAGAAGCTTCATTTTCATATTTCTCCCAAACACTGCTTATGTGCCCCTTGGACTGAACTTAATCTATAACTGTTGTTCCTTGGAACAAACCATGACTGGCAGTGAGAGTGTTAGTGAACTGTGCTGAGTCTCATAAATCAGAGACCCTGAGGGTAATTTGGCAGCCTCACCAACTTGCAGGTGGTCTCAGCAGTGAAGCAAGTCTTGGGCACAGGGACTGTGCCCTCTAACTCGGCAGTTGGCCCTCTTTGAAGACCTTGTGAAAATGCTTTATCTATTACCAATGACGGTGCCACCAGATCACTACACCTTTGGAGAATCTGAGAAATAGCCTCCTGATGTCCTAATTGGAGAACTGTGTTACCTAGGGCTAAACAAGGCATAGGAGAACATCCATCTCTATTTGCTATGTGACTTTACAAAATATACTACTGCTCTGAAATTTAATTTTTTATCTATAAAATGTAATAACAAGCCAGGCACCAGTGGCTCACGCCTGTAATTATAGCTACTCAACTCCTGTAATCCAAGCTACTCAGAAGGCTGAGATTTGAGGAGGATTGCGGTTCAAAGCCAGCCCAGGCACAAAAGGATCTGAGACTCTTATCTCCAATTAACCTCTACAAAATAGAAAGTGGGGCCTGGCTCAAAGGTAGGGGTAGTAGCCTTGAGCTGAGGAGCTCAGGGACAGCGCTGAGGCTGAGTTCAAGCCCCATGACACAAAACACACACACACACACACATATTGGGCACTAGTGGTTCACACCTGTAATCCAAGCTACTTAGTAGGCTGGGATATGTGGATCTTAGTTTGAATCCAGCCTAGGTAGGAAAGTCCATGAGACTCTCACCCCTAATTACTAAATAACTGGAAATGGAGGTATGAATCAAGTGGTAGAGCATTATCCTTGAACAAAAAAATCAGGGACAGAGCCCAGGGCCTGAGGCCAAGCCCAAGGGTAAAAACAGATAAAGGGAATGCATCTAAAAAAAGAGCCAGGTACCAGTGGCTCATGCCTGTATCCAGCTTACTCAGGAGGCTGAGATCTGGGTATCATGGTTCAAAGGCCGACTGGGCAGAAAAGTCTATGGAGATTCTTACCTCCAATTAACAACCAGAAAGCCAAAAGTGGCATTGTGGCTCAAAGTGGTAGAGTGCTAGACTTGAGCAGCAGAGCTCAGGGACAGAGCCCAGACCCTGAATTCAAGCCCCATGACTGATAAAAGAAATAAAAAAAAATAAATTAGAAAAAATTTAAATTAAAATAAAAAAGACATAAATGGCCAATAGGTATCTGAAAAAGATGTTCAACAACTAGACACTATGTTGAAAATGAACTATACAACTTGTGGATAGGGATAGGAGTGAAAAAGTGGGAAAGAGTGAGGGAAGGGGTGACACTGCCCAAAAAACAGTGTATCATTACCTGACTTATGTAACTGTAACCCCACTATACATCACCTTTATCCTACCAAACAATTTTTAAATGTTCAACATCATTAGCTATAACAGAAATGCAAGCCAATACCATAAATCAAACTAATGAAAAAACTAATAAAAATGAACTTCGTATGTTTCTAGGCACTTCACAACCTGATCAAACTTTTTTCCTAGAAAATGATTCAAAGTGTGGAAAGAAAACATTTCGACTGAAATAATTAAAATTCACCCTACAAAGTCATGGCCAAATCAGGTCAGTTACATTCATCCTCAGAAGAAATGAAGTCATTTAAAATCACTGCAAGTTAAAAACTAAAAAAAAAAAAGAACTAAACCAAGGGTAATTATTTTTTATTCCTCATTGAATAGTGACTCAGAATTTTGCCATATTGAGACTCATTTCTAAGACATTGCAACTACAGTGTACATATGTAACTTCATATTGTGCAAATGCAGCACTGTACCTGGTCAATGCTGAATGTAACCGAAGTGAATTTAGAAACTCTCCTTTTTAAAATACCAAAGGGTTTTATATAAAACCTAAGCAAAGCTTCCTCTCACCAGCTTGCCAAACCTAGCAAAAGACTATACAAACTTCTGCTCATTCAAATGTTTTCACTACACTCCTGAAAACAAAAAGCTTTACAAATGAACTGGGTCACTGGACTCAATCAAAATTAAAGGGGGTCATTTTCCAATCTACTAGCTCTTCTTCTAAACAACAGGGCATATCTCTAAGGTTTTCTCTTTAAAGAATTTGGTACTTTCTTATGGTTACCCTAACATTTTGTCAGATTTACAAAAGTCCTCTGGCAGACCTACGTACCCACAGGGTTTCTAAAAGGGGAGGGAAAAAAAGAATATAACTCCTACCAAGTCTCTCAATTACATCTCCCAATTGACTTCCATTTGTATTTTTTTTAGTAATAAAAAATCACCCTAGAGGGCAGAAGAATACTAAGATGGGGTTAAAGCGGTATTAATATATTGTTAAATCACTGTTAATGGTAAGATTTTATTTTTTTTTATTTTGTGTTGCTGTAAAGGTGATATACACACAGGAGTTAGTTACATAAGTCAGGTGAAGCGTACATTTTTCTTTCTATTTGCCAGTCCTAGAACTTGAAGTCAGGGCCTGAGCACTGTCCTTGCATTTTCTCAAGGTTCAGGTTCTACCACTTGAGCCACAGAATCATTTCCAGTTTTTTCTATGTATGTGGTACCGAGGAATCGAATCGGGGTCTTTGTGTATGCTAGGCAAGCACTCTACCACTAGGCCAAACTCCCAGCCCAAGAGTACATTTCTTTTTGGACCATGTCACCCCTTCCCTTGCTTTCTCCCAGGTTTTCCCTTACATCATACCCACAAATTAAATAGTTCATTTTCAACATAGTATCCAGAATGCACATCCCTTTTAATGATTATTTTTTCCTTTATGCAAAGTTGGGAGATGGGACTATCTGGCTTCCTAGTGTCCCAGCTATATTTATAAAGGATAATAAGCCAAGCAGACAGCAGTAGAACCACTGGTCTTCATGACAGCACTAGCTATTCTGAATATTCAATGGACATCCTGAAGAAGCTACCAAGCAACCACAGCAGTTTGCTGTCAGAAACACAATTTTGGCTCTTGAAGACACTGTCCCAAGTCATAGATTGCACAGGACTTTTTTTTTCACCCTCGGTTGTGGGGCTTGAACTCTGGGCTTGGGCTCTGTCCCTGAGCTTTTCAGCTCAGGGCTACCTCCCTACCCTTTGAGCCACAGAGCCACTTCCAGTTTTCTGGTGGTTAACTGGAGATAAGAGTCTCACAGACTTTTTAGTGCCCAGGGTGGCTTTGAAGTTCAATCCTCAGATCTCAGCCTCCTAAGTAGCTAGATTAGAGGCATGAGCCACTGCACCCAGCTTGCACAGGACCTTTTGCCATCCCAAGTCTCAGGGAACTCTGGATGGTGTTAAAGTCATTTCCATCCAGGCCAGATGCACACCACTCTTCTTGATAGCCCAACAGAAGGCCTCTGATTGGTGTATACAGGACTGCCATCTCTGGTACATGAGAGGACTGCCATGATTGCTGTAAACACAATCTTGCATTGCATGAAAGAACTGTCATGACCCACATACACTCTTCTCACCCTACCCTTCTAGGCATAAAGCAGGCAGTTGGGATCACTCTGTGAGTCAGCCAGGGGACATCCTCCTATGTTACCCCTTTGGGTGGAATATTAGGAGCAATAATGGCTCCTGTCAAAGGATTTTTTTTGCCTTCATCATTAGTAGAGCTATTTGAGCTGGCAGGGGCAGCAGCAGAAGTGGAAGCAGTCACAGAGACAACCCGTGTTAGTAATGGTAACAGCAGTGCTGATGGCAGTCAATGCCATCCCAGCAGTACTAGTGACTATGCCAGAAGTAGAGTGGAGTCAGTGCTAGTAGCAGAAGCAGATACAATCAGATACAATCTTCATGACAACAATGAGAACAGCAGAGGCAAACACAGAGATTGGGAAAGCAGCAGCGACAGCAGCAAGGGCAAAAATGACAGGGAGCAGAGGCTAAGTGCTAGATGGCTCACACCTGTAATCCTACTACTCAGGATGTTGGGGTATGGGGATCCCAGTTAGAAGCCAGCGTGGGCAGGAAAATCTATGCAATTCTTATCACCAACTGACCACCAGAAAATCAGAAGTGGAGCTGTGGGCTTGCGTGGCAGAGTACTACAGAAGTACAGGGAAGGCAAGAAGGGCAGAATGCTAAGACAGAAGGCTGCAAAGAGCCAAAAAAGGAAAAAGTGTAGGTTCCAGTTTGCTTGAAGTATTCTAGAGAGCCTTAACATTAATCTCCATGGTCAGAGACTGAGAACTCTGGCTTCCTAGGCCAGAAAATAATAATACTTGTTACTGTAAGGTCCCAACACCCTAAGTCCAGAAAATAATAGTAATACAATGTTTATTATTTTTTGACACAGGTTCAGATAGGATACTCAATGATGAAAAACAATATGTCATTTTTGCCAGCAAGCATTAAAACAATCATCTTTCAGGGCCGGGAGCACAGTCAAGTGGTAGAGCATTCGCCTAGCATGCATAAAGCATGCTATTCCTTGGGACCACATACTCAGAAAAAAAGCCAGAAGTGGCACTGTAGCTCAAGTGGCAGTGCGTTAGCCTTGAGCAAAAGTGTCCAAGGACAGTGCCCACGCCCTGAGTTCAAGCCCCAGGACTAGCAAAAAATAAAAAAATCTTTCAAAATCTTCCTTACACGAGTGTTTTCAAGTTTTATCAAGAGGACAGGCACTCAGAAAGTAGTATATTCCAAATCTTATGACATCACAGGTAACTGAAGTAAGAAAAGATCACAGTATCTTCACTTTATGATGACTTCCAAATACATTCAACTGGAATAGTCCCTAAGAAGAAAAATAGATTAAAAAAAATACAAAGAAATTTGCTTTAATTACAAGGTGCAAGACCAAATGTGGAATAAAGCAACTCACAGCTGTAAGAAAGAAAACACTGTTCATATGGAAGTAATCTTGTGTCAACCACAAATGAGCAGAGTTGGATAAGTCTAAGTATATCCTAAGTGTCCCAAAGTACAGTAAGATGCTAAGTATATTTTAATTAACAATATTTTGACTACATATATGACAGTATGTGCTGCCAAGACTCTTTGGAGACCTTGTGTTCTAAACTGATAGGTGCCTGTTTTGGTTTGTTTGAGAGAGAACTATCCTGGAGGGTGGTGTCTCTGGTTAATGCTTATAACTAGTTAGGTCTAAAATGAACATGTAACTGACCACCTTTAAAATGTTCCTGATGTATGAGCCCATGAGAAGCAACTACCTGGAAGAGCAACAAAGAGTCCATGTTTTCTCAACTATAAATTCTGAATGCTGTAAAAAGTAAAAGTATTTCTCTTATTTGTCAACCAATCCTGGCCTGACATGAACCTGAATGTATTCTTTATTATAAACTCCTTGGTGGCAAAAACCTCGCCTGAATTAGTGTGGGAAAATTAGTTATTGCATTGAGTGTGACTATTCATTTGCTTCACTGCAAAAATATTAATGTTAATTACTGAATAATGCCTCAAACACAACTGAGACTGCTATAAACTATACTACCTATATATATAAAATATATAACCTTTTAAAAAATCTCAGAAACTAAATTCTAACATCCAGTCCCCAGTGTTTGGAATAACAGATTTTAAGCCTGCTACTATTATTAATATATAAAGATGATATTAAAATATAAATCAGGATGTCATTCTTCTATAGCTTCTGTTTAATGGTTTCCTGGGTCACTCAGGATAAAAATCAAACTGTTTACAGCTACTAACAAAGATTGCTATTCAAAGAGGACACTGAGTAATGTATTAGAAATGTAGAAGTACAGAATCTAACTCCCATCTATGAATCAGAATCTGTCCGTATTTTCACAAGGCCCAGCAACACACACACACACACACACACACACACACACACACACACACACACTTGTGTAAACGTAACTTGTCTCCCTTACTTTCAAAATCCAGCTATTTTTCTTCCTCTTACTCAGTCTCCTTCATAGGAGATACATATTCAATAAGTCCAAAAGGTTCTCCCCCCAGTATCTTATGGCTTGATCCTTCAGCTGGGTCAATTCTTCACTGCTTCCATATATCCAGAAAGTTCAAAACTCCCTGATATGTTCTTCAAAGATCACAGCTTAAAATATCATACCTGTTGAAGTAAGCCAGACCCAAAGAAACATAGACTTCATGGTTTCCCTCATTTGTAATAATTAGTACAAACCTAGGACTCTCCTAGCAGAGGATTACAATAGTGCAAATCTAGATACATAAGGCCATATAGGATGAGACTAAATGAAAGGATCTCCAGGATATGGAAACAAGAGCTTTATCTTGTGTGATTGTTGTTCTTAATGTACTATGTTATTTCTCTTTTCTTTGTTACCTTTTGGTTAATCTCATATTGTTACTGTATCTGACTTTGTTACCTGGCATATTTATATAAGTTTATTTGTTTATTTGAAATACCAAAGGAAAGGAGGAAAACAAGATGATTGGGAGAGGGTGGGGGGAGGGAAATGGGGACAAAAACATGAGAAGGGGTATCAATGTGTGAGAAGTAATGCACCTGCTATCTGGCAAATATAACTGTAACACCTCTATATATTACAATAAAAATAAATTAAATATCGTACTTTTTTTGTCTTTCTCCACCAGAATGCAAGCCTGAGAAAGATGACTCTTTCCATATTACTGCATCCTTAATGCCTGGAAGAGCAATGCTCAATGCAATTTGTGGGCCCTTGTCATCACTGAGACTCTTTCAAGAGATTTTGATAGTTAACACTAAGAAGTTATTTGTCTTTTTCACTGTATTGACACTTGTACAGCATTGCAAAAGCAATGGTGAGCAAAATGGCTGACACTTAGCACAAAACAAAGCAGTGGCAACAATATTAGTTGTCCTTGCATTCCTCACTACCTCATTGACTTGGCAACAAAAAAATCCAGTTAACTGAGGAATGTCTCTAACGAAGCAGTTAAAGACTTTATTAAATTGTGACTCAAGTAGCCATCACATCAATATTCTATGTGACAAAATGGCAAGTTTGTAAGATACATGAATTGCACACTGAATAAAATACTTGTCTTAAAGAAAAGTGTATGTGATAATATTAGATTGTGGCAGAACTCGCCGATGGTTTCATAAACACCATTTTATTTGAAAGAATGGCTGAAAAACTATGACTAATTAGATGTGCATATGTGATCCACATTTCCTCAGAAATGAACAAAGCGCACTTGTCCTTCAACAAAAATAACTCACAGTATTTATTGCCAGTCATGAAAGTCAAGCTTTCAAGTGGAAATTATATTTGGGAAAACTTGGAGGCATGACTCAGCCTGCCTAGCAAGTGAAACACCCTGAGCTCAAACTCCAGTACTGCCAAAAAATTTAAGGAATCATATCTACTATGAGTTTGAGAAATTACTGTTATGAAATCAATTATGACCTTAAAGAATGATTTTTTTCTGCCAGTCCTAGGCCTTGAACTCAGGGCTTGGGTGCTGTCCTTGAACTGTTTTACTCAAGGCTAGTACTCTATCAGTTGTGCCACTGCTTTACTTCCAGCTTTTTGGGAGTTAGTTGGAGATGAGCGTTTCACCAACTTTCCTGTCATGGTTGGCTTCACAGATCTTGATCGTCAGACCTCAGCCTCATAAGTAGCAAGGATTACAGACATGAGGCACTGGTGCACGGCAGAATATGATTTTAAAATATACCATATAATGAAATGTATTCATTACTCAATGAAATAACAAATGGCAAATATATGACAGCCCAATATCATTTATGGGTAAAAGATTCAATCAAATATAAGACAGACCAAATGGATATTAATGCAAATGGAGTACAAAGTAGTTTCAAAATACACTGCAAATTACTTTTATGAAACTGCTACTTGTCAAATTTTAGTGCAGTATCAAATTATATCTGAAACTATTTGAGAAGATTATAAAAATATTTCCTTCTTTTCCAACAATGTATCTGTGTGAAGTTAAGAGTTTCTTTACACACTCTAATCAAAGTGATATATTATCACAGATATGAGAATCCAGCTCTCTTAAGTCTGACATTCAGGAGTTTGTAAAAATAAAACAATACCTATTCTCACTAACTTTTAAGAGTAAAATTACATTCATAAAATGCGATTTTATGCTCATATATATCACTACTTTAAAATTAACTAGTAGTTTTATTTATTTCAAATATAGTCCATCAATATATAATTGACTTAAACACTCCTCATTTAATATTTAAGAGTATAAATGGATCCATGAGATTTAAATGGTTTAGAACTACTAGGCTAAAACAACAGCTAACAGTTAATAGTACATTTTGTAGATCTAAACACTAGCAATGTAGAGGCTCTTATTAAATGCTTTTATACTTACTTGTTTCTACTGCAAAATAATTTTTTTTTTGCCAGTCCTGGGCTTGAGCTCAGGGCCTGAGCACTGTCCTTGGACTTTCTCAAGGCTAGAGCTCTACCACTTGAGCCTCAGCACCACTTCTGGCTTTTTTCTATGTATGTAGTACCGAGGAATCGAACCGGGTCTTCATGCATGCTAGGCAAGCACTTTAACCACTAGGCCAAACTCCCGGCCCCTGCAAAATAATTTTAAAGATAAGAAACCTAGCACTTGAGAAAGATCAAGATACAAAACACAGGGTAAAGCCCTCAGCAGAAGACTTAGTACTTAACTCACATCCTGTGGCTCCAGATAACCTCAATGGATACAGTAATAGAGGGTTGCTAGGTTAGGCA
The DNA here is from genome assembly GCF_031878675.1 of Megascapheus bottae. Taxonomy (NCBI): domain Eukaryota; kingdom Metazoa; phylum Chordata; class Mammalia; order Rodentia; family Geomyidae; genus Megascapheus; species Megascapheus bottae. The sequence goes on along the minus strand of NC_143520.1, from coordinate 8,820,039 downwards.
AACAGTGCAAGATCAGGTAACTACACCTAAAAATACCAAGGCAATCAGAAGCCAAAGCACAAAGCCAAAATGACTTGGGGACTGAAGGAAGACAAGTTAAGGAAGATTATATGAGCAGAAGGAGGCTTTAATAATTATTCACAGATAGATGCTATTTTTGAGGAAATGTTTCAAATGCAGTTCCAAAGGTTCATCACGAGTCTAAACAATGGACAGAAATACTCATGAGGTTGAAGAACACCTTCCAAGGGCAGTAGTCAAGCTGATATCCTTTACAGTCACATTATTCATGATGCCATGATGCCATCACAGCCTACTATTGTTCTTTTTTTTTTTTTTCCCAGTCCTGGGCTTGAGCTCAGGGCCTGAGCACGGTCCTTGGATTTTTCTCAAGGCTAGAGCTCTACCACTTGAGCCACAGCACCATTTCCGGCTTTTTCTATGTATATGTGGTACCAAGGAATTGAACCTGGGCCCTCGTGCAAGCTAGGCAAGCACTCTACCATTAGGCCAAACTCCCGGCCCCCTATTGTTCATTTTCTTATAGCTCATGTTTGAAGGTAAGCTTAAAGTATTTCATATATTTTGTAATTGCCATATCTACCTCATTATCAAATCCACCTCATCTATCAAATCTAAAGGCCTCCTCTGAAGCCCAGAGTAGAAGGATAACCTGACGCATCACCACCCTGACTGTCATAGTGACACAAAGGGCACTTAATGTCTACATTGAAAGGACTTCTATATAAGGTAAAGAACAGCAATCCTTACCAACTTCAGCTGAAAATCCCTGCTAGAATATGCCCATAAAATTCCCACACTCTTGAATTATCCACTTCCTGTAATCTTTAAACTATGAATCACTTTGGTTGGGAATGATTTTAAGAAAGTGAAACAGTATAAGGAAGAAAAAGAGAAAGGTGGGTAGCAGAGTAGTGGTCACAGTCTGCAGTGCAGCATTCAGACAAACAACTGATTTAGGAAGAAATGGAGTGAGATATTGACACTGCTCTTACTCTATTAGGAAAAAGAGAAGCTGTAAGTTGGGTTATTAAGAATGTTTGCCTACATAAGGTATGCTCAGCATTGATATTGTTAATTATGCTGAAAGATTAAAATACATAACATTTCAGAGAAAAGTAGCAAAAATTCTAAATCATTTATGCAGAAATATAAGACTAAAAGACTAGAAATAGGAAAACAATAACTTTGCAGTATGCATGAAATCTGCAGCAATCAGAGCCTATCACCAGTGGCTCACGCCTGTAATTCAAGGTACTCAGGAGGATCTGAGGATTGCAGTTCATGACCAATCCAAGCAATGTGACTCATCTCCAATTAACCATCAAAAAACCAGAAGTGGAGCTGTGAGTCAGGTGTAGAAGACTAGCCTTGAGTAAAAATGCTTAGGGATAGTGAATACGTCCTGAGTCTAAGCCCTAGGATGGGCACACACCCCCATCTCCCAAATAAATCTGCAACAATGGAGAAAAATGAACCTACATGCATACTTGCAAATTTTCAGCTTAGAGAGATTCTTTAAAAGTTCCTAATGTATATGGGAAGATAAATTATCGTTGGTAATGCTATTTTTCTAGGGTTCTAGCATCCTTATATAACAGTGGGGAAAAAAGTATGAAGGTTTTTTGGCTTTACTAAAATAACTTAGGATCACCCTAACACTATTTTTTACCTTAAATTCTTCTACAAATCCTTCTATAAATTCTTCTATGTGGGGACACTTTAAAAATCTTAAGGTTAGAAGGAGAATGAGTATGTTCACTGGTATGGTCAAATGGGCAGCCATCCAATTTTCATGCCTTCTTCCTACCACAGCCCATGCTTCAACATATGGTATGCAGAACTACAGTGACTCAACATTTTGCTAGATTATAAACAGAAAATGTCTGTCTAGTAAAATTATTAACTCTTTTAGATTTTGTAGAACACTGTACAGTTCTTGAATGCTGATAGTCAACTACCTTAAGACTCTAGAAGTCCAATTACAAAATACATTTTCTTAAGAAGGACCAAGAGTAGAACAGTTCAAAGTGAAGAAAATTAATGATTGAAAGAAATATTTCTGAAAAGCAAAACAAGACAAAGAAGGTGGGAGTGGGGGAAGGAAGAACTAAAGGATTCCTAAAAGCTTTCCATCTAAGGCTTAGGATAAATACAAGTTCACTATTCATCTTCTTTCAGGCTGATGGATTTGAGACTTTAGACTATAAAGACCTGCCTCACTTTGTGCTGACAGCTTTGGCAGCATGGCCAGAGGTCGAAAGTATGTGCTCTGAGGTTATGGAAACCTGCCTGAATAGTACTAACTATGAGATGGTCAGACAAAACAATTGGACAAATAAATACAAGTTGTTATAACCACTCCCCCACTCCCTCAAGATTTTTTAAACTTGTTTTTTCTTTCCTAATTTTTTTTTTTGGTCGGTCATGGAACTTGAACTCTGGGCGTGGGTGTTGTCCCTGAGCTCTTCAGCTCAAGTCTACCACACTACCCCTTGAGCCACAGGGCCACTTCCGGTTTACCGGCAGTTTGATTGGAGATAAGAGTCTCATGGACTTGAGTGCCGGGCTGGCTTTGAAGCACAATCCTCAGATCCTGAGTAGCTAGGATTACAGACATGAGCCACTGCGCTTAGCTTTCCTTTTATAATTTTTGTCCTTTATTCTCTTTCTTTTCTTTTCCTTCTCTTCTCTTCTCTTTTTTCCTTTTTGCCAGTCTTTAGGCTTAACCTCAGAGTATAGACTCTGTACCTGAGCATCTCTGTGCTCAAGGCTAGAACTCTACTGCTTGAGCCACAGCACCACTTCCAGCTCTTTCTGAGTAGTTTATTGGAGATAAGAGTCTCATGGACTTTCCTGCCCAGGCTAGCTTTGAACAACAGTCCTTAGATCTCAGCCTCCTGAGTAGCTAGGATTATAGGTATGAGCTATCAGCACCCAGCACTTCCTCTCCCTACCCCCCTCTCTTTTTCTACTCAGTAGTATGGTTTAACTCCAGGCCTCTCTTGCTAATAAGCTGGTGCTCTACTACTGAGCCATATATCTAGTCCTAACATGACTCTTGAAATAACTGATACTAAAACAATTTACAGGGTATTACATATAGATGTGACTAGAAATATTTTCACACAATCTTGAGAACATTTATGATGCTATAATCTCAGCTATCACAGAATAACATTTCTTTATGCCATCTGCAAAGAACATTTCCTAAGCATGAGAACATTTCTGTAGGATGAATAGCAAATAGCAAGGAAAAGTAGATGCAATAATCTACTTTTGAATTAAATATATATGAATATATTTTATATGAACATATGTAAATATAGAGAATATATTCATATAAAAATCAACCATGGAACAGCTACAGAAAGAGGTACTGGTTAAAACCACATGAATAAACATGATAAACACAAGGGTTCTCTCACATGTACATAGCTAAAGTTCAATAAATTCATACCAAGTAATGAGAAGTAGAGACAAACATGTAACAAAGAGCCAGTGGCTCATGCCTGTAATCCTAGCTACTCAGAAGGCTGAGATCTAAGGGTCATGGTTCAAAGCCAGCCTGGGCACAAAAAAAAAATGCTTCAGAGAAACTAGAGAATTTTCCAAAATGTCTTTATTTAAAGGATATCACTCCGAACCCACCCCACTTCCATTTCTACTTCAGGATTCAGAATACAGTGTCAATGCCAAATATGCTTCACATATGAAATGCTGTGCTGCAGTAAGCTTACTAAAATGAAAACCCAGATCTTTAAATCATTCATGAACATCTAAATTAAGTCTTCTGTTGTTCAAACTCAAGCTCAACTAGTATAATTCTAAAAAGCAATACTGTTGGATAAAATGCAGACCAAGTGATTATGTCAAGCATCTGTGAACAAGCATTTTGTCATTATTTATATGCTTTATTGCACTGATATTGTTAGAATCTTCTCCTGAAGCTCAATAGTATGGAGTGAAAACAAAAAGTCATCGCAAAGTGAAAAGTTACATGATTCAAATCAATATCAAGCATAAAGAAATGACAACAATGGAGAAATATTTTCATATGTCTTTTCCTATAAAAGAATTACTTATCATGGGACTTACATTCCTATGACAAAATAAATGGATTTTTTACAAATTAGTGACAAGTAGATCAAATTCCATTTTCTTTTTTTTTTTTTTTTTTTGCCAATCCTGGGCTTGAGCTCAGGGCCTGAGCACTGTCCTTGGACTTTCTCAAGGCTAGAGCTCTACCACTTGAGCCTCAGCACCACTTCTGGCTTTTTTCTATGTATGTGGTACCGAGGAATCGAACCCGGGTCCTCATGCATGCTAGGCAAGCACCTTAACCACTAGGCCAAACTCCCGGCCCTCAAATTCCATTTTCTTATATTTTAAAGTATTTGGTATATTCTATAAAGTTCATGCAAATATGCTAGCAATAAATATCTTCCCAACAACAAATGATCTATAAAGAGTAATATAATTTTATTAACATATTAAATAACTTATTTATTAATCATTAAATCATAAATCTTAAGAAATTCAGGAGATTGGTTCTTCCAAGTATGTAGAACAAATGAACTAATAGTCTCAAGAAATTCCAGTTCTCTGTACACGTCTCTTATTTTAAAGAAGAGTCTTTGGATTTTCTGTGGGGACAGGACCATAAGAAAGGATAAAAAATTGGGGCCAGGAGTTTGGCCTAGTGGTAGAGGGCTTGCCTAGTATGCATAAAAACCTAGGCTTGATTCCTTAGTACCACATACATAGAAAAGCTGGAAGTGGTGCTATGGTTCAAGTGGCATGGCTCTAGCCTTAAGGAAAAGCCTAAGGACAGTGCTTAGGCCCTAGTTTCAACCCCCAGGACTGTCAAAAAAAAAACCATAAAAAAATATATTACTAACAAAGCTGTGTTCATCCCACTGGTGTTACCTGCCTTGTAATCTTGCTAATAGACAAGGGAAATAGTTTATGTTCTATGCTAAACACAGTATTTTCTAAAAGCATAATTTTAAGTAAGCCACTGGTGTCACCAGATTCATATTGTATCTCTCTATTCCTTGACAATAAAAAGCTAATACAACTGAAAATAAGCTAAACAAGCATTTACACATACACACACACACACACACACACACACACACACACACAAGTATAATAATGTTCCTTTTAAAACATGTGCACATGGGGAGAAATAGCTCCTTTCAGCTTTCAGAACCAAATTTTCACTTGTGATTTTTTTTCTCAAATGTTTATTTCAAAATATTCAAACCTACAAAAAAAGACACAAAAACAAAATAACTTGAGTACAGAATATCAGTATGAGCCTGAAGGGAGCTAGTAACTCACGCCTATAATTCTAATGTAGGCTGAGATCTGAAAATTATGATCATAGCCTGCCAGGGCAGAAAAATCCCTGAAATTCTTATCTCCAATTAACCATGGAAAAGCTGTAAATGGAGCTATGTCCCAAGTAGCAGAGCACCAACCTTGAGCAAAAATACTAATATACACCTAGGCCCTCCCTGAGTTCAAACCTCAGTACCAGCACATGCTCTCACATATATGTGCACACACACATTTGCAATCCTGCAACATTTCACTAAAATTAATCTAGCATGATCTGTTAAAAATGAAAACATTCTCTTACATAACCATAAAATATTATTATCCAGGACATTAACCTTCTTTGTGTGTGGGGGGACCTTAATCACCATTTACCATGCAGAATCATGATCCCTTTTATTTTTACATAATTTTTAATTCACATTATAGACAACTTATAGATACAACACTAAAGGACAGTGGAAAACAACCTGTTAAAATTTAATACCACTGAACTGAGCACTGCTGGCACACACTGGTATTCATAGCAACTTGTGAGGCTGAGATTGTTGGGATTGCGGTTTGAGGCCAGCCTGACAGAAAAGGTTCACAAGACCCACTTCTCATCCAACAGTTGGCTGTGGTAGTATACACCTGTTACTCAACCTATCATGAAGCCTAACATGAGCTGACTGTACCTCTCAAAAATAACCAGGAAAATTAGGGCTGGAAATGTAGTTCAGCAGTAAGAGTTCCTGTACACAGGCACTAATCAGTAAGGCTGTGAATTAAAAATCTCAGTACTTTTAAGTGCCAGTAGCTTATGTCTACAATCCTACCTACTCAGAAGGCTGTGGAAGGACTACTGTTTAATACCAGCTCAAGCAAAAAAGTTTGCACGAACCTATCTCACAAATAACCAGCAAGCAGGGTGCCAGTGGCTCATGCCTAGAGTCCTAGCTACTTAGGAGGCTGAGATCTAAGGATCATGGAAAAGACTCCATGAGACTCTCATCTCCAATTAATCACTCAAAAACTGGAAGTGGAGCTGTGACTCCAAGTGGTAGCAAGAGCTGAGCAAAAAGAACTCAGGGACAGCACCCAGGCTCTGAGTTCAAGCCTCACAACCAGAAAATAATAATAATAACAACAGCTAGAAAAAATGTAAGCCTGCCACCACTGGCTCACACCTTTATTCATAGCTATTCAAGAGGCTGACATGTAATGGATCAAGAGAAGAAACACAAATGAGACTCTACCTCCAAGTAACCACTAAAAGCTGAGTTGAAGGACTAGCTCAAGTTGTAGAGTACCAGCTACCAAGCACAAGGCCCTGAGTCCAAGCCCTTAATACTACCATAAAAAGGAACTTTTAAATAAAAATTTTAAATATGACAGCCTAAATTTTATTCCATAGTTTTCTGTTGTGAAAATATATACACAACTTAGGCAACAATCTACTGTTCAACTGTCAAACATGAACTTGGGACACTCACAGTCATTATGCAAACCCCGATTACAGGTTTCAAATATTACACATCTTACAGAAAACAGATTTTAGCTTATTGTTCTTTTGGGGTTTTTCTCTTTCATTTGCATTGTCAAAATGAAATCAATCCATATTTGCACATGATCCTATATCAAAAGGGTCCTAGAGAGTCCACCTCCAAGCTTCTAGAGTTAATCAGTAATTTTAGCAAAGCAAAAGAATACAAAATTAATCCACAGGGTTGGGAGTTTGGCCTAGTGGTGGACTGCTTGCTTAACATGCACAAAGCCCTGGGTTAGATTCCTTGGTACCAGATAAACAGAAAAAGCCAAAAGTGGAGCTGTAGTTCAAGTGGTAGAGCACTCGCCTTGAGAAAGTTCAAGGACAATGCCCATGCCCTGAGTTCAAGCCCCAGGACTGGCACAAATAATAATAATAGCCCACAAAATCCATAGATTTTCTATATACCAACTATGAACAGACTGATAGGGAAATCAGGAACATAATTACATTTGCAATAGCCTTTTTAAAAATCTAGAAATAAATTTAACCAAGGAAGTGAAGGATCTCTGTAGTGAAAACTACATTTTGAAGACAGAAATCAAAGAAGACACCAGTGTTAGGTCCGCCTGGAGAAATGGCTCCTTCTCTTGGTTTTCTCCCCTTGTACCCTAGAAGTCCCTGCCTAGCACCTGTAACCCAGGCAACTGATATGCCTGGGGACATACCAAGACCTCCTAAGGGAGGTCCCTTACGTTCTGACTTCCCCATCCTTTGAGGTCACCTCTACATCCACTATGTTCACACCCATCCTTCTCCTCCCCTATATAATCTTTCTCCTGCTTCCCTAAGCTCTCTTGCCCTGCAAGCCTCCATCTTGTGAAGGTGGCAGTTTGGTCCCTCTCCCTTCTCTCTTTTCCCTCTCTCTCAACCCTTTTCTGACTGAACTTCGTGGGCAATCCTTACAACCAAAAAATGGAACAAACTCCCATGTTCATGGATCAGCAAATCAATATCATTGTCGAAGGCTGTCTACAAATTCAATACAATACCAATCAAAAAATCACAATTTCATTATTTACAGGGACAGAGAAAAAATCCAAAAATTCAAATGGAAATACAAAAAGATCCCAAATAGCTAAAGCAAATCTGGGCAAAAATATCATAATTCCAGACCTCAAACTTTACTTCAGAGCTACAGCAAAAGAAACAGCATAAAACAGGTCTGAAGACCAATGGAATACACTGAAAACCCAGAAATAAACCCAGATATTTATCATATGGTATTTGACAAGGGAGTGAAAAATATATATTGGAAAAAAGTTTCTTCAACAAATGGTGTTGGGAGAACTAGGCGTCCATATGTAGAAGAATGGAACTGGATCCCTGCTACCGTGCACTAAGATCAACTCAAAATGGATCAAAGAACTCAGTGTCAATCAGATCTGAAACTACTACAAGAAGGATTGACAAAACAGTAGAACTTATTGGCATAGGCTGGAACTTTCTGGATAGAGTTCCAGGGGCTCAGCAAATTGTAGAGAGACTTGACAAATAGGATTGCATCAAGCTAAAAACTGTCTGCAAATCAAGGGACATAATTACTAAACTAAAAAGACAGCCAATAGATTGGAAGAAGATCTTTGCCAGCTATACATCTGAAAAAGGACTAATATCCAAAACCTACAAGGAGCTCAAAAAACTAACCCTTCTTCCCCCAATTAATAACTCAGTCAACAAAGGGTAAAGGAGCTAAATAGAGACTTCTCAGAAGAAGTAAAATGACAAAAAAAAAAGCCACATGAGGATATGTTCAACATCCCTGATCATAAAGGAAATGCAAATCAAACCAACACTGAGATTCCATCTCACCCCAGGAAGACTAGCCAGCATAGGGAGTTGGAATAATAAATGCTGGCGGGGAAGTGAGGGAAAAGGCATGGTATAATTTAAACTTGTATAACCACTCTGGAAGGCAGTTTGGGGATTCCTCCAAAAACTAAACATAGAACTATACTACGACCCAATGATACCCCTCTTGGACATCTACCCAGAATATAACAAAACAGGATACAGTAAAGGCACTTTCACATATATGGTCATTACTGAACTATTCAAAATGGCCAATGTATTGCACTATTTACAAAAGTCAAGTTCTGGAAACAACTCAGATATCCTACAATAGATGACTAGATACAAAAAATATGGCATATATACACAATGGAATTTTACTCATCTATCAGAAAGAATATTATGTCATTTGCAGGAAAATGGATGGACCTAGAAAAAATACATTAAGGAAGTTAAGACTCAGCGAGAGGGCCGGCAGTTTGGCACTAGCCTTGAGAAAGCCCAAGGACAGTACCCAGGCCCTGAGTTCAAGCCCCAGGACTGGCACCAAAAAAAGACTCAGAAACAAACAGCACATGTTTTCTTTTATATGTGGAGGCTAATATATAAACTGGTTTATGTATATACACACAAACTGAATAAGGATGGTAAAATCAGGGGAGGAATCCAGTGGTGTAACTCCTCTGAACAACTAAGGAACTGTTTAACAAAATGGATACCAAGAAATGAGAACATATTTTGTGGGAGAATGCAACGGTGGGCACACAAACGGAAGAAGGGTGAGCAAATACAGTCATTACGGTCCATGTACATTATGTAACAAATGAACTGTGGAACTTGAGGGTAAGAATAAACAGAGGGAAATGCAGGAGAATAAAAAGGGTGACAGAGCTGGGTGCTGGTGGCTCCTAGTTACTTAGGAGGGTGAGACCTGAGGATCACAGAGCCATCTCAGGCAGGAAAGTCCATGAGACATGAGACTCTTAACGCCAGTTAGTCACTGAAAAACTCAGAAGTGGATGGATCTCTGACTCAAATAGTAGAGTACTGGCCTTGAGAAAAATGAACTCAGGGATGGTGCCCAGGACCTGAGTTCAAGCTCCAAAATTGGCCCAAAAAAGGGGGGGGGCAGATGCATTATACTCAACCTGACATAAAATTGAAACTCCTTTGCATAACTATTTGATAAAATGAAATCGGATTCCACATGAAGCCAGGCCTAATGGTACCCACCTGCAGACTCAGACACTTGGGAGACGGAAGCTGAAAGACAGATTGAACATATGAGTTCAAGACTGGCCTGGGCAACAAAGCAAGACCATTATCTCAAAGATAATGTTCTAAGCCAAGTCCCAGGGGCTCATGCCTATAATCCTAGCTACTTAAGAGGCTGAGATCTGGTTGAGAGTTTGGCCTAGTGGTAGAGTGATTGCCTAGCATGCACAAAGACCTGGGTTCAATTCTTCAGTACCACATGGTTAGAAAAAACTGGAAGGAGTGCTATGGCTCAAGAACTCGAGCTCTAACCTTGAGAAAGTCCAAGGAGAGTGCTCAGACCCTGAGTTTAAGCCCCAGGACTGGCAAAAAAAGGAGCGGTCCAGGAACATAGCCTCATTGGTAGAGTACTCATCTAGCATGCATGAAGCCCTGGGTTTGATTCCTCGGTATCACACACTCAGAAAAAGCCAGAAGTGGTACTGTGCCTCAAATGGCAGAGCACTAGCCTTTAGTATACAAGTATCCAAGGACAGTGCCCAAGCTCTAACTGGCCAAAAACACAGAGACTAAGATGTGAAAATCAAGGTTCTTTGAAGCCAGCCTAGCAAGAAAGTCCACGAAACTCTTATTTCCAGTTAACCACAAAAAAGCTGGAAGTGTGGCTGTGGATCAAGTGCCAGTTTGAGTAAAAAAACTAAGGAAAAGAGCTCAAGTCCAGAGTTCAAGACCCAGTACTGGCATAAAAAAGATGTAAATAATAGTATTCCAGGTATACAAAGAAAGCATTATTATCTTCTCATACACAAGACAATATGCTGACAAATGAACCCTACAACTTGGGGTGAGGGGAGAGGGAAAAATGGGAGAAAAATGTGGGAGGGATAACAATGTCCAACAAGAAATGTACTCACTACCTTACATATGTAACTGTAACCCCTCTGTACATCACCCTGACAGGAAAAATAAATAGAAAAGAAAAAAAGATAAAAATATTTATATATATTATGGTTGGAAATTAATCTATTCTTCAATATTTAACATCTAAGAAATACCTGAATAATAATGACAATGAGACTCACACCTATAATCCTGCCTACTCAGAAGGCTGAAATCTGAGGTTCCAAGCTAGCCTAGGCAGAAAAGTCCTAGTGAGACTCTTATCTTGAATTAACTACTGGGAAAGAAAGGGGAAATGGACTGTGGCTCAAAATGGAGCACTAGCCTTAGGCAAACGAGGTCAGAGACAACACCCAGGCCCCAAGTTCAAGCCCCACAACCGATCAAAAAAAAAAAAGCAATAAAACTATCACTCTTCCACTGATTTGAAATCATTTAAGTTTGTAGACAAAAAAACACAATGGTATTTTGTAACTAAACAGAAAATATGTGCCAGCCATAACAATATATTGATGCTAATTTGCAAATTTCAAACTTCCATGATTACTAGTTTGAGAATTATCTTGCATGTAAAATTTGGCCAAATTTTGTGCTGCACGTATAATCTAATCCACATTTGGCAAAAGGCAAAGTCAAATTAGAGACAAGTATAAATCCAAAGATAGCTTTTCATATGCTGAAAGATCTATTTAAGCAAATAATCAAGGAAGCTAAACTGGCTTTCTCACTTGAAGCTTTAGGAATGTATCCTAATAATTAGGTCTTTATATCTTCGTAAAAACATGCAGACATGTAATTTTGCAAAGTTCTTGGTGATAAACCAAGAGGTGTGACGTCAATTAAAAGAATTAATGGACATGAGCTAAAAAGGAGGCGGGTAAAATTATGAGAAGGTTGTCAGCATCAAGTCTATTGACAACCCGGGAAGTGACTCTGTCACTGACAGAACCATTGGCTTCTGTCACTAACAACATCCTCTTAGTCAATGTTTTTTTTTTTTTTTTTTTTTGCCAGTCCTGGGCTTGAGCTCAGGGCCTGAGCACTGTCCTTGGACTTTCTCAAGGCTAGAGCTCTACCACTTGAGCCTCAGCACCACTTCTGGCTTTTTTCTATGTATGTGGTACCGAGGAATCGAACCCGGGTCTTCATGCATGCTAGGCAAGCACTTTAACCACTAGGCCAAACTCCCGGCCTAGTCAATGTTTTTTGAGAGACAGTAAGATGCTAACTCTTCTGTAAGACAAAGCAATTTAAGTTTTCAGTAGATGACACCCACTGAGACACCCACTACATGAAGCATGAACATTGTCCAAACTGTTGTTCAGCATTTGTCCAGGTGACTAATTGAACCTAGCTTAAAAGTAAAAATTGGGCTGCAAGTGTGACCTAGTGGTAGAGTGCCTGCCTAGCATGCACAAAGCCTTGAGTTTGAGTCTCCAGTACCACATGCTCAGAAAATGCCAGAAATGGTGCTGTGGCTCAAATGGCAGGGGGTTAACCTTGAGCAAAAAGTTTCCAAGGATAATGCCCAGGCCCTGAGTTTAAGCCCCAGGACTGGCAAAATAAATATATAAATAAAAATTCTTACTAATTATGTCAACAGATAGTGAACTTGAATACTTTAACTCAGCTTTCCATGACATTTGTTTCACTGGGATTTTGTCCTTTTTATTTCTTTCTTTCTTTTTGGTGGGTCATGGGGCTTGAATTCAGCCTGGGCGCTGTCCTTGAGCTCTTTAGCTCAAGACTACAGACCTACCCCTGGGCCTGGGCATTGTCCCTGAGCTCTTCAGCCCAAGGTTACCACCCTACTCTTGAGCCAAGCCCCAGTTCCCATTTTCTAGAGGTTAATTGGAGATAAGAGTCTCAGGTTGTATGGTGCCCGGGCTGGCTTTGAACCTTGATCCTCAGATCCCAGCCTCCTGAGTAGCTTAGGATTACAGGATTTTGTCTATTAACTTAGAAAAGCAACAGTAAATATTCCTCCTGACAATGTGTAATAACATCAAAACAGAAATTATGAATAATAAACTCACACCCGTTTTTAATATATGGCATTTAATTCAATGGAAGTTCAGATTTAATTGTTCTATATTTGATGACCCTGAAATATCCATAAGCAGTCCCTCACTCAATTGTTTTATTTTCATCTGCCTTTGGTGATGAGTTTCAAAACAAATAAAAGAAGTCAGGTGCTGGTGACTCATGGGTATAATTCTAATTATTCAAGTGGTCAAGATATATAAGGATCAGCAGTTACCTAGTCAGGAAAGTCCATAGAACTCTTATCTCAACTTAACCAACAAAAATCCAGAAATGGAGCTGTGACTCAAATGGTAAAGCACTAGACTTGAGTGAAAAAGCTATGGGCCAGTGCCCAGGCCTTAGGTGCCAGCTCCAGGACTCACATCAAAAAAAAAAAAAAAAAATGAGGGAAGGGAAAGCAGTAAGGAAGGTCAGGTCAGGATGGAAAAGGTCACTCTATATAGGCAGCAGTGTGTACTTTCACTTGTTATTGATATATTTCAACACTTTACAATAATTGTATTTACTGAAAATATTGTCCAGTTTTAATTTTTTTAATTAAAAATATATTTCAGGGCCAGGAGTTTGGCCTAGTGGTAGAGTGCTTTCCTAGCATGCACAAAGACCTAGGTTCAATTCCTTGGTACCACATACACAGAAAAAGCCGAAAGTGGTACTCTGGCTCCAGTAGTAGAGTGCTAGCCTTGAGAAAGCCCAAGGACAGTGTCCAGTCCCTAAGTTCAAGCTCAGGACTAGCAAAAAAAAAAAGAAAAAGAAAAGAAAAGAAAGAAGACAGAACTTTCTTTACTAGGTTAAATGGAATTGTAATAAACATTGTAGCATTACACATTTCACAGACCAGGGTATAGATCAGTGATTGTGAGCTTCCTTAGCATATGTATGATCCTATGTTGTTTCCAACACTAACAAATAACAAAAAATAGTCTCATTTTATTACTCCACCAAAGAGAAAGAAAACACATCGTAAAAAAGAAAGCATACAAAGGTATCAGGACAGTGGTAAACTTTGGCAAGAACAGTGACCGACAGGGGTGTCCAAGAGACAATCCAGAATGCTGATAATTTCCTATTTCTTGAGGTACCTGTACAGGTATGCTCATTTTTAAATAATTCACCAAGATTATAAGTTTTAACTTATTTTTAATTTATTTTGTTTATTTTACTCAGTATTGCAGCATGTATTTTCCTGTATGTATGTTGCAATAATTTTAATAAGGAATATATAAATGTGACACCTTACAGTTCCATTACTCTTAGTATAACTCAAGTATAAAGATGATGCAATTATCTCAATGCGAGGGGGGAAAAAAAACCCTGAAAGATGGCCTCATAGGAAAGACAAATCCTCTTTTGATAACTGCACAGAAACACACATTTTCAAAAGAAGTGTTAGAAAAGAGCCACAGAAAACTAATCTCCATTCAAGCTACTTGTTTTTACTTGTTCTCAAATTGAAACTACAATTCGGAAGGAAGGATGGAAGGAAGAAAGGAAGGAAGGAAAGAAGGAAGGAAGGAGAGGGAAGAGGAAATGAGGGAGGGAGGGAGGGAGAGAGGGAGGACAGGCTAATGTTTGAATCTTTGATTTTCAAAATTTGGTAGGATTCTGGGAGAACAAACACTAAAAATAGGCATAATTGAAAGCATAATCTTCATTTTATCAATGGGAATCAAAGCACTTCAAAAATAAAAGCGTAAGATCCTAGTATTCAAAAGACATGAGTTTCATGAAGCATCTGTGATGACTACGGCCAGCCCCAATATTTATTCTCCTATTTCTCAAAACTTAGCAGTTCAGAAATGAATTTTATTTAAATCTAATGTTATATAAATTTAACGAAAATCACTAAACTTTAAAAAGACTGTGTGACAAGCTCTTAAAAAGACATCCTGTAATATGAAATAGCAATGGCAATCTGAACGGGAACATTGAGCCATTGCTACAGGAAAGGACACACTAACAAAGGAATAGTTTCCATGTGCACCCTGCCCACAGAACACATTCATTATGTGAGCTTAACAGCGAGTACACGCAGCAATTGTAATTTTTAAAAAGAAAGCTTTTCATATATAATAAGCTCTTTCTTCTCAAAACTTCCTAAGAATGATGAAAAATGAATATTTTCATAACCCTCTAAAATATCTGGTTGTAAACTTAAATTTAGGTTTTGCAAGGCTGATTCAGTAGTCAACAGAAAGTTCCTTTTACTGCTTTTATTCCATAACATATCTTTTGCATCTATTGTTCAACCACATCTAGAATAAAGCTGAGAAGGACCAGAATGGTTAGGGGTAAGCAATGCTACAGTGCTAAAATGTATTCGATAACACTTTCTTTCCTCAAATATCTACGAACATGTAACTCCTTTCCCTGAAAATTACTGACAGGATTTCACAAAGCAATACATACAACTTCTCTACTAAAATCAACATAAATGCAGTCTGTTCCCTTCCCCAAATTAGGGTAAACAGTAAACATGTACAACAGTATTAATTGTTACATATGCAGAAGTAAGAAGGAAACCTAAGGTAATTGGTATGACTAGATTCATGATACCTTCTTGTTCTATATTCTTGTTCTTCTCAGTAAATCTCATCTATAACTAGAATTGTGAATTCCTAATGAATTATTCTGTACTGTGCTCTAATTCCATTTCTTGCTTTTAAATACAAAATAGAAAATAAATTAGAACAGCTATTAACAGTCCTTGCAAATGCCAATATTTTGAGATGTCTAGAAACTAGGTATATAGAGTATGTGTTTTATAAATCACATTTGCCCCCAGTTTTGTAACTGAGTTTTTAGATTTTATTTTTTATTTTTATTTTTTTTTTAAGATCCTAGGCCTTGAACTCTGGCCCGGGCACTGTCCCAGAGCTCCTTTTGCTCAAGTCTAGCATCTATCACTTGAACCACAGCACCATTTTTTCTGCGATTAATTGGAGGAAAAATGTCTCAGATTTTCCTGCCTGGGCTAGATTTGAACCATGTTCCCCAGATCTCAGCCTCCTTAATAGCTAACATCACAGGTGTGAGCCACCAGAGCCCAGAGATTTTAATTGTTTTAATTAGAGCATGCTTATTTCTAGATACACATACAATAACTTTGATTAAATTCTGTATTACAACCTCTGGGTGAGGATGGGAGAGAAACCTGTGAGAGAACAAGAGAAGAGGTGACATTGTCCTAAATGCACTTCGTTACCTTACTTATGTGACTGTAACCCTCTGGACATCACCTTTACAACAGCAATAATTTTTTGCCAGTCCTGGGGCTTGAGCTCAGGGCCTGAGCCCTATCCTTGGGCTTTCTCAAGGCCAGAGCTCTGCCACTTGAACATAGCACCACTTCCAGTTTTTTCTGAGTATGTAGTACTGAGAAATTGAACCCCAGTCTTTGTAAATGCTAGACAAGCACTCTACCACTAGGCCAAACTCCTGGCCCCAATAACAATAAATTTTTAAAAATCTTCTCTATTATACTTTTACACCCCCTCCCTTTAACAGGTTCTAGTTTGTTGCTTCATACAAATATATGTGTATATATATAGCCTTATCACCCTTCTCCCTCCAGCTAGTTCCTCCCTTTTTTACAATCATATCTTATTACTACTATAATTCTTATTATTTCTATTTTAGTTTTTGAGTCTATATGAGAGAAAATGAGATATCTTTCATAGTTGAGCTTATCTTGTTCAACATCTATCCAGCATGATATTTATCATCCACCCATCTTGGTGTTTGATCCATTTTCCTACAAATACATTTTCTTTTAAAAATGTTTAAGGGCCAGGAGTTTGGCCTAGTGGTAATTGCTTGCCTAGCATACACAAAGACCTGGGCTCAATTCCTTGGTACATATACATAGAAAAAGCTGGAAGTAGTGCTGTGGCTCAAGTGATAGGGCTCTAGCCTTGAGAAAGCCCAACGACAATGCTCAGGCCGAGTTCAAGCCCCAAAACTGGCAAAAAAAAAAAAAAAAAAAAAAGTGTTTAAAAAGCGAGTAGAGTGAAAAGAGGCTGCCCTTATACTGTACAGATGACAGCATGTTTTCACTATAACCTTAAAGAATCCTGGATCCAATACTACAAATGAGCACTTCTCAAAATATTTGCTCATCAATTTTCAGAAATCCTGCTGAACCTTCAGCATCTTAAATAAAATAAACATCCTTAACTTTTGCTAAATTTGCTTATGCTAAAGAAAAACATAGAAAACAGGCTGGCAGGTGCCACCTAGTGGACCTCATAAAAATGTTTTCTCTTTTTGACCTAGTACCAGATGTAAATCATTACTGTGTTTACTATTCTTAATAATCAAATGTTAGTGTAGTTTACATTCAAGGATAAATCTCTCAGGGTTCACACATTAATAACTAAAATGAACTGCATTTGTAGATCTGAGTAAGAGCCTTCTAGGACTTAAAATATTTATAATCAAACTATTACATTTGATACTTTATCCTCAGACACACAGTAGAAAAGCTTGAGAATCTGATAAGCCAAATTGTAAAAAGCACCCAGCCTGTTGGAACTTAGAACAATTTGAATTTTGAGGTAGAGCAAACACAGCTACAGAACAATATGGCTTACAAACATAAAAGAGGCCTTTTGTTTTACATGAAAATTAAACCAAAATGTCATCAAGAATCCTAAATTACAATGCAATTAATAAACAGATCTGTACATCCATTGCATTTCTGTGTGTATCATAGGAAAAAATTACACATATGCTAAATTAAGAGTTAAGGTATATAATTCATAAAATGAAAAATCAAAGGGTAACAAAATATTCATGGTCACAGGCACATAATTGTCTTTCAGCCTTAAAAATATGATAGTTTTATTATTTCACATAGTATTCAAAAGAAAACACTAGCATTCAAAATTTGCAAAGCACTGCTAACTCTATCTGTATTATTATTAAGGAAAAATTGTTTTTAGTCTAGTATTTTAGGTTTAATCATTGAAAACATGTCAGATACCAGTGGCTCATACTTGTAGCCCTAAATACTCAGGAGGCTGAAATCAAAGCCAGCCCAGGAAGAAAGCCAGGAGTCTCTATCTCCAAAACTGAAAAAAAAATCCAGACTAGAGGCATGGCTCAAGAAGTAGAGTACCAGGCACTGAGTTCAAATCCCTGTATCACCCCCTCCCCCAAAAAAATGGAGACAATTTTTGAAAATTTAATGAAGACTGAGAAGTGGTAGCAGTTTTATACAAATGTACTGTCTTTTTCTGTGTGTGTGTGTGTGTGTGTGTGTGTGTGTGTGTGTGTGTGTGTGTGTGTGTGTGTGATGGGGCTTGATCTTGGTCTGGGCGCTGTCCCTGAGCTCTACAGCTCAAGGCTACCACCCTACCCTTGGGTCTGGGCATTGTCCCTGAGCTCTTCAGCTCAAGGCTACTGCACTACCCTTGACCCTAGCCCCACTTCCCATTTTCTAGAGGTTAACTAGAGATAAGAGTTTCAGGTACTTTTGTGCCTGGGCTGGCTTTCAACCTTGATCCTCAGATCTCAGCCTCCTGAGTAGCTAGGATTACAGGCGTGAGCCACTGTGCCCGGCAAATGTACTGTCTTTTAAGACCTGGCACTGACTGTCAATTTTATCCATGAGGAAATGAAGGGGTTAATTATCTTTTTGATAGTCTGAACTGGGTAGGACCAAAAATTAAAAACTGTTCTAAAACTTTCACATAAATGGAGCTAGGGATATAAAAGCTCAAGAAGCAGGCTTACCTAGAATGCAGAAAACCCTGGTTTCAATATCCATTATGGTGGGGGAGAGGAGAGGATGTACATACTAAAGAGTATAAACAAGCCAGAAAATAATGAAATTTCAGCCAAAGTGGTACCAAATGAAAGTGGTAAAATGTGCAGTAGTATCTCTTGAAGGATGTATTCCTATTCAAAAGGTCAACTGGCCATTCACAGAATATCACGAATTATATCTTAACACAGGAATCCTCAACTCATTGGCTCCCATCACCCAACTCTTCAATCCTACTCATGTTCATCACTTGTATCCTCCCTGGTGTTCTAAGATTAGTATCAGGTCAGTCAGTTTTTCCATTTTTATAACACTGAGTTTGCAATCAACTTGTGGCTATAGTTGCTTCAACACCGGTGCAAAGATGTGTTTTCTTTGGCTTGCACTGTGTTTTTTTTTAAGGCCTAAATTTCCAGGAAATTCCTCAGCATTCCCTATTGTATATGGTAACTAGCTATCTGCCCACATTTGTAGCTCTGGTTTACATTTTATTCTAACTCCTCCAAATTTTTCTTCACAGTTCTTTTTCTGATATCCTTTATTTTTTCCTGGAGGGTGGGGTGGGTGAAAGGAGCACAAAAAGGCATCCAAGCTCATGCGTATATTGCGTAGAATAACAACTACTTGAGGATTCTTCCCCAGTTTTCTCCTTAGATGGTACTAAATCCTGATGTCACTCTAACAATGATGCAATGCCTGGAGGTTTGTAGGACACTCACCTTTCTCAACACCTTTGTGAAACATGAAGCTGAGAGGGCTTTCTGCTTTCCCTACCTCTGTGTTTCAACTTCACTTACATTTTCTTTGGGGGAAGAAAAAAGGGTGAACATTATTTTGGCCAAATTTAAATTGGTCTAAAATTTAACAGAATTTTAAATGCTCTAGAATTTCCCTGCCTGTTTAAATAAAATAGGGAAGGACTATACCATTTTTCAAGTTTCATTAATGATTTCAGTAAGTGCTTTATAAATGATTACTTACAGTATATTCTAATATATTTAGTTGCCTTGAAGTTAGAATAGTGTTCTCTCAGCTTTGTTGGGAGCTTTGACTACTTCAGAATAAGGCACTAGCAAAATAAAATACAAAGCCTATTAAATGTTATCACTAACTTGAGCTCTTTAAAAAAGAAACAATATAAAAGTGACATATAGTATAAATACACCATTCATCCAAACTTCCAGCATTAAGAAGGTATTATTTTTATAATTAAGAAAAAGTTTTGAAAAAATATAAGTTTGAAAGAACTATAATTTAGGGACATGAGTTTAAAGTGGCACACTGATTACAGTTTTTTATTACATAAGAATCTAAAACAAACAATGCCTTGCTACCTAATTATGTCAGCTGAAAATACATAGCAAATAATATGCTAATTTGCATATTTATCTTATATGCACCTTTACTTATGAGAAAACCACTCTGGGGTGTGTGTGTGTGTGTGTTTGAACTCAAGTGCTGTCCTTTAGCATTTCCACTCAAGCTGGTGCTCTACCACTGGAGCCACAGCTCTACTTCTGGCTTATTGCTAGTTAACTGGAGAGAAAGAATTTCATGGACTTTTCTGCCCTGGCTGCTTTAGAACTGTGATCATTAAATCTCATCCACACAGCTAGGATTACAGGTGTGAGTCACCAAAGCCCAGAGGTAGATATCTTTTTTAAATTATCTAATACTAATATCCATCCGTTTTCCTTCTCTTGATAATAGAAAACAGATTATAAGATTAGAAAATGCTGGACATTTTCTGTTAACTTTCAACTTCTAAAAGTTATTTTAGAGATGGGCCAGGAGTTTAGCCTCGTGATAGAGTGCTTGCCTGGCATACACAAAGATCCATGTTCAATTCCTTGGTACCACATAGAAAAAGAAAATCAGAAATAATGCTGTGGCTCAGGTGGTAGAGCTCTAGCCTTGATAAAGCCCAAGAACAGTGCCCAGGCTCTGAGTTCAAGGCCAAGGCCTGGCAAAAAAAATTATTTCAGAGAAATAGTTATAAAATTTCAAATGCCTGACTTTCCCTAAGATAAATTAAAGTAAGGTAGAAAGAAAAGTTTTGATTTGATTGAAGTCAGAAGGCATGATGAGCTGAATGAGGCTTCACCCCAAAGGAACAGGTCCTAAAAACTGAATGTGTAATCACTGCTCCCCTCCACCCCAATGTCTCCAGATGCTGGCTCATGTAGGGGGTGGAGGGAGGACATGTACACACAGACATGGGGTTGGGGGGGGGGATAAGGAGAGTCACTGAAAAAAAACAAGAGCTCCTCGGTCTGGACAGACCTAGGAATAGCAGCTATAGGGCAGCAAAAGGAAGGCTTGTGGTTCTCCAGAGAACCATTATTCTCTGAAAAATTCAGGAAAACAGGCCTGAGTGTTCTGCCAATCACTCTAATAATATATAGCAACATCTGTTTCTTCCTTTCTTTTTTTTTGCCAGTCCTAGGGCATGAACTCAGGGCCTGAGCACTATCCTTGGGTTTTCTCAAGGCTAGAGCTCTACCACTTAAGCCACAGTACCACTTCCAGGTCTTTCTTTGTATGTGGTACCAAGTTCTCAAACCCAGGTCTTGGTGCTTGCTAGGCAAGCACTCTACCACTAGGCCAAACTCCCAGCCCCTATTCCTTTCCTTTTATAATACATCTTGGTACTTTTTCTTGTCCTTTTGAAGTAAATTTAACCTTTAACATCTAAAAGAACAGATAAGCTCAGAGAATTACTTTCCATTCAAGAATACCTTTGAAGTCTCTTGTTAACTTTTAAACATTATAAGGAAAAAAAAGAAATACTGATTGTCTTTAAGTGGATATCATTTTTACCTATTCTGTACATATCAACAATGAACATCTTTATGACATTCAAATCTGAGAAAACTAGCAGATGCAATTCTAATACTTGAAAGACTGTATCACCAAAACAATTTATGTTTTCAGAACTGGCAGTCAATTTACTCATACATTTTTACCAATTAAATGTAATATTATAAGCAACATGGGAAATATCCAATAAACCAGTGAGTTATTTTCCTTAGATGATCACATATTCCAGCACATTCTGAAAAACAATTGCTAGTGTGAGCTTTATAGTGAACTGCTTAGTGACTTCTATTTAGCAGTGTTAAAAGCAATTATCAAGCGGAGCTTGGAAGTGCACATCTTTAATCCCAGCATTCTGGATGCTGAGGCAAGAGGATCAAGAGTTTGAGTCTAGCTCAGGCTAGATCAACAAGATCTTGTCTTTAAAAAAAAAAAAAATCAAGCACAGTACCAGTATTCCTAGTAGCTGGGTAGGAGAGATCAGAGGATCACAGTTTGAGGCCACCAAGAAAGATTTCCAAGACTCATTCTCAACCATAACTTGGCACAGTGGCAGATGTCTGTCATTTAAAGTTAAGTAGGAAGCTAGAATTGGAAAGATCACAGCTTTTCCTGCCCCAGGTGAGGCAGAAAAATATGTGAAAATGAGCTGGATGAGGTGGCTTGTGGCTATGATCCAAGAAACAATAGGAAGCCTAAAGCAGAACTGTGGCTTAGGCACACATTTGAGCACAAAGCAAGAAGTAAGATCCTATCTCAAAAATGACCAGAGACAAATAGTGGCTGCAGGTATGGCCAGAAGTGGCTCAAGTGATAGAGTGCTAGCCTTGAGCAAAAGAAGCTCAGGAACATTGCCCAGACCCTGAGTTCAAGTCCCACGACTGGCAGAGGAAAAAAAAAGCATCATAAGTGCAGCAACAATGTCCAGGCCCTGAATTCAAGCTCCAGGATTGGCAGAAAGAAAAAAAAATTAAGCCAATCCAGGCAGAAAGGTTTGTACGACTCTTATCTCAATTAATCATCAGGAAAAAAAAGAAATAAGTAAATTTCTATATATTGCCTAGTTTTTAAGTAGAGGACTAGTAGCAAACTCACCAAGGTCTGAAAGGGACACTGGAATACGAAGAGCTTCCCCTTCAGAAAATCCCTACCTTCCATAAGGAAGCTTTGCTTCGAGAGCTTTTTATGTCCGTGAGCTTTTTATGCTCAAGGTTAGCACTCTACCATTTGAGTCACAGCTCCATTTTCCAAGTTCATTGGAGATAAGAAACTTGTGGACTTTCCTGAGTCCTGGGCGCTGTCCCTGAGCTCTTCAGCTCAAGACTAGTGCTCTACCACTTGAGCCACAGGGCCACTTCCAGTTTTTGTGGTGGTTAACTGGAGTTAAGAATCTCATGGACTTTCATGCCTGGCTTGGCTTTGAACTTCTATCCTCAGATTTTAGCCTCCTAAATAGCTAGAATTATAAGTGTGAGCCACCCAGCATCACCCAGCTTTTTGTTACGTTAAAATATTTACCAATTGTGCCGTTCTGTCATTCCTTGGCTTCATCCTCTGTAGGGGATTCTTCAACTGTGAGCACACAGGCTTGAATAAAAGGAAGTCTCTCTGGGAACATATTCTTTGAGGTTTAACTATAATATTACTAACAACCAGCAGATGTTTGTAAATTATTTGGTATAATTAGATAACAAATTCCACTTCATTAAGCTATTGTTCATTTTCATTTTAGTAGCACAAAGAAATTGCACATAAATTAACTTAGTTTGTTCATGTTTTACCCTCACTGTAGGGAACATAATCAAACTGAATAGGAATTCAGTATGAAAATGGCTAGTTTAACCTTTTAGAGATCTGAAAACAAAAAGAGCATTATCTTTTGTAATAGCAAATATGTGTGCTGCATGAATATTCCTGTTAGTTTTCACATGGTTATTAGAGGAACATATATGTGTCGGGGTTTTTAGTCCTCAGTCCCTCCCGACCTGAAGAGGGGATAGAGAGAACATGCCCTGACCAGGTTGTGAGAAAGGAGAGCGCCGACTGATGGCCCACATCCAGCCCCCCCTGGCCAGAGGACAATCAGATGCGTCAGGGAGACCAGTCAAGGCAGGAGCTCGTTTATTGAGGAAGTACATTCAGCTAATATAGGGTGCAGGAGCCTATTGGAACAAAGGTGGGCAGGGCGGGGGAGGTCCACGTGTTTACTCTCTCTACAGGTAAAGAAGGGGAATCATCTGCTGTCCATGGGGGTGGAAGGGTTCAGGGGCCTATCCCCAGAGGTGGCCTTACTTTACATCACAATCCACAGCAACACTTTCCCACTGGTGCCAGGCGCCATATCTCAGCCAGGTGCCATCTGAGTCAGGTGCGGTCCCAAGACCAGGAAGTGAGTGCTGGGCCACGAGTTAGGCCTCCTTTTCTACAGCATAGGTTTCCATTTCCCTGCTGTGACCTGCTCCACATATATGCAATCATTTAAATATATCTTTATACGTGTTAAAGAAGACTTTTATTTTTGTTATTAATGCTTGTCTTCTAGGAAGAATCTGAAGTGACTTAGAAAAAAATACAGTACAAGAAGATGGAAAACAATGAGAGTGGGAATTCCTTTTTCTGCCTTGTTTCATTAGTTCCTTTCTCTAACCCTGGTTATAGCCATGTTTTGCCATTCTATGTGATAAAACCGTCCTTTAGCTTTGTTATCCTTGTAAGCACCATTATGAATTATTAGCACCTCCCATAATCAATGATTTTTGAAAGAACAGTCAATATACTCCCATCTCTACCACTTTCATCCCTCTAGCTCCTCTCCTCTTCTCAACTTTAGTGCCACAGAGCAGTGTTTTCTCATTATTACATATGCTGAGGTCATTCTTCCCTAGTGAAAAAGACAAAAAATCTGACACTTGTTAAAATTGGAATAGTTATTTAAAATGACTATGATAAGTATCAGTACTAATGTAATAGAGATTGAGCTAGACTCTGATTGCATTATCATTGAGCAAGCTTGGGAGACGTAGATGGAAAGTTATTAAGAGTACATCAAGAGTAGTGTGTCTATGTGTGCATGGGCATGCACCAAGGAAGTGTGTGTGTGTGGTTGCAGAGCTTGCACTCAGGGCCTGGGCTTTATCCTTGAGCTATTTTGTTCAAGGTTAATGTTCTACAACTTTGATCCACATCTCCACTTCCTGTTTTTGAGTTGTAAATTGGGATTAAAAATCTCAAGAGGACTTTTCTGCTTGGCCTAGCTTCAAAGTGTAATCCTCAGAGCTCAGCCTCCTGAGTATTTAGGATTATAGATGTGAGCCACCAGCACCTAAAAAAACATTACAATTGTATCTCCTCTACTCCCTCCCTCTCTCTCTCTTTGTGCTACCTGTTGGGCTTGAACTCAGGGTCTAGGTGCTATCATTGCTTTTGTGCTGAAGACTATACCACTTGAGCCATGGTACCACTTCTGATAACATGACCTCATAGAATTCCTGTGGTGAGCACAGCAGAATAATCAGATATCAAGAATGATCAGGACCAGATGCAATGGTCCATGCAGACCCAGAGGTAAGGCAGTAAGTCTTGGGCCAAAGAGCTAAAGGACATTGCCCAGGTCCAGAGTCCAAGCCCCAAGACTGACACAAAAAAAGGATTAGTTATGGACTGGGAACATGGCAGGGTGCTATTGTGAGCAAAAGAAACTCAGGGACTGTGCCCTGAGTTCAAGCCCCAGGACTGAAAAAAAATGAACCACACATATACATATACGTATATATGACCTGTTATTACCAGTGAAGGAATTTAGCAGGTTTCTTGCTAAGATTGTGTTACAAGACAGATCAGGGGGGCTGACAGTGTGGCCTAGTGGTAGAATGATTACCTAACATGCACAAAACCCTGGGTTCAAGTCCTTGGTACCATATACACAGAAAAAGCTGAAAGTAGTTGGGCACTAGGCTTGAGAAAGTTCAAGGACAGTGCCCAGGCCCTGTATCCTTTAGTCAAGCCCCAGGACTGGCAAACAGACCAACAAACAAAAAAGAGACCAGGCCCAAGGATGAAGCCTACTTGAGACATTAAGGAACTTGTCTGAAGTTTGGTCAAGGAGAGCATATTTCTCTAATTTCACTTTATATTTTGCCTTATTCAGCTAGAACACTGTTAAAAGTAGTCATAACCAGTGCCTTCTCAGTTCTCCTTTTTTCTTTCTGTACTATTTGGTAGCTTCTTGAAATTGTTTTTATTTTTTTATTTTGGTCAGTCATGGGGTTTGAACTCTGGGTCTGGGCATTGTCCCTAAGCTCTACCACTTGAACCACTTCCGATTTTCTAGCGGCTAATTGGAGCTGAGTCTCAGGGACTTCTGTGCCTGGGCTGGCTTTGAGCTATGATCCTCAGATCTCAGCATCCTGAGTAGCTAGGATTATAGGCGTGAGCCACCTCGCCAAGTTGGAAATTTTTTCTCTTGTCTCTCAAGACACTGTTTTCTGCCATTCTTTTCCTCCATCCTCTGTGTACCTTTGCTCTCCTGGCAATGTCAGTGAATGGCTATCCTCCCTATCTCTATCCCTAGACTTTCTTAGTCTACAAACCTCTTAACTGGATTTCCTATGGACACTTGGAAACTGTGGTCCTGTCCCAAGCCTTAGTATGGTTCATCCTTCTATCCTTCTTCCCTTGCCTGCCATACCCATCAGTTACTAACTTATAGATGCTATTTGGAAGGCTTCACACTTACTATTACTTTCTTTCCATCTCTGTGGCCCTGCCCTTTCTCCATCTCCTGTCACCTGTCTCCCCCACCTCCCCCATTTTGTACTAGTCCTGGGTTTTTAACTCAGAACCTGAACACTGAGCACTGTTGTGAGCTTTTTTGCTCAAGGTTAGTGCTCTACCACAGCTCAAAGTAGTGGCTTTTTGGTGATTAATTGGTAATTAAGAGTATCATGGATTTTCCTGCTGGGCTAGCTTCAAACCACAATCATCGGATCTCAGCCTTCTGGCAGCTAAGAGTACAGACAAGAGCTAGCAGTGCCTGGCTTATATAACTTATGTATCATTTAGATAACTTACATATCTTTCCTAGGATATGATTTTTCTAAGGTTCATGACTTTTTTCACTTCTACAGTCCACTCTGCTGAAAGTTAACACAGCACTTTACAAACAGTAGTACTCAAAATTTGTCAAAGGAGTAAAGTAGCCTTTAACCATGGTACTTTTGCAGTTTGGGATGACATTTAAAATAGAAATCATTGTAAAATGTCTCATCCACTTGATAATATCTTAACTGCATTAGCAGTTTATATCTCAGAATGTCTCTCATTGTTTTTGTGGCCCAGTTATTCTTTTTTTCACATTTTTTTATTAAAGAATTTATTAACACTGATTTTATATCATATTTCAAATGATATGTTTAACAAACAAGTATTCAAGAAGGGAATCTCTACATACAATCACTGGCACTTAAATTTTAGAATATAATTAAAATTAGGCTGAGGGTTTGGATGTCATAGATACATATTAATCTACGTAATAAAACATGTCTATAGAGTCATAGATTTTTATGTCTATGTAGCTATGTTTATATTTCCAGTACCATGTCCATAGCATTGGGTAGGCAATTATTGAGTCCTCGCTCTTGTACTGTTTGGATCTAATAGCCACATATTAAGGATACCATGTGCCTTTGTTCCTTTGGTCTTGAATTGTCTCACTCAACATGATTTTCTCTAGGTTAATCCACTTCCCTGCAAATGCCATGATTTTATCTTGTCTGTTGGCTATGTAGAATTCCATTGTATGTATATACTACATTTTCTGTATCCATTCATATGCAGTAGGGCATCTGGATTGTTTCCATCGCCTGGTTATTGTGAATAGTGCAGATGAACATAGCTGAGCAGGTGTCCTTATCATATCCTGGGTTATGATGTTCAGTGTAGATGCTCAGGAGTGGTATGGCGGGATCATAGGGAAGGTCAATTTTCAGTTCTTTAAGAAACCTCCACACTGCTTTTCAGAGTGGCTGAACTAGCTTACAATCCCACCAGCAGTGCAGTAGGGTTCCTTTTTCTCCACAACCCCACCAGCATCTGTCATTATCTGAGTTCAAAATCTTGGCCATTCTTGTTGGGGTAAGGTGGTATCTTAGGGTTGTTTTTATTTGCATTTCCTTTATGATCATGGATGATGAGCATTTTCTCATATGCTTTTCTGTCATTTTTAACCTCTTCTTTTGATAAGTCTCTCTTTAGTTCCCTTGCCCATTTAGTGATTGGTTTGTTGGGTTTTGGGTGGGGGGATTAGTTTCTTGAGTTCCCTGTAGATACTGGATATTAAGCATTTGTCTGATGTATTATTGGTAAATATCTCTTCCCAGTTGGTTGGCTGTCTTTCTACTTTAGCTTTTAACTGTGCAGAAACTTTTTATTTTTAGGTAGTCCCATTTATTGAGTCTCTCTCCAATCTGTTGTGACCCTGATATTCTGTTTAGGAAATTTTTGCCTATGCCTATGAGCTCCAGTGTCTCTCCAACTCTATTGGGTAGCAATATTACGGTTCCCGGTCTGACATTGAGGTCTTTGATCCATTCTGAGTTAATGCTTATGGATGGCAAAAGGCTAGAGTTAATTTTTAGTTTTCTGCATGTGGCTGCCCAGTTTTGCCAGCACCAATAATTGAATAGGCTATGTATGTCCCACTGTATATCTTTGGCTCCTTTGTCAAATACAAGTTGACTATAGGTATGTGATTCTATTTCTGGATTTTCTGTTCTGTTCCATTGATCTTCTAGTCTATTTTTGTGCCAGTACCATGCTGGCTCTATAGTAGAGTTTGAAGTCTGGGATTGTAATACCACCTGCATTGCTCTTTTTGCCTAGAACTGTTTTGGCTATTCTAGGTCTTTTCTTGTTCCATATGAACCTTTGAATTATATCTTCTATTTCAGTAAAGAAAGTCTTTGGGATTTTGATGGGGACTGCACTGAATTTGAATATCAATTTTGACAGTATGGCCATTTTCACTATATTGGTTCTCCCTACCCATGAGCATGGGATGTCTTTCCATTTCCTGGTGTCCTCTTTAATTTCTTTCATTAGGCTTTTACAGTTTTCATTAAATAATTCCTTTACATCTTTGGTTAAGTTAATTCCTAAGTATTTTATTCTTTTGGGAACTATCGCAGAAATACATACATACATACATACATACATACTGTGAGATAGGTTACTTCAGTATCACCTATTTCAAGTGAACTAAGTTTATGGTGAAATTTTGATTGGACTTTCACTGTTTTTATGTCCTATAACAACTTCTTTAGACACTCCAGATAGAGGTCAAAGGATATTAATAACTGCAAACACAGGGCATGTTAATCCAAGATGGTTCAAGCCCCAGGACCAACATAAAAACAACCACAAATTACCTGGTATATTGTTATACATTTATTTGTTTATTTGAAATAGGGAAGGGAAGGGGGGAAAACAAGATGACTGGGAGGGGGTGGGGGAAGAAAAACAGGGACAAAAACATGAGAAGGGGTAGCAATATTCAAGAAGTAATACACCTACAACTCAATGAATGTAACTAACCCCCGTATACATTATCCCGACAATAAAAAAAACACAAAAATAACAAAAAATAGCATATATTATATGTTAGCTCCAACTGGAAGAAATGACTTCTTCCCTTGGCTCTCTCCCACCACACCTTGGAAATCCCCGCCCAGCACCTGTTACCGTGGCAACTGGCATGCCTGGGGGCAGTGGGAGGTCCCCACTGAGGTGTTTCCCCATCCTCTGAGATCACATCCACTTCCGCTGTGTCTATACCCCTCCCCCTATATAATCACTCACTTCCCGCCCTAAGCTCTTTCTCCTCCGGAATCCATCTTGGGTGGCAGGAGTCTGCTCTTTCCTCACACAATAAACCCTCTTCTCCTGAACTGCATGGAGTTTCCTGACATTATATATATATATATGTGTGTGTGTGTGTGTGTGTGTGTGTGTGTGTGTGTGTGTGTGTGTATGTATGTATGTATGTATGTATATTAGAAAGCCCATGGATAGTGCTCAGGCCCTGAGTTCAAGGCCCAAGACTGACAAAAAAAAAACCTCATGTATCATGAAAGGTCTTCAGAGGCAAATATTTCAGTCCAACATACTCCTCAATGGACAGCTATAGCACTCACCTGTTGCTGGTTCTAGTAATGCTACTGCGAATCCCAAAGTCATCTCTATTGATATAATTTCACAGCCAATAAGGCGCTAGACCATAACAATAAAAATCCATCTAAGCCACAAAACAGAATATTCTGTGTGGCCTGAAAATATGTGCCAGTGGCAGATTTGGGAAAAGCAGGAAGGTTAGCAGTTTAAAAATCTCAGTAGAGATATTTCCTGGGCTACCTTCATTTTATGTCCTCCCTCCGATAATGAAAAATATGTAGCCCAGTGAAATGGAAAGGTAAAACAGTCAGAGTGGAAAGAAAAAGGAACAATTTTCAGTGCAGCTGGATGAAAAACAATGAGGTGGCCCTATGCTACTCCACTTAGTAGCTGGCAACAGGCCTGAGCTGACTCATCTTCCTCCTTCCACAAATTACTCAACTGTCACCAGTAATTCTTTCCAAAAAGTGCTCACTTTTCTCAATTTAAACCCATTCAAAATACGCAGGAGCACTTTACATTTCAATTTTCAGAAACATGAAAAGCTCTAAAAGTCCTGAGATATAAAGCCATTCAACTAAAATGGGTCTGTTCTTTTTTTAACAGCTTAAGAAAAGTAGATTATTTAAACTGCTTTTGCTGTTGTTGCATTAGCTCAGGTGGCTTTTTACCAATTACAATTTAACTGAAAGATACTTCATATACTATAAAATTTACCCTTTCAAAATATTCAAAGTTATAGAGGCAAGTACAGGCCATGTGTCAAACCTCAGGAACACACACACACACACACACACACACACACACACGAAATTAAAGGAATAAATAAATTCTATTATTACGTGTACTATGCACAAAGTATTCATTTTTATAAAAATAGTCAAATTAAGAATTAAACTTTTAACTGTCAAGTGAATTTTAATCAATATGATTCTTAATGTAAAATATGGTCATACTATACTGTTTTCTTAGTCTCCTATTTTTTTTTCTTGGCCAGTCCTGGGGCTTGAACTCAGGGCCTTACCACTGTCCATGGGCTATCTCAAGGCTAGAGCTCTGCAACTTGAGCTGCAGCACCACTTCCAGCTTTTTCTGTGTATGTGCTACCAAAGAATCGAATCCAGGTCTTGGTGCATGCTAGGCAAGCACTAGGCCAAACTCCTGGCGCTCTCCTGTATTATTTTTAGAAAGAATAAGACTGTATTAACCAATAAAATATCAAAATTTTGAAAATCATTTTCAAAGAAAAAATAACTTAGAAATGGAAAACCAGGTTCAATGATTAATGCCTGTAATGCTAGCCATTACAGGAAGATGAGACCTGCGGATCAAGGTTTGAAGCCAGCCTAAGGCACAATTACCTGCAATTAATCAGCAAAAAAAAGCAGGAAGTCGCTGTGGCTCAAGTAGTAAGAGCCAATTTTGAGCTTTTGAAAAAGCCAAGCAAGCCCTCAGGACCCTGTGTTCAAGCCCCATTACTGGCACAATCACACACAATCACACACACACACACACACACACACACACACACAGTGCTACTAGTATTTCTTTGTTCATGATATACAGATAGTGATAATTAGAATTTGAAGTTATAATTCTTTAAATTCTCTACATGGTGCCAGATCTCCACACAAGTCAAATGTTAAGGCTTAAATATTACATGCTTGACACTGGCAAGACATAAAGGCAAGCATTTAAATAAACATAGTGGTTTGAGGACAAGTAAAAAGAGAAAACTTGGTTGTGCTTTCACTAGGCCACCTCACATTCTTCAAAATAAATGAAAAACAAAAATTTGGCCTAGTGATAGAGTGCTTGCCTAGCACGCACAAAGACTGGGATTAGATTCCTCAGCAACACACACACACACACACACACACACACACACACACACACACACACAAGCCGGAAGTGGTGCTTGGCTCAAGTGGTAGAGCTCTAGCCTTGAGAAAACCAAAGGACAGTGCTCAGGCCCTGAGCCCAAGCCCAGGACTGGCAAAAAAAAAAAAAAAAAAAAAAAAATCAGCAGAGGCTGAGAAATGATGGCTTATGACTGTAATCCTAGCTACTCAGGAGGCTGAGATATGATAATCAAAGATCAAAGTCAGTTGGAGCAGTACAGGAAAGTCCAAGAGACTCATATCTCCAATAAACTTCAAAAGTTCAGAAGTAGAACTGTAGCTCAAATGGTAGAGCACTATTCTTGAACTAAAAAGCTAAGGGAGGGGCTGGAAGTGTGGTTTCGTGGTAGAGTGCTTACCTAGCATGCATAAAGCCCTAGGTTTGATCCTCAGTACCACATAAATAGAAAAAGTCATAAGTGGCACTGTGCCTCAAAGTAGTAAAGTGCTAGCTTTGAGCAAAAGCAGCTCAGGAACAGTGACTAGGTCCTACGTTCAAGTCCAACGTACAGCAAAAAAATTAAAAATAGAATAAAAAAATCTAAGAGACAGCACCTGAGCATCTGGCCCCTGACATCAGGCCCAGGAACCAGAAGAAAAATCAGTAGAGAATGTAGTGGAGTGAAATTTTCCTTTAAAATAGCTTTTAGTCAAACACTAAAGATGTTCACCTGACTCAACTTCTTGAAAATAAATTTTAATTTCAGGATAATCATATGAGAAAAAAGAAAAACTTCTAGATAAATCTCAAAAAAAAAAAGCCACAGCTATGTATCTATTCCAAAGTATCTCTATATGTGAGTATGTCAGGGTCTTGACAATGCTTAAAAAAATAAAATGAAAATAGCAGAGGGTCCAAAGAATAAGGGGGGGGGGGAACAAACATTAAAAGCCAGTCGTGATGGTTCACACCTGTAATCCTAGCTACTCAGGAGGCTGAGAGCTGAGGATTTTGGTACAAAGCCAGCCTGGGCACTAAAAAATATGAGATTCTTATCTCCAGTTAATCACTAGAAAATGGGAAGTGGGGCTGTGATTCAAAGGGTAGGGCGGTAGCCTTGAGCTGAAGACCTCAGGAATAGTACCCAGGCCCAAGACTGACAAAACACACACACACACACACACACACACACACACACACACACACACACACACACACACACACACACAGATAGGGAAAACATGAGAAGGGGTATCAAGGTTCGAAAATGCACCCACTATCTGACCAATGTAACTGTAACCCCTCTATACATTATCCCCACAATAAAATACATTTTTTTTAAAGTGATGGGGCTGGGAGTTTGGCCTAGTGATAGAATGTTTGCCTATCATGCATGAAGACCCAGGTTTCTATATATGTGGTACCACATATATAGAAAAGGTCAGAAATGGTGCTGTGGCTCAAGTGGTAGCACTGGCTCAGGCCCTGAGTTCAAGCCCTGGGACTGGCAAAAAAAAAAAAAAAAGGAAAATATTAAAAGTGATTCATGGTAGTATTGGTGGTAAAAGCCTTATTCAAGCATTATTCAAGTTTCAGCCAACTGAGGGGATCATACTGAAATTCCATCTCATCTGTTGATCTAAGCTATAAAACACTGCCTCATTAAGCTATAAATGATGGAAATTACTACTCACGGATGCCCTGGCAGAATGCTTATTTCC
Organism: Megascapheus bottae; assembly: GCF_031878675.1. Classification (NCBI taxonomy): domain Eukaryota; kingdom Metazoa; phylum Chordata; class Mammalia; order Rodentia; family Geomyidae; genus Megascapheus; species Megascapheus bottae. The sequence continues at coordinate 8,786,882 of NC_143520.1, read as the reverse complement.
CCAACTCAGCTGAGGAGCTCTATTGGTATGGTCAAATAGATCATGTCAGGTACACCAGCTAAAATGATCTAAAGTTGATGATCTGATGATCTCAGACTTCTCTACTATCCCAGTAGTTACTAAAGAACATGTGCTGTCTTATCAAGAAGGTTCAACAAAGCTTCCACTTAGTTATGTATCACTAACTACATGTATTGGGTAGTGAGCAAATTGGGTGCATTTGGTATAGTTCTGAAAAGACTATGGAACACCAATATTCAAGCACTAGACAAGTTAAAACAGAAGTCTGCTGAACAAATGAGTACAATGGGTGGGGTCTGAGTTATATCTGCATAACTTTTGAGATAGGATTTTAAAACTATATGAAGGTTCATACTGAGACATAGTTTCAAGAAAAAAGTAGAGAAAGATGGTTACAAATCCCTGAATTTTCAAAGATGCACATTTTCAATACCCAAATGAGACCATAAAAATTGTAAGGGTGGGGCTGGGAGTTTGGCCTAGTGGTAGAGTGCTTGCCTTGCATGCACGAAGACCTGGGTTCGATTCCTCAGTACCACATATATAGAAAAAAGCTGGAAATGGTGTTGAAGCTTAAGTGGTAGAGCTCTAGCCTTGAGAAAGTCCAAGGACAGTGCTCAGGCCCTGAGCTGAAGTCCAGGACTGGCAAAAAAAAAAAAAAAAAATTGTAAGGGTTTGATTGTGCTTCAATCACAGAATAAAACATACATGCATTAAAAATATTAGGCAAAGTGCTGGTGGCTCACACCTACAATCCTAGATACTCAAGAGACAGCTCTGAAGATTGTGCTTTGAAGCCAGCCAGGGCAAGAAAGTCCATGAGACTCTTAATTGCCATTAACCACCAAAAAGCCACAAGCAGAGCTGTGGCTTATGTGGTAGATTGGTAGCCTTGAGCAAAAAGAAGCTCAGAGACAGTGCCTAGACCATGACTTCAAGCCCCAGAACCAACACACACACACACACACACACACACACACACACACACAGACAGACACACACACCTCTAAGTTAACTTTGACTTTTCACTTTCTACCACAAGATTCTGTACATTTATAAAATGCTTGAGTGGAAGTATAAAACACAAAGCAAGGAATAAACTATACTCTTTTGCAGACTGAAACTAATACACACAAGTAAGGTACACAAGATAAAGAGGCAATTATTCTAGGGGCAAACTTTTGATCTCTGACTTGATGACTGACAAACCATGTTCATCTAATCTGCTTTCTGTCTACACCTTGTCACCATCTAACAGAGCTTTATAACTCAATGCTCCTCAATTCTAAGTTGGTCATTAAGAGTAAACACATGCTAGAGATAAAACTGAGTGATTGCATGTATAAATCCATGAATTCAACCCTGTCAATTTTTTCTTCTAACCCTTGGACACTTCTACTAACATATACAAAAAGGTATTTTGAATTGGGCAAGCTTAACCAAATCTCCAGGTAGAAACTTTTATTTCAATGATATTCAACTCTTTCAAGGGCTTAAGAATCATGGGGAGGGGGCTTAAAATACCCTTCTCCAGGTCTTTGGGCAAAGGAATGTACATGCGTGTGCATATTATATAATATTTATATATATATGGTGATGAACAGAGAGGTTACAGCTGCATAAATCAGGTAATGAGTACTTTTCTTTTAGAACTGTGTCGCCCTTCCCTGGCTCTCCACCAGTTTTCCTTCCAGTCCTCACCCACAAGTTTTACAGTTCATTTACAAGATAATGTCTAGTGAGTTATCATTGCTGCATTTACTCCTTGTTCCACCCTTTCTGTACCCCCTTGCCCTCTCCTAAATAGATAAAATTACAAACAAGACAAAAGATAAACAAAAACAGCAACAAAGAGAAAAAATGAAACCCCATTTCCATTTCTTGGCCTTCATTTTGATACATTAATGATCATATGCACATAGCTATTGTGCCTTCATGAGCCTCTCCTAAAAATACCCTCCTCTGATCTTCTGCATTGGTTTGGGGGTTGTGGGACTTGAACTCTGGGCCTGTACACTGTCCCTCAGCTCTTCAACTCAAGGCTATCACTCTACCACTTTGAGCCACAGAGCCACTTCCTGGTCTTCTACATTTTTGAACAGACATTTTAATCCAGATGAGCCACAGAACAGCTGCTGCTTTTGTGTGCTTTAAAATCCAGCTTTTCTTCACAAGGATTCTTCACAATGTGAACACAGAATGTTCACATTGAAAGGAAGTGAGTTTTATTTCCCCCAAATGGACCTTAGAATCTTTTTTAAAATTATTTTTTATTGTTGGGGTAACATCCAGAGGGGTTAGTTTAATTCGTCAAGTAGGGGGTACATTACTTCTTGAATATTGATATCCCTTCTCTTGTTTTTCTAGAATCTAATGACACTTTATTCTGACAGGTGGGAGATATTTCTTACACTTTCTTCTACAAACCAATTACCATGGGCTGTTTTTCCTCCCCCTGCCTGGGTAGACTTACAATTTTGGAATCCTTTTATTTCCCCCCAATTTATCTGTCTATACACACCAGAAGTGTCAATATCCTAAATGCTACATTTAAAGTTTACATTTGAAAGTTTTCAAAGTGTAGAATATCTCTTTATGGAGGAAAATGAATTTAGTATAATTGTTTTGGGAGAAATCTACTTCTGAAAATCTGCTAAGATTAATTACAATAGTACTAAAGGGATAAAACAGACTGTTTAAAAAAAAGAAGTCTAGACCATGAGTAGAGCCATCATTGTCAACTTTTTTTGTCCACATTCAAGGAATAATGGAAATTAGATACCAGGTACTGGAAAAAAGGAAGATGTAAGAAAGAAGGTATAAGAACGAAGCAACTCTGACTTCAGCCACTTAATTCACTTCAGAGTATTTACACCTATAATGTGCCTCATAAAATAACATAAATAAAATTTAACTGGAAACATGATAGTCTGAGTAACTTTTTTCAGGCTGGCCTTAGAGCTATCAGTCGCAAAGATCATTGTACTCTGATCATGGGACGGCTGAACAGTGAGCACATACACATTTTCACACACTAAGATTTCCTGATGTGAAGTTCCTTAGTGCCAATGAGTTGCTTTTGTCAAGGGAAAAGTACCTTTTCAGTCCTTCAACCCGTCCCACTGTCACTGGAAAGGAGGAAAGGGGACCCTGAAGTCCTAACCACTGGAACAATGGTGCTGCAGTAATGCCATTTCTTTCCTAGAGAATACTCACAAATGTGCTCCGGATGAGTTATCTTCCAGTAGCCGACTCGCTTATGTGTGCTCTCACTCGGTCGAGTACACATTTTCCATTTTAACCAATATTCAGTTCACCGGTTATTTCCAATGGAATATACCAACAAATTCTCCCAGCCATCCAGCAGGAAGCAGCGGCTGGAGATGCTAAGCCATCTTGCTTAAAATAAAACTTTCCAGCGTCTATTCCCCGGCCAGGACAGGGTGGGGCTGGACACAACTGGCCGACTTCACTCTCAAGTTGGCGTTTGAGAATCCCCGTGCGTGCGCGCACAAAGCACCCGGCCCCGGACTGGTCCGGGGAGCTCACGCCTCTCCGCCCTGCCAGCGAGGAAACAATGGCAGAGGCGCGAGGGAGGCCGCCCCGCGCCCCGGGCCCCCCGACCCCGGGCCCGAGCCGCGCCCCTCCCCGCCCGCAGGCCCCGCGGCCTGGCCCCCGGGCGCGGCCCACCTGCGGCGGCGCGGCGGGCGCGGGGCGGGGCCGGCGGCACTTACCGAACAGGGTGAGGGCCATGGTAGCGGGGCTCCGGAGGCCGGGCGCGGCTCGCGCTCCCCCGGGCGACCCGGGATCGCCACGCCGGCCCGCGAGCGTTCGCACCCCGGAGGGGCGTGGCGCGGGGAGGCGGCAGGCCGGGACGCGGGCGTCCGCTGCAAGAAAAAGTTGGGCAGGCGTTATTGTGGGGCGCGCGGGTCCGCGGGGAGCCCGCTAGCCCGCGGCCAGCCGGCACTTGTCGCGGCCACCTGGCCACCGCGCGGGAGGACGGAGGGCGGGAGGGGGCGCGCGCGCGGCCGGCCGTACCTGGGGGGGCGGGGGGAGAGGCGAGGAGAGGCGGCGCCGCTCAGGCGGCGACGGCGACGGCGGGGAGCGCAGCTGCCCGGCAGAGCCCCCCGGCGGGGCGCGCTCACTCCGCATCCTGCGGCCCCGCGGACGCCATCTTGCGAGAGCGTCTCCCGCGAGCTCGGCGGCTGCACCTCCTCCCGCCGGGCCCCTCGGGCGGCGCGACCCCGTGCGTTCTCATGGCAACGGGCGCGCGGGGCTCGGGGGCGCGCGCCCTCCCCCCTGCGCCGCCCGCCCGCCCGCCCGCGCGGAGTCGCCGGGGGCCGGGGGTGTCGGAGGCCGGCGAGGGCTGGGGCGGGGCGAGGCGGGGAGTGTTTGAGCTGAAATCCCGGGGTCTCGTTGTTCTTTCATGAATGGGATGTGACGGGGTGCGGACCGGAGAGAAGCGGAGCCGCCCGCCCCGCGGAGGCCGGAGCGTCACTGGAGGGTGCGGAGGATGCGCCGCGAGAGCCGGCGGCCCGGCGGGGTGGCCGGGGGCTGGGGCCGTCTTCCCCGCTCCGGCCCTGGAGCCAGCCGTAGTTCAGACCAGACGGCCACGTCCGGGGAAACCGGGGTCACTTGAAAACGCCACCCTGCGCGATGGCCCGGGCTCTCCCTTTCACAGTGTGTCCTGGACTCTGTCTCGGGGGACATCAGCATTCCTCCCCACAGACACCGCAGACCGTTCCCCGGCTTCTGGTATCTGCTAATCACTAGCAGCATCCCCCTGCCGGGTGTTTTCTCCTGCCCTGGCCCTCGCCTGGATCAGCGAGGCGTCGTGGAACACCTAGAGGTGTTCTTGAAAAGCCGGGCCGCGATGGCGTGCGCACCGCAGTGCGTTCCGATGCGCCGCACGCTCCACTTGCTAATGCTTTCCTTTCTCTTGGCTTCTCTGCCTGAGGCTTGATCCTATTTGGGTAGCTAATCATCTACATTTCTCTTTGCTTCTCATTTCTTCCTCCACCTACCAGATTTCCTGGTCATTTTCCTCTTTTCTCCAATTTTTAACTAATTTTTTGATAATAAATATCTAATGTATCGCGGGGATCAAATCTCTATAAAAATTATAATTACTTCAAATAGTACCATGGTTAATTTATCATTATTTCATACCAGATCAGAAGAAAAAAAAAAAGCAAAGCTGGTGGGGAGGAGCCAAGCCTTTTGTTTCAAGTCAGTTAATTCTACAAGAAAAAGAGAACTCTGCATGAATGAGCAAATATGTAAGACGATATATGCTTGAAATTTTCTAATTTAAAATGACTTTCCTGTAGTCATAGATACAAAAATAGATATTGAAATCTTTAGAATTTAAATATTTAATGAATAAAAGGACTCCTGTATTTTAAGAAGCATTTTTTTTGCTCATGGAAAAAAAAAAAGTCACACTCAGCTCAAGAAGATAAATGAAAACTCAAGAAAGCTCTATGGGACAGATTTTATAGCCTTGTAAAGATTGTGCAGATCCATTCTTAAACCAAATAAATCAGAAGCTAAAGACTGTTTACTGTCGCAACTAATGGTCTTCAACCTTTTTTTTCGGGGGGGGGGTGTGCTAGTTCCTTGAGGCGCTAATGGAAATACTTGCGCACATCCATTTTTTTCACACAATTTTAGAATGACTATTTGGCAATCCTAAATTAGTCCCTCTCCTTCTTAATCTCAGAATGATTTGCCTTTATACTTTACAAAAGAAAACAAAGTCTTTGTCACATGGAACCATGGAATTTTGCACAAGACGGTACTTAAATTTCCTTGATTTACAGGTGAAAAGAAACTGAGGACCCCTTGGTTAAAAGACTTTCCCTAGATCCATGGTAGAACTGCTGTTTTTTGAGACCCTCCCCTCCAGTTTCCACCCCCCCCCCCACCAATTTTGAGCTTGCATGGTTTGAATTTAAAAGGAAAAATCTGCTTAGTATTAGAAGCAGAATAGCAAGGGCAGTATTTTGTCCTTAGTCACTTGGTATGTATGTTGAGATTCTTTAAGAATTTGGGAGATTGCATCTCATTCCACAGCTCATCCATAGAGCTGTATGTCAGACCAGGCTAAGAAAGGGAAAGTGCTCTTCTCCTTTGTTTAGCCCTTTTAGACGGGTGCCAGATTGGCCAGGTTTAGATGCTACAGTCCAGCTTGATGGAAGTTCACACTGACCCTTGGGGAGTTGTCCTGAGGGTGAAACAGAGAAATTAACTGCCCTGTGCCCCGACTGACCCCTTTCCCACCCCCACGTTGCACAGCCAAGATTTGGTCATTAGACCAACTCTTCACTCTTTAATAATTGTGGACAAAGCTAAATGCTATGTAATGATGGATTCAGCCTAAAGTCAAGTGGGGACTCCCCACACCCACCACACTGGGGAGGGGTGTCTGGGAAAGAGCTGTTTTTAGGGTACTGGGTACTGATACTGTTTGGAACAATACAGTATGAACATTGCCGTGCATCTTTTCAAAGCTTTCCCTAAGTGATGCCTTTCCATTGACTTCTAAATGGTTTGATGCACTAACAAAATGCTTTCAGTACCTGATCAAAGTGCTCTGCCTTGAAAATGGTATTGACGTTTTTAACAGTGTTCTATCCAAGAGGAATTCAGGGTGCTTCTTTACTCACTTAGCTGGAAATATAACCATAGCCTTTGGACTACAGATTCAATGAGAGGAAGGGTGTTAACTACTTCGAGGTGATTATAGTGGGTTGTGACCTCAGTTGTTTATAAAAAATGGTTGAAAGATTAATTGGCTTCATAATAGTGATGTTTTTATTCAAAGATTTAACCTTGTACTGAACAGGAAAACAGTTAAAAAGGCTTGCTTTGTTAAGCCAATATTTCAGTCTTTCTGGTTCTTAACTTTCTCCCTTATAACAAGAAAGGCTGGGAGTAGGTTATCTCTAATTCCCCTACTAGGTTTATCCACCACTGTGATATTTTAAAATCTTTAACTGGATTATGTTTTTTATTTGAATATTCTTATTTGAATCTCCAATATAATTAAAGAACTACTATATGCATGTTTATAAGTAGACAAAGCAATAAAGAGTGATATTTCATTAAAGCATTCATGTTGCATTTCCATCTGTAACGTGTTTTATTCATAATACTACATTTATTATATAGACAGTAACGTTTTTCAGACTTAACAGCATTACAGAAAATGTCAGCAGTGAACAATCCCATTTGAAATTTACTAAAACTCTCCCTCATTTTTATCTAAATCTTGTCTCAACAGAACTCTGACAATCCTTTAAGACTGTTTTTCTACATCTTCAACTAAATACTATTAGGACTGTCTTAGATTTTCTTTTTGTTATTCATTTAGTTTCACTTCTCTTGGTTAACATTGATTTGTTCCTTACTTTGGATTGAAGCAGAAATAACCAGGCAGTTTCTGCCTCACAATAACAAATTAAAATTATAGCTCTTTACTGTGTCAACAGAACCTTAAACACTAGGCATACCAGTGGTATTATCACAGTTCCCAAAATAGTACAGAAGTTTACTGTGGAAGAAAATATATTACAGTGTATTTCGGCTAATGTGACAGGAACATTTTCTATTCCCCAGTTATACCTCTGAGGGTTAAAGTTATACATTTAAATATTAGCAACATGTAACATTCTCCCTATCCTGTTTATGTTATCAGTGGATATATTTGTTTTCATTGTGTGCATTTGTTTAGTGACTTCCAACTCTTTATAATAATGCTTTCCTTAAACATTTAATTCAAATAAGTTTTTTTCCTCCTATCTGTCTCAGACTTTGAAAAGAACACATTACCTTATATTTATATGTTTACAGGACCTAGAATTAGCTCTTTCACAGGACAAGGCCATGTGCACACAGATAACTAAGACACCAAGTCTCTTGTGCATAAAAATCCAAGCCATAAAGCTGTTTGGATAAAAAAATAGAATATGTCATGAATTGTAAATTGGCCATTAAACTTAAATAATTTCATGTTAAGGAGCCCTAATTGTATTACATTGACCACCAGAGAATGCCTAAGTTATATTCATTGGAATAATAGCATACTTTAGAAATTTTGTAAAATTCAA